>NC_138997.1:110170534-110593631 GCF_964374135.1 Grampus griseus | reverse complement strand
TGCCCTCTATAAGAGTGGGCTAGCCCACTCAAAGAAAGCGGCGTCTTTCTTTGGCCAGCAAGCTTTTTTAGGATGTCAAAACATCATAAAATACAGAAAGTAGAAGATACGATTAACACACCATGCATAAAGAAGTTTTTATCCATGTGGGAAGTAAGAAGTCCGCACATTAAAAGGTAAATAACAATATTTCATATACAATATAAAATAATGATGATGATGATAGCCAGTATACTGAATGCTTACACTGTGTTAGGTCCTTTCTTTATAAGCATCATTTCATTGAATCCTCACAACCACTTCATGTGTTAGGTCCTACTATATATCCCAATTTACAGATGATTACATTGAATTTAAGTTATGTGCCCAAAGACAAATATTTGTTAGGTGGCAGAAGTGAGATTCAAACCCAGATCTGAATGAATTCAGAAACTTTGTTCTTAATTTCTGTGATGACTCCTGCAAATATTAACAGTGCCAAGACTGAGATACACTAAGTGTGTTAGGCATTCAGAGGAGGAAGAGGCCACTTCTAGATTAGTGGTCCGAAAGCAGCAAAGACTTAATGAAAAGCAAAAAGACCACAGCAGCCAAAGGGTAAGGTAGATAGGAAGAGCTATCTAAAAGCAGAGCTGAACCAGTTGCCTCTAGTTCAAAGTAAAAACCTTTGTTAGAGATGCTAACATAACAAAGGATGAAATCACACACGAGAAGGGGGGCAAAAGTACTATATAGTATCTTAAGAATTGTTCTGCTTACTTTTGGTTAGAAGCCCACTGTATTACCACCTCTGGGCCATGAATTACTAATTAATTAATTACTAATTAATTTGAGAATTACTATCTTGTGATTCTCAAAGTGTGTTCCATTGATCACTTATTTCCAGGTCAATTAGCTTAAAAAATACCTGTAGTCTTTGTAAAAATACAGACGTCTAGGTTGCACCTTTGAACCAGGTAGAACCCTGGAATCTGTCTTTAGCAAGCTCCTCAGGTGATGCTTATACACATTAAAGTTGGAGAGCCTTTGTTAATCCATTCACTGTTTATTAAGGGTGAGATGAAAATGGTTCAAGCTAGACTAAACAGCTGACACCAAAGAGTTACCCAGTAATATAATGTGCACCTGGGGGTAGGGGAAGAGGAAAGTGGTAACAGGCAGGAAAAGTCATGCTGAGGTATGCACCTAAACATTATTTTCATAGGTGAAATAAATATAAGATGACCATCAAGGGAACTAAAAGAAATGAGGCTTTTTACAAAGCAGAAATAAGACAGGGATGAAAAGAGGGCATTGCCTTGGGTGAGAGAGTATGTGCTAATTGATGGTGTCAGAACTCCTGGGGCATCCCTTGTTGATCCCTGTCCTTATGTCTTTACCTCTCCTTTGTCCTCTTCCTGAATGGAAGCACCACAGCTAAGACAGTGTCAGAACAACCCCCACTCAATATCCTGCAAAACGGAGGGGGAGAGAGAGAGGAGAGAGGGAGAAAGGAACAGCATCGAGGGCAATTACTTCCATTCTCAGTGTGTTCTAGAAACAGCTCTGATAACGATAAAACAAAATCTCACAAAAATGTCAGCATTCGTGTTCCCCAGGAAAATGTATGTGGCCCAAGAAGAAAAATTACCTGTGATTCTCCTCTGGTCAGAATCTTTAGATGATTTGTCACTCTTTTTGATTTCTTGCTAATTGAATGAATATTTAGTTTAGACAATTTATCTTTAAGTGATTCATCCTCATCGTTCTTCTTGTATTTTAGAACTGAAACGGAAGAATGCAATAACATATCTGAACATGTGAGGCACAGAAAGTGTGTGTTCCATCCAAAGTATTCAAGATTCATATTTATATTTAAGATAACACTCTGTATGATTTTCGGACCTCTGGTACCGATGCAATGTGCTCCAGCCCCTCTGCCCAGTCACAGCTCCAGACGCCCACCCCACTGACCTTCAGAAACTGTTCTAGGACTTGAGCTCCTCAAAGCCCAAGGTTCATTTACCTTGCACATTAAAGAAATTCCTGATACTGGAAAAAACTCTCTCTTCTCAGACCATACACTTGTTAGCTGGGGTCTCTAGAATGAAGCATCGAGACCTAACTAATGGAAAGACAACTGCAGCCAACATAAGAAGACCTCAGATCCATCCCAGGGTGGTCTCTCCACTAGCTGAGAGATTTGGGGTAAGCTGAGTGACCTCTCTGAGGTGTACTTTTTTATCTTTAACATGATTTTCACCTCTCATATTGTTCGAAATGTTAAATATTCTGAACATTCTGTTTTGGTAATGGTGTGGAGACAGGAGCATTCTTATACGCTGTGGACATGGATTAAATCAATATAGTTTTTGTAGAGAACAATTTGGCAGAGTCTTGTAAAAGTGAAAATATTTACAGTCTATGACCAGGAAGTCTGTGTAGAAAATCTGCTTTCCATAATGAGGCATACAAACTTTTGTTTGCTATAGCATTTTTTTCTAAGAACAGAATGTTGGAAACAATCTAAAAGTTTACTCATAGAGGTATGGTTTAATCAATTATGATATACTCATGAATGGGATACTGTGGAACCATGAAAAAGAAGACCATATTAACCTGAAGAATGTTCATGATATAAAATTAAGTTTTTAAAAAGCCCCAGCAAACTGTAGTACCATTTGCAAAAGGAAGGAAAGAAGGAAAAAGAAGAAAAAAATAGAAAAAAAGACATAGAAATGCTGAAGAGAACTTACTAAAATGTTAGCTATGCAAACTGGAATCATGAGAGTAGAAAAATTTTCCTCTTTAAAACTTTGAAATTTTGAGTTTAAGCAAACAGAAAAGTTAAAACATTATTACAGCTATTGTCCATCTCCCAGCTTTGTCAAATCTTAACATTTTGCCTTGTTTCCAATCTTTTTATTTAAAAAAATCACATAACAATTGAAACTTCT
This sequence comes from Grampus griseus, assembly GCF_964374135.1. Classification (NCBI taxonomy): domain Eukaryota; kingdom Metazoa; phylum Chordata; class Mammalia; order Artiodactyla; family Delphinidae; genus Grampus; species Grampus griseus. Next base: position 110,590,695 of record NC_138997.1, on the reverse strand, counting down.
CTGAGCCCCATCTTTGATCCCTAAAGGGATCTGTGATCCAAAGTTATGGGGTTTATTATATCCGTATCTATTTTCACGCCTTTACTTTGTAGGTATGTAGTCATACGGTGTATAGTATTATTTTCAATCCTTATTAAGATGGTACCATATTGCATTCATTCTTCTGTCACTTGCTAATTTACTTTTTAAAAAACTCAACATTGTGTTTTTGAGATCTGTCTAATTGATACATGTACTTTAATTAATTTTATGTTTTCTTGGTATCATAGTATATAAAACACAGTGCATCCATTATCTGGATTAATATGCAAGCCACTGTCTATTTCTTTGTTTTCTTGTTTCTTTTTTTGTTTTCCTTTTTTATCTTTTGCTATTACGAACAATGCTAGTTACTAGTATACCTCTCCACGAGCATATGAGCCAGCTTCTCAAATATCTAGAATCTGATTTTCTGTATCTTGGGTACGTGTACCTTCAATTTAATAGGTATTTTCAAATTGTTCTCCGAAGTGGTGATTCTAATTTACATTCTCACCTGCAAACTGAGATTCAGCACTTAACATTAGCCACTAAAAATCTTATTGCCAATCTGGTAGGCTGGGAACACTTTGTCATTGTGATTTTAATTTGCATTTCCCTGATTATTAGTGAATCTTAGCATTTAAAAACTTACTGGTCTTTCTGTGAATCGCTCATTTTTATTATTAAGCTTTTTTGTATTAGAATGTTTTTACTGATTTAATATCAATAATTATATATTCTAGATAGTAATCCTTTGTCTACGGGCTATCTTTTCATTTTGTTTACGGTGTCTTTCACTCTACAACTTTCACTTTTCTTTATAGTTACACTTTATTAATGCAAATATATACAATTTTTAAAATAAAACATTAGAAAATACAAACAATAAAAATAAATGAAGTGGTTGGTTCAATTAGCTCCACAGTCCTACCATTGCTTTTACTGTTTAATTGAGATTTAATGTTAGAAGTACAAAGCCAATCAAGAACTTATGGACACAAATCACACTGAGAGAGGACCCATGGTCTATCCCAATGCACTACTACATCTGAGATGATAGGAACCATCTAATTGTGCCTCCTATTTTGAAACCTACATTCTACTTTAGAGGTGAACTTTACACCTTAGCTAACAAAAAGTTAACAATAATTTGTTAATTTGCGAAAGAAATATACTTTCTCCCTTCAGTGGAGCAATTAATTGCCAAAAAATACCCATTCTTTGTGTTCCAGAACCAAATAAGCCTGATGTGTTAGCTGGGCCATCTTACCTGTATCTGCCCTTCTCACCACACCTTTTCAGCTCTAGCTTTTCACTGCTCCCAGCTACCAGGCCATGCCTCCTTCCTACCATGCATAACGCCAAGAACAGAAAGATCATATGCTATGGGTGTCTTCAGCCCACAGTATGTCATCGGGCATGCAGTGGTCAAAAGAGGTTGAGTATAGGGCTGTTCAATAAAAAGTTGTCAATCTTTTGCCTCATGATCTTATCCTGAAGCTAGCTGGCAAAGCAAAACCATCCTCTCCTCCCTAGCCTCTAACTTTAAATATCAAATGATCATTATCACTGCAACTGCTGTAACTACTGAGACATTCTGATTCTCCAAAACATGAACAGAATATTCCAACACTGGAAAACCCCCAATTGATCATATCTCCTCTTACCTAAATCCTTCCGTCTTTTAAGTTCATTGATGTTTACATTAATATCTTTCACTGCAGCAAAGGCATCCTCCAGTGCTCTAAAGTCTGGGTGAGAGGGAGGGGTGGAATTCCGGAGTTCACAGAGTAATAGGGGGTACTTCATCACTCTCTGAATTGGTTTGATCATCAAAGAGCCCATATCCAGTAAGTTTGGTTTGCCTCTGCAATAGAGATAAATTAATACCTGTTTCACAAACATTTGTCTTATTATCTCCTTTTTATTTTTGTGATTTTAATTTTTTTTTTTATTATTAATCCTGAAACTGTTTTTCACCCTTTTCCCCTTCTATTTGGCTATGTTCAGTTTCTAAATGAAAGCAAGGACAATGGATGGCAAAAAGAAGCAAGGCTGAAAGATCCTACTACTAAACAAAATTTAAAAGAAAATAAGTATATTTGTTCACCTGAAAGAACTCAAAGCATGATTTCCAACCATGTTCCACTTACAGTTTTTTTAATAACAGGTTTTATAATAATAGTGGGAAACAATTCTAGACTGCATTTCCCATGACAACGAATTAAAAATGCATTTTCCTGATGGTATTTTTGTGATTATTAAGTGAGGAGAATAAATTCATCGTTTAAAAATCTAAACATAATTTGTCCTCTTTCTTCTACCAAATTAAGAAGTTGAAGTTATAGTGTTTCAGAGGTTCTATCACATTCCCCCAAAGAGATTTATAATAAATGCAACATTCTCTAGATATTGTTAATATCATCACTATCACTAATCATTGCTATTACGCAATGACTTTCCATGACTTTCCATGTGGAATTCTTCTTAGCCCACTGATCTTCAAATGGCTACACAAAAGTGAGCAGTCACCCCTGACTCTTCCTTTCGGAGCTTCTGAGATGAGACTAGAGCCATTCCAACTGGCCAAGTAGTTCACAAGAAATGAAAAAGCTACCAGCTTGGTCATGCTGTTGTCCAACCCACTGTATTCAATTCATTCAGCCAGAAAGCAGTGATGTCTAATAGCCTCTTTATGCAAGAGGCAAATAAAGAGATACTGTAAATGGAACATGGATGAAAATTGTGTTTTGAGTCCCTTCTGATACACGGATACACTCATTTGTTTTCCTTTAGGTTTTTATCTAGAAGAGAGAGAATATAGACACTGTTTTCAAATCCTGATGGGTGGATTTTTCATTCTTCAATTACTAAGTTTCAAGTACTGTATGGGCGGACAACAGACCACATAATTGAAATGGTGAAACGGATCTAAAAAGCATTGAACAACATTAGAAAAGTTGCATCATTAGAAAAGATCTGAAGGCACCCTAGAGAGAATCTGTTTGAACTTTTCATTTGATAAGTGAGAAACTAAGGAACTTTGATTATCACATGTAAGTGCACACATGCAGACACACACACACACACCCCAGTCACTCTGTCACATGTCCCCATTTTATTTTCATTATAGCACTTAATCGCTATCTGGAATCATCCTTTTCCTTTATTTACCAGTTTATGTTCAATTTCTCTGTCACCACTGTATCTCCAGCATGACAAATAGTATTCCCTCAATGAATATTTGTAAACTGAAGTGACAGATTTCTCATATTTTCTGTAATTTTACATTCCACATTTTTTTTTAAAATTGCACAATGGGCTTCCCTGTTGGCGCAGTGGTTGAGAGTCTGCCTGCCAATGCAGGGGACACAGGTTCGTGCCCCGGTCCGGGAAGATCCCACATGCCGCGGAGCGGCTGGGCCCGTGAGCCATGACCGCTGAGGCTGCGCATCTGGAGCCTGTGATCCGCAACGGGAGAGGCCACAACGGTGAGAGGCCCACGCATACAGCAAAAAAAAAAAAAAAAAAATTGCACAATAGTCCTGAATTTTATTCATATGTTGAGAAAATGATTATACTGTAATAGAGACAAAGACTGAATCAAACCAAAAGGCAACATTTTTCAAAGGAAAATCAAAATAAATGATAAAGGCTTGTGAGGGAGTAAAGAGTTACTTTTTTTTTTTTTAAGTTAAAAAAATTTATTGAAGAATAGTTGATTTATAGTGTTGTGCTAATTTCTGCTGTACAGCAAAGTGACTCTGTTATACATATTCTTTTCCATTATGGTTTATCACAGGACATTGAATATAGTTCCCTGTGCTAAACAGTAGGACCTTGTTATTTATCCATCCTATATGTAATAGTTTGCCTCTGCTAATCTCAAACTCCCAATCCTTCCCTTTCCCTACTCTCCTCCCCCTTGATAACCACAAGTCTGTTCTCTATGTCTGTGAGTCTGTTTCTCTTTCATAGATATGTTCATTTGTGCCGTATTTTAGATTCCACATATAAGTGATATCATATGGTAATTGTCTTTGAATTTCTGACTTACTTCACTTAGTATGATAATCTGTAATTGCATCCATGTTGCTGCAAATGGCATTATTTCATTCTTTTTTATGGCTGAGTAATATTCCATTATATTCCATATATACTGTTTATACCATATATATTCCATGTATACCATATCTTCTTTATTCGTATATTGATGGACATTTATGTCCATTTTGAGTTTATTTTTGTGTATGGCATGAGGGTGTGTCCTAACTTCATTGATTTACATGCAGCTGTCCAACTTTCCCAACACCACTTGCTGAAGAGACTCTCTTTTCTCCATTGTATATTCTTGCCTCCTTTGTCAAAAAAGAGTTGCTTTGATAGACTTTATCTTGTACTTCCTACCCATTTGCACCAAATCTACTAAGGAGACAGGGTGACAAAGAGGAAATGAGGGAGAGAGAGAGACAGATATTACTGGTTTCCAAGAAGACTGGGTGAAGTGGTTGGGAAAAAATGTAAATCTATTATGAATACTGAAAAAATACTGACTAAAAACAGATTTTCTCACCAATGGTATATCAGTAACCAAAGCTTTGAATACGACAGACAACATCTTTCTATATCTTAAACATAAATTCTTCAACAATTTAGACACTTAAGTAGAAATAATTCCTTAAGTAAGAACAAGTCAGGAATATGGAAGGTATTAACTTGATTAGAAGAAATCATTATCCTTATGAATAAGATCAGATTCCTTCTGAGTTTTCCTTTTTACTATCACCAAATATCAGTTTATTTAGTCTTATAAAAATCACTGAAAATACCATCAAAATATAGATGTAATCACACAATTCAATCAAACAAAACTCAATTTTAATAAGATAGCTTATCCGTGTGGCCTATTGTTACATACATATTGAAAAACTTCTAATTACAAAAAAAAATGCCCAGATATATTAAAGAATATACTTGTATCTTTGAGCTGCTCTCCTTTCTTGCTTATCAGGATCCGTCAAAAAACCAACCTAGAAAACACAGGCAGAACACTCTATGACGTAAATCACAGCAAGATCCTTTTTGACCCACCTCCTAGAGAAATGGAAATAAAAACAAAAATAAACAAATGGGACCTAATGAAACTTAAAAGCTTTTGCACAACAAAGGAAACCATAAACAAGACCAAAAGACAACCCTCAGAATGGGAGAAAATATTTGCAAATGAAGCAACTGACAAAGGATTAATCTTCAAAATATACAAGTAGCTCATGCAGCTCAATATCAAAAAAAAACCCAATCCAAAAATGGGCAGAAGACCTAAACAGACATTTCTTCAAAGAAGATATGCAGATTGCCAACAAACACATGAAAGGATACTCAACATCACTAATTATTAGAGAAATGCAAATCAAAACTACAATGAGGTATCAGCTCACACCGGTCAGAATGGCCATCATCAAAAAATTTACAAAAAAAAAAAAAAATCTACAAACAATAAATGCTAGAGAGGGTGTGGAGAAAAGGGAACCCTCTTGCACTGTTGGTTGGAATGTAAATTGATACAACCACTATGGAGAACAATATGGAGGTTCCTTAAAAAACTAAAAATAGAACTACCATACGACCCAGCAATCCCACTACTGGGCATATACCTTGAGAAAACCATAATTCAAAAGAGTCAGGTACCACAATGTTCATTGCATCACAATTTACAATAGCCAGGACAGGGCAGCAACCTAAGTGTCCATCGACAGATGAATGGATAAAGAAGATGTGGCATGTATATACAATGGAATAGTACTCAGCCATAAAAAGAAATGAAATTGAGTTATTTGTAGTGAGGTGGATGGACCTAGAGTCTGTCATACAGAGTGAAGTAAGTCTGAAACAGAAAAACAAATACCGTATGCTAACACATATAAATGGAATCTAAAAAAAAAGAAAGTTCTGATGAACCTAGGGACAGGACAGGAATAAAGACACAGACGTAGAGAATGGACTTGAGGATATGGGGAGGGGGAAGGGTAAGCTGGGACAAAGTGAGAGAGTGGCATGGACATATATACACTACCAAATGTGAAATAGATAGCTAGTGGGAAGCACCTGCATGGTACAGGGAGATCAGCTCGGTGCTTTGCGACCACCTAGAGGGGTGGGATAGGGAGGGTGGGAGGGAGATGCAAGAGGCAGGGGATATGGGGATATACATATGTATATAGCTGATTCACTTTGTCATACAGCAGAAACTATCACAACACTGTAAAGCAATTATACTCCAATAAAGATATTAAAAAAAACAACAACAACAACCTAGGCCTTTTAGTTCTGTCCAGATCTTATAATTACTTCTTTTTCTATCACTCTTTGGCATCAAAGTTCTATTCTCTCCCTTTTATGTTTCAAATGACAATAATAACAATAATAAATGATGACTGTTTCTCTTAAAAGCATCACAGATGCGAATATTAAAAAAGCTTTTCTCAAAAATGAGAAATCTCCCAGATACCTTTGTCTTCAGATAAGCACGGTGGACAGTTGCCCAAGTGATGAGCAATGATGTTCTGACATCTACATCACACAGACAAGCAATATGGTAGAAAAGATAGAGGATGTGTTCCTAGATAATGACACTCCAGGCATTCAGTGCCACAACGCTCACCCCATCCAATCCCTCCCAGTAAGAATGAGTTCTGACCACTGTGCCAGGCAGATGAATCTTATGTGATATAACCCAGTTCATCCAAGCAGCCAATTATCACATGCCTCCCCCGCAAAAAGTAACCAAATGCATAACAATTCCTCATACATATTGTGCTGAAAACTAAGGTAGTTATTAATTTGTAATTCTGTTTCATATTCCTCTATCTTATCATGAATACTTTGGCAAATATTTAGTACCGAAAGTAGCTACACTAATCTCATTACAAATTATTATTGGAACATTACAAAGTTAAGTAAACACAGCTGGCTTTGTTTTAGCAGGATCCAGTTTTGCTATAAAGAGCTTTGCATCGAGTACAAGAAAACAGTTGCACAATGAAAATTAAAATGATATTTAAGCAATGTAAAAACTGATGAAAACAGAAAAAATCAGATATACTTCAACATTGAGGTATATCTATATTTCTTAATTTGAGGGAGAAAATGAAGGAAAACTAATCATGTAACTATTGATCATATTACTTTGAATTTCCTCTATTTTATGGCCACAATATCTTAAATTTAATATTTAGTTTATAGAAGCCACAAACCATCTATACTGGTATTGATTTTTTTTTCAATTTACTCTCCTTTTAAAACATCACAAGTCAACTTTAGAGGAAACTGCATATTGCTATGCAAATAATAAGCAAATAACACTTGTCATAATTTTAAAATTGCTTTGAAAACAAATATAGAACTACTAACAAATTTTAGAAACTGTAAAGGAGATGAGCAAATGGTAATTGATATAGCAGACCGGAAAGAACCAGTAATATGGAGAAGCAATTATTTAATCACTCCTCCAAAGGTTCATTAACTAGAGTCCTTGAGACCTATGGAAGTGAAGGGAGAGGGGCATGGGAATTAGAATAAGAAGGACTAGTTAAAAACCTGGTTAAGAAACAGCATAATTCTTAAGGTGCTACACAAATGGCACCTTGAGATCATTTGGAAGACTAAGGAAGAGCTCTTGGAAATTAAAAGGATAATAGCAGAAATAAAAACTCACAAGTATTGGAGAAAATGTTCAGGAACTTTCCAGAGAGAAGAGCAAAAATACAAAAATGGAAGAAAGTATAAGAAAATTAGAAGACCAGTCTAGGAGTTCCAATATCAAAATAATAAGAGTCCCAGAAAGAGAGAACAGAACACATGGGAAGGAAATCATCTATGAAATAATTCAAGGAACATGAGTTAGCAGGTTGAAAGAACTCACTGAGTACACAGCACAATGGATGAAACGGACTCACCTTGGAATCCATAAAATTGCAAATTATCGGGGACAGAGTAAAGCCTACAATCCTTCAGGGAAACATACAAACTAAACAGTTAAAAACAAACAATTAGGAATCATTTTCATTTCTTGTAGCAATACTGAAAGAAACAATGGCGAATTACCTTTATAGTCTGAAGATGAATGATTTTCAATTTAGAATTCTATACGAAATCAAACTATATAAATCAAGTGTGAGGGTAAAATAAAGACATTTTTGATATAAAAGTTCTTAAAATTTTCCTTCCCATGCATTCTTTGATGAATAGGGGAAACTATTGCAGGATGTCCTCTACTAAAAACAGGAAAGAGGCAAAGAGAAAGTCTAGATGATGGGAGGGGAGTTCCTAAAAGGCAGTAATGCCCAGTGTCATCAGTCCAAACTCAAAAGGTCAGAAGGCTCTGGGAGAGGCTTTTACAGGGAGATGAAATTGATAGCATACAAAATTCACCTGGCTGTCTTCAAGATGACTGGCTGTGAGTTCAGCATTAATGATTAGTACAAAGAAAATTAAGGGGGGAAAAAAGGCAATAATTAGCTCCCAGAAAAACAAGTAATCCGTTTATTCCAAGGTTTAGCTCTGAAATTTATTCACGTATAATAATTCAAGCACTGATTATTGTTCTAATTCAAATTACAATGTAACTCCATAGGGAGAATGGTGAGATGGGATGTGTGTGTGTGTGTGTGTGTGTGTGTGTGTGTGTGTGTGTGTGTGTGTAGTAGAGATCAGGTAGGGAAGAGAGAGAGATTCTTGTCTTCCATAGCGGGAAGTCAATACACAACACCTAAAAAGGAAAAGCCAAATTTTTTCGGAGTCATGAAGATAAATACCAAAATAGTCAACTAAAATGTGTGAAAATATTGTGTTCGGTGAGGAGCATTTAGGGGCAGGTAGAAGAGGAGACTACTATTTTTCTTTTCTTTCTAATTAAAAGAAAATTTTTATTGGAGGATAGTTGATTTACAGTGTTGTGTTAATTTCTGCTGTACAGCAAAGTGACTCAGTTATACACATGTATACATTCTTTGTTATATTATTTTCCATTATGCTTTATCCCAGAATATTGAATATAGTTCCCTGTGTTCCCAGTAGACTACTGTTTTTCTTAAATCCTGTAGAACTATTTGGCTTTTTAAACAATGGGTAGATATAATTTTAACAAAAGAGAAAGTTTTTAAAGAAGGAAACATTCAAGAATATTCAAGAAAATTCTGAAAAGGAATAATACTGAGCTGAGATTAGTTATACCTGATATTAAAATATAAAACTGCAAAAATGAAAGCAGTTTGATATGGGTACATATACGGGCAAATGGAAATCAAGCACAAAATAGAAAATAAGGAAATAAATACAAATATGTATGGAAATTATGTGGTAAATATGACATTCCTACTCAGTGGAAAAAAGGAACCATTCAATATCAGGTATTGTGATAATTAGCTTGTCATATAAAAAATAATAAAAATGGATTCTTTACACCAAAATAATTTCTAGATAGATCAAAGATTTAAATGTTAAAAATGAAATTATACAAGATCTTGGTGAAAACATGGGATTACGGTTTAAAAACAAACTCAGGGTTTCTAAGTGAGATACAAAATCCAAAAGCTACAATAGAAAAAAGTGATAAATCTATTTTAAAATTTAGCTCTGTAAAACTGAATGGATAAAAATGAAAACAGAAGCAACTATACACTATGTTAAAAGTCAAATGATAATCTGGAAAAATTATTCATAGTACATAAGATAGAAAAAGGATAATACACTTGTTAATTAAAGAGCCATCATCAATCTTTTAGAAAAAGATAAACATCTCGGTAAAAGTGAACAATCAATAAAAAAGATAATTCATTAGAGGTGAAATACAAATGGTTAAACACAAGATTATTTTTAGTGATAATGAAAACAATACAACGCTACTTTTGGCCTATTACATTGCCATAAGTTGTAAGGATGCAAACATTAATTTTATCTAGTGCTAGCAAGTAGTAGATAAATGGACAACTCATATATGGTAGTGGGACTATAAATTAGTTCAACTTTTCTTAAATTATCTGGCAATAAGTATCAAAAGCCCTTTGATCTAGCAATTCCACTTTTAGAAATCCATCCAAAGAAAATAATTAAACTATTATTCAAAGATCATGTATAAGAATGAACACGTAAAGTCAATCTTTGCAAGACAGACACACTTCAAGTATCTGTAAGGGTTTGGTAAACTAAATTATGGTATATACATCAGATAGAATAGTATGCAGTCATAAAGCAATGTGGATTTATGTTTACTGACATAGAGAGATATTCATGATGTATTGATAAAGAGGTAGCAAGTTGACATACAGGAAATATATAGCCGTCCTATTTTAGTCAACATGTGTCTGTGTAGAGAAAACAATTGCAGGGAAGTAAGGGACTCATGTGATGTTAAAATACTTCACTCTGGAATGTGACTACCAATTGTCTTCTGTGTCCTCATTTTGATTTTCTATGTTTTCAGTGTTTCTTCAATAATTTTAAAAATACAAAACTTAAGAAAAAATAACATAACATTTTGAGATTGATTGAAACCCTGAGATCCAAAGGTGGAAATAACTGGTCAGGCAGAGAAGCATATAGAGAAGTATAAATATTGAAGATAAAACAGTGTATTTCTGGAGGTACATTTAGAATAGGTATATTTTTCTTGCTTTAGAACATGGGACTTGTATCCCATGCTTTGGGGGAGACCCTTTGGTGGAAGATTCTATGACTCTTGTCACTTTGATACTGTTTTGATGTTTTCATAAGATTATAATTCAAAGTAAACATTTTAGAAATTTTAAATGTCTTTGCCTTTCTCTGTACTTTTTAAAATGCAGATTGTGAAAAAAAGACAGTTTTCAGCTTCCATAAGTAAGACATTTTTTTGAAGCCATTTTAAAACCCACATCTCATAAATGCACTACTCTGGTTGCGACATTCTTGGCCTTAGCTACTGAAGAGCCCAACAATTACATAACATTTGACATTGCCTTTTGCTCTTTTAGGTAGCAGCGTCTGTGCCTCCTTTCCTGAATGAGAGAAACAGGAAGGAAAATAACTCATGGCAAACGTGGCTTTGATGTTCATGCAGCCACACGCCATGACTCTTCTTCCTATTTTTGAGTTCTTGATGTATAGAATGGGTTAGAGGGGGGCATAAGCAGCCTGCTAACACCCACACAACAGGACTGCCGCAGAAGCCAGTGCAATTTTTTAAGCAAGCATTTCAATACAAGGTGCTGTTTGTTTCAAGTATTCTGTATGTAGGACCCTGTGCATGCTAATGTATTAAAATTTGCTCACTTTCCTTCTCTGAATCTCTCTTTCTGTCTGTCTCTGTCTCTCAATCTTTGGTTATAAAGACCTAAGCTCTAGGAAAAGAAATCTAAGTATTGGGTTGGCCACGACGTTGGTTTGGGTTTCTCCGTAGCATCGTTATGTGTAGCATACATCATATGTGTAGCATACATCGTATGTGTAGAATAGACGTGTAGCATATGAAGTTCTTCTCTCATCCCCCAGCTCTGTGAATCTCCAGTCCTAGGCACAATGCCAGGGCCACAGGCTTTATAATGAGACAGCAATCCCCCACCCCTCCAATACCATCAACTGTCATTGAAGAGAAGCCAGGAAAGCTCTGGTGTGTGAAAGGACCAAAAGGCCCTATTCTATTATACTCCTCTTCAAATTCAAATGGTCTTGAACAAATCTAATCATATCTGTTTATACTATAGGATATTTTTTTCCTTTTGAAAGAAAAGGCTTATAAAGTGAGAGAACTGGGTGCTTGTTTGGTATGCCAAAAACTAACTTCTCAGCTTGGCTGGGGTATAAAACCTTAGTCTACAGGTCTCCTGTATGATGCCTGATTCTTCTACCTCACCCTGGAATTCTGTCTTTCCTCAAGGTTGCTCTGCACCAAAGCATGAATGGCAGATATGTACAGCTTAAATTACTATAATTTTTATTTTGTAAATTTTGTATTTCTTGTAAAGTTTCAGGAGTTTAGAAGGTACACACACGCACACGCACACACACACACGCACACACGCACAAGCAGACTAGGAACTCAAGACTTTAGATAGCTCCTGACCATGCTAAGGCAAACACGTGCTTTTTTAAGTCCTGGTAGATTTGACTTCATATTCAAATCAATATCATCTTTTCAATATTAGTCAGACCAGACATGCTGTTCTTCTATAAAAATGGACATCTTGCAAAGTATGTGTATGTGTGTGTTGCTTTTATAAGATAATTTCTATATTGTCCTAGTAACCAATTATTTCATCTTAATATTTCATTTTCATGCTATGTATGTGTGTGTATGATTTTTTTCTCTGTGAATCAGAGTCCAAATCAGAAGAAACAGAATATTTTACTGTAATGCATAAGGAAGCTTTTCTTTTACACATTAATCTATGTAACCTTCAAAAACATTATGGTATCAATCTGAGACTTTTTAGACTAATGTTGTCCTTAGGAAGAAATATTTTTGGACACATTAAAGTGATTCCTAAACATATGTGTGATAAGCAGTTCCCAAAGAGTTCCTGGCACCAACAAACTTGTGACTTAAGTAAATTATATCCCAAGATTCTTCTAAAAAGTTTAATAAGGTACACATAATAATAATTTAATATGTAAGATCATCTCAGACAAATTGGAAATAAATGCACCAATAATATCTAGGGTAAATGTCTTTGCAATCTTGACTTATTAAAAGCGATGAATATCATTGTAAAAGCTAAAAATTCTGATTTGCACAGAAATATCCATCAGCTTTTCCCCATGATTTTAACATTTGATATCTATTATTTAAACAAAAGTACTTACGCTTGCATATATATTTTCCTGTAAGAAAAGGAAAAAAAAAGTAAATTCATGTAAATCGAGATATTTGAGGTAATAAGCAAACACTATATAAGTTTTAAAATTTTATTATGTAAAATAATGTAATAAGTCATTTTCATGAAGGTTTTATAGAATTAGTTTTATAATATCCCTAAAACTTTATTTTAGTATGTATCCACCATATTTGTTTCACACTTTGTATAAGGTTTAAAAACTGTTGATTCAGATTATAGTTAGTAAATTTTAGTCATTTGAAAATGGATTTAAATGTTAATCTTTGTTTATATTATGAAATAAAAATCTATTAAACATAGTAATTAGGAGAAATTGAGATAAGATTACAAAGGAAAGTGTTACTGACTTGCAGAAAACTACTATCAAGTGCTTTATAATATCTGTCTATAGTGTTTTTTATATATATAGATAGCTAGATAGATGATAAACAATTCACCTATTCAATTAGATAATTCCCGTAAAAACTTTCACTCGGCATTGCTAGCTTTTGTGGCTTCCATTTTGCTCAAGCAAAACTAAAGTCCTTCCAAGGCAACGCGATCTGCCTCTACTTCCACGTCTTCTCTACCTCATTTCCCATAGTTCAGCTACTCTCCCCATCTGTGGCAACTGCGCGCCTCCTTGCTCTTTTCAAAGCGCAGGCTCCTGCCTCGAGGTCCTTGCACTTGCCTGACTGCCCTTCCTCCAGATATCAATATGGCTCCTTCCTTATCTCCCTCAGGTCTTTGTTCAAATGCCCCTGCCCAGTGATGCTTTCCCTGACCAGCCTCTTAAACATTGTACCTGCCTCCCACTCTACTCTTGATTCTCATTCCCTGCTTTATTTCTCCCCATAACGCTTTGTCACTTTCTAATATACTATATGTTTACTTGGTTTCTTGTCTATCTCTCCGCTCCCCGATGCCAAGGAGGGCAAGGATTTATCCTTGCTTTGTTCTCCGTTGTAGCCCCAGTACCTGAAAAACGGACTGGCACACAGTAGCACAAAACGTATTTGTCAAATTAATTAATTTAACAATAAAAAAGTGGGAATCTTTCAAGTTAAATTTCAAGAATAAAGGAGATAGGAACTTCTCTCTGAAAGCCTCATGTGGCTATAGAGAAATAAAGTAATAACCTGTATTAATAAACTGATCACCTTGATCTCTGGTTTCCAGTTTTCTGGAACACAATGAATGTTTTCAATACAAAAAAAATGTCGTGATCCCATCACATCATAGTAGATGGTCTTTTCATATTCAATGATTGAGAAAAAATTCAATAACTACCTATGCTGAATTTCATAAATTTTCATGGGCTTAATTAAAAAAAATTAATCCCAGTACTTTATATATGTGGAAAACAATGGTATACATATATGTATAGCAAGTATCCCTTCGCTCTCCAGACAGTGTATGAATGGATCCCTAGACATCTTGAAATAACTAGGTTTTGCTGAATCCAAGACCTCCCAGTTGGGAATCCAACAGAGGATTATAAATTTTTAAAAATCAGGTGCTACAATTTCAAACAATTATTAACTCTTGTTTGAAGAACTCTTCTATCTCAATGAAAGAAAGTACACCACCACTACCCTCCTGCCCAGTATTTCTTTCCATTCATTTTCTTTAAGCTCACATTCTTTCCCCAATTTCTATCCCCTTCTATTAAGGAATTTCCTTTTCTTATTTTGCTCTGCAAGTCATAGATCAGAAAATTTGGGATGGAAGTTGAATAAAAATAAGAATGCAGTTTTCTATGAAAACAAACAAGTGAAAGATGCAATCACTTTGGAACCAAGACACATACTTTGAAGTTGAAAGAAAAGATTGTTCTTCTAACTCCTAGAGAAGACTATGGAAAATTTTTTTTTTCTATTCCATTTACTTCAACCAAATAAAACCTCCATATTATAACATATATTAAACACTGTGTTTAATGTAAATATAACATTTTATGAAAAGGAACCTGAGGTTTTCCAACAGTGGAATAGTGGCATTATGTTATAACATCTCCTTTTTATTTGCTTATCATTTTAAAAAATCTCCCTTTTAGGCTAAAACTTTCCAGAAGTTAACCCCAGCCAAGGACATTTCAGGAAGGACAAAGTTAACTTGGGTCCATTTACCCCTTTGGGGGGTAAAGTAATAATATATCCACCACCCCACCTTACACCCTCGTGGGGTCATTATAATTTGACTCAAAGTTAACAATAGTTTTTTCATGACTATTCCGTTAAGGATTATCGTCTTTGTTCAAACATGATGTCATGTAATAAAGAACTGAAAGAGTTTCCAAAAGTGATTTTAATTTTTACTTGGAACACCCCACTAGAATAATATTAAGAAATATAAACTGTGGTGGACAAATTGAAATCTATTCCTTTGATGTCATGTTGCATGAGCTTTTAGCTTCCCTGCATGGAAAAGCTATAGCAGTAATATAAGCAGCCAAAGCACCCAGATGACTAGAAGTTAGAAGTTTTCCTCCTGAGGATGGTGGCCTCAGTTAGGAAGAAGAAAAATGTAGATAGATTTATAACAGCTAGACATGAAGTTAGAAATGCATCTTCCGGTTACCTACCAAAAAACTTGGAAAAGCCTCTTCATTCTTTTTCTATTACAAATAAACAAATCTTTAGGGCCTCTGAAAGGCATCAGGGATTTGGTGGTATTTATAAATAGGAAAACAGATAAAGGAGGCTGCAGACAGACTATTCTAATTATAGCTACACTTGCATTCACAGCTATTCTATTTTTCACTTTCCTCATGCAGAGCAGAAACCTTAAACAACCCCAAAGAGGCTAAGTAACTAGGCATTTAGCAAATAATTTCCATAAGTTTAGAAACTGTATTAAATCAGTATTTCATGTAATCTTACAGGTCACTAATGTGACGCTGTAAATACTCCTTGTTGAATAAATAAAGAACTTGCAGACTTCCAATTTGTAAGCTGTAAATGCAGATGTGGGATTGTGCTTCTAGATTGTTTTAGTCTTTTCTTTCTTAAGGTTTCTAAACCCTGAAATTACTGCTTAGATTGTATCTATAGTCATGAAAACAGCCTGTGTGCTTCAGGGAAAGCAGTGAGTGGGTACCATGGGCGTGATTTCTCCTTCTAAAGTAGATCTTCACTGGAGTGTGTGTCCATGATCACCCAAGGGTGTTTGTTAAAGCGCAGATTCATGGAGTGGACCCCCAGCAATCCTAATTTTTTTTGGTCTGGAGCAGAGCATAGGCAGTTGCACTTTTATTACACATCGCTGGTGGGTCCAAAGTAGGGAAACTCACACACAAAGAAACATTGCCCAAACGTTTCAAAGGGATTCAAAATTATTTTCTGGATACCAATATTATTTGCTCTTTTGAAAGATAATGGGCTTCAAAGAATAGCCAAATGTTATGAGCTCAAGTCTCTTGGTTACAGAACCAGGAAATCTCTCTACTCTCCTTTTGGAAGTTAGTCTTGAACCTCACCGTGACAGCTTCTGGTGTGTTATTTAAATTAACTCTTGTATTATTATTAAGCTTTCCAGATGGTTTTGTTTATCTACCAACTAGAAGGTATGTTCCCAGGAGGCAAGAACTATGTTTATATATTTGGAAAAAAAAGATATTTTCAACATTATCTAGTACCTATAATAAATATTTATTAGGCCCTCAATAAACATTTTATTTTTGGATAAAATGCAACTTCTGTTGCTTTAAAATCTGCTTTACCGTCTGAGGCACGGAGCCACCTTCTTCATGGGTACTGCTTCAAATCCAGTTGTTCCAATACCCCACAGCAGGGTAGAAAATGGAGGCCACACCTAATATTCATTAGAAATTGGCAACTGTGCTTGGGCTCTGTTATTTAGCCACAAGGAAAAGGCAGAGCCCCAGTAATAGCTTTGACTGATTACTTGGCAAGGGAAACCAAGCCCTTGGGGTGTTCCAGATGCTCTTTGGCCTATAAACCTGTTTGAAAACCTGTTTCTCAGAATTTAAAGCTTAACTCAATTGAGGTCAGTATCATAGTAATGTCAATAATTCTCCTGCTTTCAGTTATCAGGCAGACCAGTACAATTCATCATTAACTTTATTTTCATGGAAAGGCAACTTTGGGAAAAATAGCTCTAATTTAAACTATTTTATTTTGACTTTCTTTCCCTTAAGATATAGTCCTGCCAATATTACTTCCTTTGGATTTTGTGTTTTCCTAAACCTTAGCACCTTCCAATGCCTGAAATGATTCCCTAATAGCAGAACAGGGCAGGATATACAATATTTGGGACACCACCAGGACAAGAATTTAAGGCTTTCAGAAAAAGATCAAATAAGCCTTTGGGTCTGAAAGTAATTTTCAGTAATTGGGATTTTATGAAGTTTCCAAATTCCTTCTGCTTTAGCTGTTGTAGCGGGGTATGGTACTGAGCTACACTGCCTGATGGAATATTCTGGCACGGTTAATTTCTTTCTCTTAGGAGTCAACAGCTTAATGAATAATAAACTATTGTTCGTCTCCCTCTGAACAGACAGCTCCACTTCTGGGCAGCTGTCAGAAGCATTTGCCCAAATAAATTAACTACATCCTCTCCCTGTGTGGACCTCTAGACCTGGGGCTGGGGTTAGAGTGATGATTCAAGGTTCTACTTGTTCACTTGCTATAAGATTTCTCTCTTTTATTTCTGGAAACTGAAGAAGGAAAATGGCTCAAGATAGACATTAATTAGATTAGATCTTGCCACTAGTTTAAGGTAGGAAAGGTGTTCATTCACACCCAGGATAACACTATTATTTCTTCCTTGGATAAAGCACCTGTAAATTTAGAAGATGTTGCTTCTAATATATGAAACTTTATGGTTTATCTAAATTGATTTGTTAACATTGAACTAAACAGCAATAATGGAGAAATAGTGAACTGGAACTACTCATCACATATTATCTTTAAGAATCACCTGATCATATTGAGCTGCTTGTGCACACGGTTTAAGTATGATTTATTTTTGTATTTTCAGGACCCAGATCTATGCTCATTACAGCACAGGTGCTAAATAAATGCTTGCGATTTAGTGACTTGAAATTGTTACTTTTCCGCGGCATGAAAATGGTTAAAGAACTGCAATAACTTAATGGCCAGTAGAGGACGATAAAGTTAATTTAAAGAAATTTGTAGGGTCCAGTTTAAACCCATCTTCAGTCCCAGTTCTAGCCTGGAAAGACTTTTCTCCAGAGTAGTCTCATTTAGCCTCCTGATTTCACTTTAATTCAGTTGTACCACATTAGACCCCCCTTTCTGCCCCCCCCCCCACAATAGAGTATATAAAAGGGGAGGATCAGACTGGTTGGTGTGTGTTGATTTATACACCATAGCTCTCTCTCT
The DNA here is from genome assembly GCF_964374135.1 of Grampus griseus. NCBI lineage: Eukaryota > Metazoa > Chordata > Mammalia > Artiodactyla > Delphinidae > Grampus > Grampus griseus. The sequence goes on along the minus strand of NC_138997.1, from coordinate 110,572,460 downwards.
CTGCTTGGTTAATTCTTAGCTTAATCAAGACCATTTGACAATGGATAACCTTTAGAGGTGAAATACCACAATAGAACCACTGGGTAAGATGTGGAGTAGAGAGGACATTTTGGCTTTAAGCTTCATTCGGTAGAAAACTGGAGATACAGTAAGATACTAATTCCATTTAAAAGAACTGAAATACATGTTCATATTTATGTGTATAAATAAGATCAGAAAAAAATGCAAACTATGGTTTTTAATTCATGGTTAGAAAGGAATTAATACATGGAATAGTAAGGGTTTTTATATTATTCATGCTTTCTTATATTTTTTTTCAGATTTTTTTTTTTTTTTTTTGGCCGTACACACAGCTTGTGGGATCTCAGTTCTCCGACCAGGGATTGAACCCAGGCCACAGGGCTGAAAGCCCGGAACCCTAACCAGTAGGCCACCAGGGAACTCCCCTTTTCAGATTTTTATAGTGAATAGATATTTCTCCCAGATTAAAAACAATTACATTAGGTAGCACTTCCCACCAACAATTTAGAGATGAGGAAGGAAGACATGACTAACTTTCCTGAAACTAACTTTAACAGGGCCTGACTTGGCTTTGCCAATCTCTCCTCCTTCCCCACAGCGAGTTTGGGGGATGGCAAGGGCCATTCAGAGGGTCATGGGACATCCCACTAACTTCATTATTCCACGTGCTCCTGTGACCATGGTGACACAGGCTGTTTCACATATTACTTGACCTAGGTGGGAGCAGGCAAGTAACAACAGCTTTAAGAGGGGCTTTTCTTCTACATTTCATTTTTTGATATTGCATTTTTCTATCTCTACAGAGCCCCGTATCTTTCCCATGTTATTTTTAGTCATCCTTGCAGGGAAAAAAACCAAGTCAATCAGGGTTTCTGGCATGTCAGCTTTTCATGAAGAGAACACAAAGTAGAGCTCCCAGCAAGCCTCATAAAACATAGGATTTATGGGAGACCTTTCATCTACATCCAGTTAAAATGTTCCCTGCTAGGTGACTGAGAGTGCATGGAAATCATTTGAAAGGCCTTACTTTTTTTTTTTTTTTTTTTTTTTGCGGTACGCGGGACTCTCACTGTTGTGGCCTCTCCCGTTGCGGAGCACAGGCTCCGGATGCGCAGGCTCAGCGGCCATGGCTCACGGGCCCAGCCGCTCCGCGGCATGTGGGATCCTCCTGGACCGGGGCACGAACCCGTGTCCCCTGCCTCGGCAGGCGGACTCTCAACCACTGCGCCCCCAGGGAAGCCCGAAAAGGCCTTACTTTAAGGACTGAATACAGAGGCTCAAATGTTGCTTCGGCTCCTCTTCCTTTTCATAGGACTCCAGTACACTGTGCGCTTCATCGTGGTGATAGCAGTAGATTTTATAAATATCTTCCAGTGGCCCTTTAATCTGCAAGAATACTTTTCCTGATAAATGCAAAACAAAGGCAAGATGACATCAAGTCAGACCAAACTGGCACTTCACATATTTATTTTGTGACAACATTGATTAGTGTTAAAAAGTTGGATGAGCCCCATTTTATACCTAGATTGTTGAGGGGGGACAACAACCTAGTGGATGACGCTGAGGGACCTTCTTTCCTCCCTTTTCTTCCTTTTTTTCTTTCCACCCTCCTCCTTCCCTTCTCCCTTTTTCATTCCTTCCCTCCTGTCTTTTATAAAACAAAGGATAATGAGCTTAATGGAGGTGGGCAAGAAAAGAAAGCTGGTTTTCTTAGATTATGCCCTTGGTTAGTGTGCAGGGTTCTGGAGTAAACAAAGATAAACAAAGAAAAACAAAGGGCATTGCTCACTACCTGGTTCTATGCGGGTAAGTCATCACCCACTGCAATTGCCCACCCTGAGAGGAATTCAGGATGAAAAACAGGATGAGGCACTCGTCGCTTTGGATAAACAGACCCTCAGATGGTTGGGTGTATATCTCAGGAAGCCTTTCAATCACCCCAGATTCTTACATCTTCCCATACAGAGAAAAGCACTAAAATCATTAACTTGGGATATCTGTTCTTTGTGACTAGCAGTAATCTTTCAGCAAGATGTATGTTTGATTGCGTGTATTTCCTAGTCCAAAAAGTCATATATAAACTGGCTTCTCCTCCACCTCTTTGGAGTCGTTTCCTCAGAGCCACTGAGAGGTCGTCTCCTTATAGCCCTCAGTAAGTCCATGAATAAAACTTAAACTCACAAATCTTACACTGTGGGTTTTTCTTTGACACCAGTTAAAGGCTATACTTTAGAATCAGTCTGTCTGGGTTCAGGTCAGGCTGTGCTACAGACTTGGACAGATTATGACTTGGACAAGTTAGTTTTTGCTCTCTGAACCTGTTTCCTCATCTATAAAATGTGGACAGTAATAGATCCAATTGCACAGCGTCATTATAATATTAAAGAGGTAGGGTATGTAAAGTTCAGATTATAGTACATACGTAGTAAATGCTCAAAATGGAGCAGTTATTGTCAATTTGTTAGAGGCATGAAGAATGAAATTTTGGGTTCTAGGTAAATTATTTTTCGCTATTTATTTTACTAACATTTCCTGAGTTAGTCTGAAAGGCAAGCAGTGGATTTGAGAGAAATAAAATATTTTCTTTTATGTGATAATAGAAAGAACTGGTCATTATTCCTTTTAAAAATCAATTGCATAATACTATGAACCAGTGTTATGACCGTTCATAAAGCAACCTGGGCTAATTATGTCCAGGTATTTAAGGAATCCTTTTTGATATATGATAAAATTGGGTCTATAACTGATGACTCAAGTACATATTGGAGAATAGTTTGATTTAATCACCACTTCATCACATAAAAATGCATCCACTATCCAACCCAGAACGTGTTAAGATGGTTTGGGAGACACAGAAGAAATATGTGATAGATCTGCTCCCAAAAACATTGCCAGTTTGGGGTTGATAATGATTTGGGACTGAACTGATTGGAAGTGATAATGGACCTGCTAATCTGGGTCTATTATAGTAACAAGTCATTCTTCCTACAGATATAGAAGTGCCCTTTATATTTTCAACAAGTTTTGCATACATTAACTGCTTAACTCCTTATACATATGAGGAGATAAGAGGTTATTTATCCATATTAAATAAGGATGGACAAATCTGACTTTAAAACAAAGAAATGATTTTTCCAAAGTCCTGTCAGGAGATGGAGAGCCAGGATTAGAGGCCATATTCTCCTCATTTTTCCCTTAGATTTTAGCCCTCCCCACATCAGAGTTCTGATGGACCCTGGACACAGTGATGCAGTTGCCTGGAACACTGGACTCAGAATCAGAAATCACTGTCATTTAGGATTTGTGAAGTAACTTCGGGAATGACTTTTTTTTTAGGAGTTGTAATAAATTTGGAGATCTTTAAAGGTAGAAATTATATTTTAATTTGGCTTTCAATGAGTGATCTTTTTGCGGTACGTGGGCCTCTCACCGTTGTGGCCTCTCCCGCCGCGGAGCACAGGCTCCGGACGCACAGGCTCAGCGGCCATGGCTCACGGGCCCAGCCGCTCCGCATCATGTGGGATCCTCCCGGACCGGGGCACGAACCCGCGCCCCCTGCCTCGGCAGTCGGACTCACAACCTCTGCGCCACCAGGGAAGCCCCAGGAATGACTTTTTAAAAAAATTCTTTGAGCCTCAAATCTCTCATTTGTAAAATGGAAGTAATAGTTACATTTGGCATGAATTTGAGAATTAAATGAAATGTGGACGTTAAATCTCCTGGCACTGACAAGTTCCTCTATAAATGTCACTTACTTTCTAATGCTGCTCTACTATCTCCAGAATTGTAACACTAGTACTTTTATTTTTTCTTTTCTTTTGCTGTACGTGGGCCTCTCACTGTTGTGGCCTCTCCCGTTGCGGAGCACAGGCTCCGGGTGCACAGGCTCAGCGGCCATGGCTCACGGGCACAGCCGCTCCGTGGCATGTGGGATCCTCCCGGACCAGGGAACGAACCCGCGTCCCCTGCACCGGCAGGCGGACTCCCAACCACTGCGCCACCAGGGAAGCCCCTAATTTTTCATTTTTTAAAATTTATTTTTAAAGATTTTTTTTTTATGTGGACCATTTTTAAAGTTTTTATTGAATTTGTTACAATATTGCTTCTGTTTGGCTTTTCAGCCACAAGGCATGTGGGATCCTAGCTCCCCGACAAGGGATTGAACCCACAACCCCACATTGGAAGGCGAAGTCTTAACCACTGGACTGCCAGGGAAGCCCCATTAAATTTTTATTGGAGTATAGTTGATTTACAGTGTTGTGTAATTTTCAGGTGTACAGCTAAGTGAATCAGTTATATATATATATATATATATATATATATATATATATATATATATCCATCCATTATTTTTCAGATTCTTTTCCCATATAGGTTATTACAGAATATTGAGTATAGTTCCCTGTGTTATACAGTAGGTCCTTGTTAGTCATCTATTTTATATATAGCAGTGTGTATGTGTTAATCCCAATCTCCTAATTTATCACTTCCCCCCACATTTCCCTTTGGTAACCATAAATTTCATTTCGCCATCTGTGAGTCTGTTTCTGTTTTGTAAGTAAGTTCATTAGTATCATTTTTTATTAGATTCCACATATAAGTGATATCATATGATATTTGTCTTTCTCTGTCTGACTTACTTCATTTAGTATGATAATCTCTAGGTCTATCCATGTTGCTGCAAATGGCATTATTTCATTCTTTTTTAAGGCTGAATAATATTCCTTTGTATATATGTACCACATCTTCTTTATCCATTCATATATTGATGGACATTTGGGTTGTTTCCATGTCTTGGCTATTGTAAGTAGTGCCACAGTGAACATTGGGGTGCATGTATCTTTTCTAATTATAGTTTTCTCTGGATATATCCCCAGGAGTGGGATTGCTAGAGCATATGGTAGTTCTATATTTAGTTTTTTAAGAAATCGTCATACTGTTCTCCATAGTGGTTGCACCAATTTACATTTCCACCAGTAGTGTATGAGAGTCCCCTTTTCTCCACACCCTCTCCAGCATTTACTGTTTGTAGACTTTTTGATGATGGCCATCCTGACCAGTGTGAGGTGATACCTCACTGTAGTTTTGATTTGCCTTTCTCTAATAATTAGTGAAGTTGAGCATCTTTCATGTGTTTTTTGGCCATCTGTCTTCTTTGGAGAAATGTCTACTTACATCTTCTGCCCATTTTTTGATTGGGTTGTTTGTTTTTATGATATTGAACTCCCTGAGCTGTTTGTATATTTTGGAGATTAATCCCTTGTCAGTTGCTTCATTTGCAAATATTTTCTCCCATTCTGTGGGTTGTCTTTTTTGTTTATGGTTTCCTTTGCTGTGCAAAATCTTTTCAGTTAAATTAGGTTCCATTTGTTTATTTTTGTTTTTATTTTCATTAAAACACTGGTATTGGGCTTCCCTGGTGGCGCAGTGGTTGAGAGTCCGCCTGCCAATGCAGGGGACGTGGGTTCATGCCCCGATCTGGGAGGATCCCACGTGCCGCGGAGCGGCTGGTCCCGTGAGCCATGGCCGCTGGGCCTGCGTGTCCGGAGCCTGTGCTCCACAACGGGAGAGGCCATGGCAGTGAGAGGCCCGCGTACTGCAAAAAAACCAACCAAACAAAAAAAACACTAGTATTTTTAAAGTATTACATTATTTTCTAATTTCCATCCAGCCAATAAAAGATGTTTCTTTCCTTTCATTTATGGGATTTCTCTGTGATTAAAGTTAAACTCTGTGTGTGTGTGTGTGTGTGTGTGTTTTGCTTGGTTGGTTTTTGTTTTAGTGCTTTTTTGGACTTGTAAGGAAACGCAGTGACTGTGAAAAATTTTGGAACTGAAGGGATAAGGGATTCTTATTAGGTTCCTGGAATTTTACTGAATTGATCCTTCTGCCAGTGGAGGTCTTACAGATTCACTCTTCACGACAGTTAGCAACACAAATAGTAAGAAGGAGAGTAGTTACAAGAGGAGAAAATAAAATAGGACAGTGGCTAAATTTAGGGTTGGGCGTAACAGAAGGTGAGCCTCCCAGTCACAGAGGCAGGTAGCAACAGGAGCGAGGGCTTTGGCTGGGCAAGGGAGTCAAGGCTCAGATGAGCTCAGCAGCATGTCAGGAAGAGAGGATCTGAATATCCCGCAGTCCAACATGGGATGAAATTGTAAATATGTGTGTTCACTACAAAGCAGCTCAGAGTAGAGACAAAGGATGAAAGAGGTCTGGACAACCTCATAAATCCACAGTAGGATCAAGTCAGATAGTCAAAACACAAAGGACAAAGGCATTTATTTTGCATACAATGAAAACATTAATTGTAAATTCCCTTATATTTTCTTTAACAGAAGTGGTCTAGTTTGAAAGAATTTATAGCTCTCTCCTGAACCACAGAGTTGAATTTTTTACTCTTTTCCAAGTAAAATTCTGTTGGGCCTCTAATAACAATGATTAAAGTTAAAAGATATTTAAGTACTCTAATTGAAAGTCATTTATTCACCCAGAGGCCAAGTATAATACTGGGGGGCAGAATATTTGATTCCCCTCCCAGCCCTACCAATGTATGCTGCTTCATAATAGTGCAGATGAAGTGATATGTCTTGCAGCAAAAAAAAAAAAAAATTATTCTGTTTCCACGGCAACGTAACTCTCGGCTGCATTTCTTCAGTGGTGAAGGACAACTGTTCTGTCTACTGTATGTGGGTTTGAAAGAATGATTAGGATTGGAGAAGGGACTGAGCCAAGACCAGCTAAGGTAATTTCCCTTCTGGCTGCCTGTCACAAGATCACCAGAATCCTCTGAAATAAATCTAACTATCGTGTGCTTCTTTTTCAAAATTCTACAACCCAAGACTTTCTGCATTGGCTTCCCCCCAGGATAACTGCCATACAAAAGGAGGGGGAAAAAAGTGCACCTTTTCAAATGCCCTCAGTTACCTCCTTTAAAAACAACTTCCAGGGATATTGAACACCTTGATGTCCTGGCATCTAATGTAAACTGTCACTAATATAAACATATATGTGTTCCTCTTCTTGGCCCACCTCTACTTTACTTGCAGACCCTCATGTCCATCCCCAAGGTGTACCATACCAAGTGATAGGCTTCTATATTATTCTGACCCAACTACAAGATGAACTTCCCCTACAGGTAAGTAAGCCAGAGTGAAACCAACAATATCCAAGAGATCTCCCTGCAGTAGGCCTTGTTTAGGAAAATGGCATAAAAGGGAGTGAAGTAATTATAGTCTTTATTTAGTTCAGCCTTATTTGATAACTATTTAATGAGTGACTATTATGCACTGAGTACTTTGGTAAGTACTGCAGACACAAAGAACCAACACTTCCCTCAGGTGACTTATGGAGGCCAGTAAGGGAGAGAGAAGAGTAAATTCTCATTTCCCATGCTATGTGAAAAGTATGACAGTAGCTATAAAACACAGAGGGTGATCCATTCTGCTCTTGAGAAACTTTGAGCTCTTTCCATAACAGTCTGCCCTTGAAATAGGAGTTATGAGTGAGTGCAAAAGTACAGAGATGCATGGAGGGAGCAGGTTCTGCTCAAAAACTGCAAGTGGTCTCCGATGGCTGGCTGGTGCCACACCTGGGGGGAGGTTTCAGAAGAGGTTACATAGGTGAGTAGGGGCCAGATCATGAAAGACCTTGTGTATAATTAAGAAGCTGGAACTTTAGCCTGAAGGTGATGGAGAAGTGCTGATGGATTTTAGGCAGCAGATTAATATGATTAGATTGTATTTTAGAAAGTTTACTCTGGGGTTAATCATATGAACGATGGAATTTGGGGGAGGAGTTAGGGAGACTGGAAAAGAGAAACCAGGTGAAAGGCTTCTATAATAATGTAAGAAATAAATAATGAGGGCTAAAACAGAAAGTTACAGCAGTCAAGAGAGAGTACTCTAAAATCAACTGCCTGGTTTCAGATTCTGGTTTTACCGTTTGCTGTTGTGACATTTGGGAAAATTACCTGATTTCTCTTTTCCTTAATTTCTTCATCCAAAATATGGAATAATCATAATGGTAGGGTTGTTTGCAGATTAAATGAGTTAAAATATGTAATGTAGTTATATCAGAAGGTGGCATGTGCAAATTCTCATTAGATGTTAGTTTTAACCACTAAAGCAAAAGCAGGGAGGATGGAGAAGAGAGAGAAAAAAAAATAAGGACATTGAACATGTGAAAGATGAAGAGGATAACTCCAGGTATATCTCAGGAATTCAGTTTCAGTAAACATGTGGATAGACAATGAGGACAAAATAGAGTGTTTTAGTGGGAAGACAAAGAGTTTAATTTTAGATGTACTGAGTTTGTCACCCATAGTATATTCGAGTGGAGGGCCCTTCATGAAATTGGATATATGAGTCTGGGATTCAGGAAAAAAAAAAGATCTGGAAGAGAGATGTAGGTATGTAAAACCTGAGTAGTAGAAACCATGAATTTGATATGGTCATGCAAGAAAGTCCATGGAGTGAGAAGAGAAGAGGGCGTGAGGACCAAACGCTGGGAATACTAACACTCAGGGGAGCCTAGCAGAAAAAGAGTCTGCAGAAAAGTTTGAGAAGTTACAGTCAGAGAGAAAGGAGAAAAAACTAGGGTGGGTGTCAGCAAAGCCAAGGATAAAATAGTGAGAAATACTACAGAGAGAGTGAACAAGTTTGTGAGTGACAGAGCCTGTTATTGTCCCCCAGTATCAGTACTCCTCCTTTTCTATAACGATGAATTTTGGGCTGCCCCAAATAAAAACTACATTTCCCAGCCTCCCTTGTAATAGTAGTGGCCATGCAATTAAAGTCCACCAATGGGATATATGGAGAAGTGTCCTATGACGATATCCAGGAAATTTCTTTATGACGTAGCTAGCTCATCCTTTACCTCTTCTTCTCCATACTTTCCTTTGTTCTGCTACCTGGAACTTGAATACTACCTTGTCCATGAAGGTAAGGCTGAGTGGAGCTGTGAGCCAGAAGAAGCTTATATCCCAGAGAACTTTGTGGAGCAGAGTTGCCATTCAGGCCTAAAATACATGCCTTTATTTACTTTTTTATTTTTTAGATGCCAAATCTATTTATTGAAAACCACAACAATAGAACAGAATAATTTCTAACTAAAGGAAAGGGAAAAAAGCAATGATGCCTGTTCTTAAGTATTAAATCTTATCTTCATGAGTTATTTATGTTGGTTTGCTTGTTTTTTAAAAATTTTATTGAAGTATAGTTGATTTACAATTTTGTTTAATTTCTGTTGTACAGAAAAGTGACTCAGTTATACATATATATTCTTTTTCATATTTTTTTCATTATGATTTATCACAGGATATTGAATATAGTTCCCTGTGCTATACAGTAGGACTTTGTTTTTTACCCATCCTGTATATAATAATTTGCATTTGCTAATCCCAAAGCCTTTTACATAATAGAGAAATAAATATCTATATTATTTAAGGTAGTAAAGTTTTGTTTTGTTTCCTGTTTATCCCAGCTGAACTTTATTCTAATCAATAGTTTTTCTCTTCTCTTGTAAAAAAAATATATATATATATATATTAAATGAAAATATTAAATGAACTGTTGCATATGAAGAGTATTACGAACTGAATGTTTGTTTCCCCCATAAATTTCATATGTTGAAGCTTTAACCCCAAATGTGATGGTATTTGGAGGTGGAGACTTTGGGAGGTAATTAGGTATATATGAGGTCATGGGAGGGGGACCCTATGATGGGATTAGTGCCGTTTTAAGAAGAGGGAGATTTCTGTATCTGCCATATGAGGATACAGTGAGAAGGCAACTAGCAAGAGAGCTCTCATCAGGAAACACATCTGCTGCCATCTTGATCTTGGACTTCCAGACTCCAGAACTGTAAGAAATAAATGTCTGTTGTCTATAAGCTACTCAGTCTTTGGTAATTTTTAATGGCAGTCCAAACTGACTAAGACAAAGGGTTTAAAGTAAGAAGTTACTTGTTTTAGCAAGAAAAAATATGTAATAAATTCAACTCTAAAAACCAACTACAACCATGGTAAAAGAGAATTTTAGTTAAAATCTTAAGCAGTCAAAAGGTACAAACTTCCAGTTATAAATAAGCACTAGGGATGTAACGTACAACATGATAAATATGATTAACACTGTTGTATGTTATATATAAAAGTTGTTAAGAAAGTCCTGTCAGGAATAAAGACGCAGACATAGAGAACGGACTTGAGGACACGAGGAAGGGGGAAGGGTAAGCTGGGATGAAGTGAGAGAGTGGCATGGACATATATACACTACCAAATGTAAAACAGATAGCTAGTGGGAAGCAGCCACATAGCACAGGGAGATCAACTCTGTGCTTTGTGACCACCTAGAGGTGTTGGATAGGGATGGTGGGAGGGAGACGCAAGAGGGAGGAAATATGGGGATATATGTATATGTATAGCTGATTCACTTTGTTATACAGCAGAAACTAACACACCATTGTAAAGTAATTATACGCCAATAAAGATGTTAAAGAAAAAAGTCCTGAGTTCTCATCACAAGGAAAAATTTTTTTCTATTTCTTTAATTTTATATTTATATAAGATGATGGATGTTCTCTAAACCTATTGTGATACTTCACGATGTAAGTAAATCAAATCAGTATGCAGTACACCTTAAACTTATACTGTGCTATATGCCAATTATGTCTCAATAAAACTGGAAGAAAATATTCTCAAGCATCAATTATGATCTAAGATCTATCCCAAAGAAACTTCTGTAGTTCTAAGTAAAACTTGATTGTCAAGACAGAGCATTCAGATCACAGAGAAGGGGGTGGGATGACTCTGAGGACAGAGGGTAGGTATGACCCACTCCCGGGAAAGAGGGTCTGAGATCTGGGCAGTGAGCCTCTGGCTGTCACCTCCCTGAGTGAGGGAATATGCCATCCCCAAGTGAAAGAGCTTTCCTGGCAGCTTTCACCCAGACTGACTAGGAGAGCTCCCCATGGTCTGCCTCTCCTCCTTGGATGGGAGCCCAGCCTTCTTGGATGGGACTAAACAAGGCAGCAGCTCAGCCAGCCAAAATGCCAGATCATGTACATGTTTTCTTCCTTTCATTCTTAGCCTCCTTCTGTTCTCCAGGGGAGGGCAGAATGAGGAGGGATGTGAGAAGAAAGAGGTTGGAAGAGTAAATGCTGCTTACAGAAGCCACTATCCTTTGCCTTTAGTCTCATTTAGTTCCTGCCTCACTTGGGGATAACACTGGCTACTAAGGGGTACTCAAGGGACCCTGGTTAGTGTTATGAAATTCAAACCAAACCCAGGTGCCAAGTGGAACATGCTGCCATGGGATTAAAACAAGCATGTCTCCTGAGTATCAATTTTATGAAGTTATTTGAAGAAAAATTATTTTCATGTGAAAAAATAGAATGGAAAATTTATGTGAATTCTTAGGACAAAACAAGACTCCAAATTATTTCATGCCTGTGGCTGGGGCTTTGGGTCACACCTCCACGTTCCCTGAGGCTCATGATATTTCTCTTTTGGCTTCAGGAATCTTTCGGTAAAACATTTTCAGACGTACTGCAGTAAGATAAATTCAGAAAAATGTGTTCATTGGATTTGACATTTCTGAGGTCTCTGATGACATGCTAACAGCAATTTCAGAGAAGTGGTTTTAGGAGGGAATGGTATGAGACCAATAAGGGTAGCTCGACCTAAAAAAAAAAAAGAGAGAGAGAGAAAGGAAGGGAGCCAAAGTGAACTGTGGGGTCCTGTCCCATGACCACTGCTGTGTTTAGTGCCAGGGAGGAAAAAGTCATAATTGTGGTGGGGTCTCTCAAAGGAGAGGCCATTCCATCACTGAGGCACTACCCACCCAGCACATTGGGAGTAGCGGGTGGCCTGGCAGCTGGGCAGGACAAACTGGGGAGCATTAGTGGGTGGTAGAGATGGACAGTGTATAGTACGTAATAAGACCTGTATTAGGAAGAACTGGGGTCCCCTTCTGTGTCCAGAATTAGTGACGCTATTTGGAGAAAATCAGGCTCTTACCTTTTTCATCTGAACAATGAGGTGGTTGGATTGGTTGCTCTTTAAATACTAGTCCGGTGCTAACATTCAAGAGTAAAGCTGTTTATCTTGATGGTAACTCGTGGTCTCTTCAGGAACGTTTTTGAGTTCCTGGATACTTTAACTTCAGGTGGGAATCTTTATAACAACCAGCACATTAAGAAAGCATTCGGGGCTTCCCTGGTGACGCAGTGGCTGGGAACCCGCCTGCCAATGCAGGAGACACGGGTTCGAGCCCTGGTCCGGGAAGATCCCACATGCCGTGGAGCGGCTAGGTCCGTGCGCCACAACTACTGAGCCTGCGCTCTGGAGCCCGCGAACCGCAACGACTGAAGCCCACGCTCCGTAACAAGAGAAGCCACCACAATGAGAAGCCCGCTCACCACAAAGAAGAGTGGCCCCTGCTCGCCGCAACGAGAGAAGCCCGCGCACAGCAACCGACCCAATGCAACCAAAAATAAATAATAAATTAATAATTAAAAAAAAAAGAAAGCATTGGTTCTCTGAGAGTTGAAAGTTAAAAGGTTTCCGCTGGCTAGATTGGAAAAAGGTACAATAACTTTTCACTCCCCAAGATTTACAACCCCGTTCTTAGGCCAACTCATGACACCCCATTTATCCACCTTAGTAAGAACATCTCTTAAGAATGCTTGCCTCTACCAGTTGCTCTACACTACCTGCCAGCCTCTGGAAATGGCACGGGAAAAACCACAGGCAGACCCGGTAACAACAAGAACAACGACAATTTCTGCGATCCCTCGGCATGCCAGCCAGTGTCCCGGATACATATCACTGTCTCTGTCATTCATTTCATTCATTCAGGAAGTAATTATTGAGGACACTATTCTAGATGCTGGTGATACAACAGTAACAAAACAGACAAGAATACCCGCCTGCCATTGGAGCTTGTGTCTTAGAGGTGTACACTCTCTGTCTCACCCTTCTGTCATGGAGGGCTGACCATCCCCACTGGAAAAATGAACAAATGAATCTGCCTTCTGTTGCCAGTTGCTTATCCATTCTTCCATCTTCCAAACTAATACAATTTGGACCAGCAATGCACCCAGTTAAAACTACTGACCTTTCCCCCAGTCTCTGGCAGTTAGAGGTGGTCGAATGTGTGTGTGTGTATGTGTGTGTGTGTGTGTGAGAGAGAGAGAGAGCGAGAGAGAGAGAGAGAGAGAGAGCGAGAGCGAGAAATGGAATAATGTGTGTGTAAAATGAAATCATGAGATATAGGTAGAAGTCACTGGGAAAGATTTCTATTCCTCCCAAATGAAAAAAGCCTCAGGAGGAGGTGGTTTTGCTCTCACTACCAGCAGGAAGCACGCTTGGCAGTGGACTAACCGTCTTGAGGCCATGAAGCCAAACACCACAAGTTAAGTACTAGGAAGGAAGAAACTGGAAGAAACCAGTAAGCAGCTGTCTCAGTCCTGGACTACTGAGTGATGGATTTCTTGTTATGTGAGAGAAAAAGTCCTCTTTTGGTTAAGTCCTTTTGGTGAAGTTCCTATTCCAGGCAGGCAAGGGCAATCCTCACGGATCCAAGTGACCTGCCCCAGCCACGGAGGTAGCGGTGGCAGAGCCAGCGTTAGGGCGCAGATCGGTCTCCCTCCAAAGGCCGAGCTCTTGCTGGGCTCTTGTGCACCCTGAAGTTCTGCATTCCTGCTAACGACTTCTCCTTCTGGCTTCCTAGCAATTGGGAAAAATGTTCAGGGAGTCGCAGGACTCTTACACTCACAAGGTTTCTTTCTTTCTTTTTATTTCTGGTCTTTACGTGTATTCTGGGCAGTGTCTGACTTTTCCCAGCTCCATTCAAATCTGACTGCACAGCTCAGCCACTGACCCCGAGGAGCCAGCTCCACATCCTAGAACTTCACTTCCTCCTCAGAGAACAGCACTATAGAACTTGTTACTAAGCCGCCCTGGTTTTCTTTTTATCACAAGAAATCAGTCCTAGGAGTGCTGGGACCCAGCTTGACCTCTCTCAGGAGACTGGAGGTCCAACCTTCAAATTGTATCCTGGTGACTTCCTTCTGCTGAATTTTGCTTTCCTGTGTGGATTTGTGTATACTTGACCTTGAACCCCTCACCTTTCTTTCTATCATGTTTTCTAAAGCTGACAGCTTTCCTGTTACTGCCAATATTTGGAATAAAATGCCCTGACCTTTCACTGCTGTGTCTGAGTCTCCCCGCTGCTGGCCTCATCCATTCCAGCGAGCAGGTGTGAAGCTTCCACCCTGCCCTCGTTGGTCAGGATGAAGGAGGCCAAGCCAATCGGTGTCCTGTGTAAAACACACACGCGCGCGCACACACACACACACACACACACACACACACGTGTGTACAATATAACAATACTAGAACAGTGATTCAGGTGAGCTACTTTGTGGAATCTCCCACATGGCATAATTGTCAGTGACTAATCTCTTTTCACAATCTCTTTTCACAAAATCACCACTAAAGGCACAGATCCCTGCCTCAGGGACATACAAGAGACACTGCTTTAGGAGAACAAAGGACTGCCACAGAACAACAGTGCATCACCCACTCCACCTTCAAGGAACAGAAAGCTCTAAATTGTCTTTGTCTCCAAGGATAAACTCACCCTGAGGAAAAAGCATGTGAGAAACTAATTTCTGTACCTTAAGCTTCTTCCTGTTCTGGTTCTCTTCACGGTGTGTGTGAGGTAAGCAGGTAAAGTAGACTTAAACATATTCATAGCTCAGTCTCTTTAAAATACTTTGAAACATTGTAACATTGTTGCAAATGCCTAGAGGAGGACACAAGCCCCATTTTAGTTCTCTATCACTATGTAACAAACCACCCTAAAATTTAGTGCGTTATAACAACAACCATTTTGATTTTCTCTCATGATTCGGTGGGTTGGCTGGTATCACCTCAGTGGTTCTGCTGTGCTTGATGTTTGCTGGGGCTGCAGTCATTCAGGGCTTAACTGGCTGAACGGTCTGAGATGGCTCATTCCCTAGTCTGGTACCTTGGAAGGGACAGCTAGAAGGCTGGCTCAGCTCGTAGGCTGGGACAGAGGGACCACTTTCTCACTAGGTGGTCTCAGGTCTAATCTCTTTCCATGTGATATTCCAGCAGAGTAGCTGGATTTCTTAAATGGCAGGCTCCCCAAATCAAAAAAAGTAAAAATGTCCGGCTTTCTTAAGGCTTAGGCCCAATCACTGGCACAGTGTTTCTTCCACTACGTTGTATTATTTGGTGAGTGTCAGGGCCAGTCCAGAGTCATTATGGGACTAGACTACGTGGCAGCATGAATGCCAGGAGGCAGGGTCCATTGAGGGCCGTCTACTGCAATTGCTGTTCACTTTGTCAAATGTGGAGATGATACTTGATATCTCAAATCACCTTCCATAAGAGAAAACATGTCACCATATTAGATAGATGAATCATCAAGATGCACACACATCGGGAACACCTAGAAACCACACACGTCCGTGAACCTGATTTGTTTGAAAAACATGATCAGGACCTCTAAAAAAATTCACATGTTATTCAATTATTACACACATAAGAAATCCAAGTTTGATAATGGATGGGTACATTTAATATTATCAGGATAATAAGTTAGTAATACCATGTGTTGGATACTAGGGATGGGCACTGGCTATCATCATTTATACATGATTTTATTTAATCTTCATAAATGCTCTGTGGGGTACGTATTATTGCCTCAGATTTCAAGATGAGGAACTGAAGTTCAGTGAGGCTTTGTAACTTGCCTAAGATCACACGTTTAACAACCGATGAACCAGGACGTACACTAAATCAACCTGAGACTGAAGCCTGTGTGCTCTTAAACTCTACAGTGTCATCTTACTTGTTTTGTTCTTTCTCACTATTCTATTGTTACAAAATGATCTTCAGTTTAAGTGGAAACAAGAGCCACTTCTCACACTCCCATCTCTAAAGACTTAAAACCCATTTCCTATCTAGGCAGCCTGCCTAAATCAAGATTTTAAAATCCAGTTTCTATCTTGGCATGATAGTCTAGACAATTCCCCAGAGCTCTCAGACATATGCCTCTGTGCTTAAACTTGAGCCTCGACCAAACCCCAAGGTTTTTATCGAGTAAAATTCTCCTCCTGGCTGATCTAGGTATCAGGAAAGTTTCCCCATTGGCACTAGAACTGTGGATCACAAACTCATTCGTGCCATCTAAGGACGAAAAAATGGAACACCTGTGCTTTTCATTTTGTGGCAACATGATTTTGGCAATCTTACCCCAAATCAGTTTACCTTATGAAATGTAAGATGAACGATTTAGTGATGGAAAATTGCCAGTGAACTCCATTGATACAGCTACCCTGTATGGGTCATGGATATACCCCCTTGTCACTATGCTCCAGCCACATTGAATTGCTTTCCTTTATAAGAGCTTCCCACACTCTCCTGTCTTGAGGCCTCTGTGCCATTTGTCATTTGGGAAGTCTTTTGCTCAAATCTCCACCTTTTAAAATCTTTCAAGTCCAAGTTCAAAAGTCACCTTCCAAATCAAGTTTTTCTTCATCATCTGAGTTGAAGTAATTAATCTCTTCTCTGTGAATCCGTATTAGTTAACTATTGCTACAGAAAAAAACAAAACAAAACATCCCCCCTCCAAAAAAACCTTAAAGGCTTAAAACAACACTGTTTATTTGCTCACGATTCTCCAGGTTGATAATTTGAGTAGAGCACAGCTGGGATACTTTGTCTCCATGTGGTGTTAAAGGGGTTTTATTGATACGTTTGTAGTCTGTAGCATGAGGCCAGCTGGCTGAGGAGGGCCTTACTCGCGTGTCCAAGGCCTTGACTGTGTTGTTTGGGATGACTGGGTAGTTTGAGCTTTCTCTCTCCCTGAGCAGAGAGTGTCTGTCACAAGGCTGTTGTAGAACAACATTTTGCCACATTTTATTGGTCAAAGCAAGTCATGAGGCTAGGCCAGATATAAAAGGTAGGGAAATTAAAATATGCCTCCAACTTCTTCAAATATGGCCTTACTGGCTTAATTTTTTCCATAAATTTTCTACAGTCTTCCTCAATATTGCAATTTATAATTAGAAACTTGCATAAACACACTTATAATTAGAAACTTGCGTAAACGCACCTTCAATTGCGTTTTCTCTGCAAGCCATAATAATTTAAATGTTTTAGATTAATTTTTGCTTATACGAAAGTTGCAAAAATAGCACCAATAGTTTCCAAATATCCTTCACTCGTCTTCCCCAGTGTTAACATCTTACGTCACCATAGGACAATTGTCAGCAAAAGGAAATGAACTTGCTGTAATACTACTAACTAAACTGAACACCTTGCTTGCATTTTGACACTAATGTTCTTTTACTGTTCTAGAATCTACTCAGGCTCCCACTTGCATTTATTTGTTACTCCTCCTTAGTCTTCTGCAGTCATTAAGAGTTCCTCAGTCTTGCCTTGTCTTTAATGACCTTGGCATTTTACAACAGTGTTGGTCAGTTATTTTGTTGAGTGTCCCTCACTTGAGTTTGCTGCTGTCTAAGGTTTTCTCATGACTGGACACAAGAGCACATATTTTGGACAAAAGTACCACAGGTATGATGTGTCCCCCTCAGTGCATTGTATCACAAGGTTCATGATGTTAATGTGTGTTATTTCCTGATACTACTGATCTTCATCACTCACTTGGTTAAGGTAGTCTTTGCCTGGTTTCTCACTGAAAAGTTACCATCTTTCCCTTTGAGGTTAAAACTTACTTAGGAGACACTTTGAAACTATGAAAATAAATTTCTTATCAAACTTTCATCCACTAAATCTAGCATCGATCAGTGGATTCTTCTATAATTATGACTATATTGTTTACCTAATGGTAATTTTCTATTTTCTTCTATATTTATTCATTGAAATTTACTGTAAGAAAGAGCTTTCCTTTCTCCTCATTTATTTATATCTGTATGGACTCTATCTTATTCTATGGGCTAAAATCCAATACTAGCATTATTTATTTGGCTGCTCAAATATATAAACCATAATACTTTTAATTGTGAAAATACTCTCCTCCTAGGACAGAGACACCTAATAAGCTCAGAGAAAATTCTACTAAATGGAAGATATTAAAATTCTGATTATATATCTCTCTATATTAAAATGTATAAATATCTGAGCTTAAATATTTGCAAAGCTATTGTCTTCTTGCCTCCACTTTGATTTTTCCTTTCTTTCTTTTTACAAAATAAAGCTCATTAAATAAGTTGTTACTATTTATGCTTTTTGAATATTTTTCCAAATATTGTAAAATCTGGTACAGGGTATAACTTTATCCTATTAAACAGGAGCTCTGTCTAAAGCGTCCTTACATAAATCAAGTCTTCCAAAATACAATTTAAAAATTTCAAAATTAAATCTTTTACACAATATGAACTCTCATTGTTTAATTATTTTTTAGCAAATTCCTTGTTTTCATAGGGATAAATTTCAGTGTCTTCCCATCTGCAGTTTTGTTTTCAATAATTGCAATTATAAAGACTAAAAAGCTGAAGTTACTTTTCTGTCTGTTTGTTGAATATCTTAACTAAAGACTTCTAGCTGATTTTGAGCAAAATGCAATTTCTAAAAGCTGATTAGTGACCAACACCAAAAAAAGTGTGCATATCCTCTAAATATGATATACAGTTCACTCTAAGTTTTGTATATGTAAAACTATGTGTGGATTTTGACTACATTTGAATTAATAGAATATCACGGTGTTATTACATATGTACCACAGTCAATCCCAAGCACATTTCTGCTCCATAGATTTGTCACTTTAGTAAAAGCATTCTTTTACTGTGATGCTCCATGAAAATATGTATTCATATTATAATTTGCATTCATAAATTTAATTTTTAAAGTTATAGTAGCATTTACAATACAGTCAGAAAATTCACCTTTGACACAATAAACTTCCAAAAGCTTTTCTTTGATTCTGTGAATTGGATTAAACATTTTGACTCAGAATTGGAATTAATTGATTTTCTGTTTAATTCATCTGCTCACACTATTATAAAACTGTCATAATTTAACTGTTTGCAAAATCTTCTGCTAATGGTGTCAACTCATTAATAGCCATTGCTCACAGGCCCAAGGAAACTTGGAATTAAAAATGAGAGAAATTAACTTAGGTTAACTGTCATTTGACACAAGTGAAGCCATGCTGCATGGCATGATATGTACTTGGGCTTAAAGATATAGGTCAGATTTCAACAAGTAGGTTCATGTTGGGAAGAAGGTTCCAAGTGGAAGTAGCAGCATGAACAAAAGCATGGACAGCAAATGCCAAATGCCAAGTACAATCGGTCCTCCATATCCACAGGTTTCCAATCCATGGATTCAACCAACCTCAGATAGAAAATATTCAGAAAAAAAAAAATCCAGAAAGTTCCAAAAGGCAAAACTTGAATTTTCAGGCACCAGCAACTATATATATAGCATTTACATTGTGTTAGGTATTATAAGTAATCTATAGATGATTTAAAGTATATGGGAGGTTTGCATAGATTATATGCAAATACCTCACCATTTTATATAAGGGACTTGAGTATTCGAGGATTTTGGTACCCAAGAAGGTCCTAGAACCAATCCCTGTGGATACAGAGAGACTACTGTATGTTTTTAAAATAATGAGCATTAAGAATAATGACTAACTTTTGATGTAGATGTTGCTACTTCTTCCGCAGATTTCTGTCTTCTGATTGTCTTATGGGTCAATGACAGCATTAATGACCCCCTTGTGAATGGTATTTTGTGTGTTATATGTTGACCATCAACTTTCTTGAGAAATAAAAAATCAATACTTAATTTTTATTAAATGTGCATACATTAAACCCTTACTTTTGAAAGGGTTTATAGCAAAATAAGATAAGCATAACCAGACAATAAAAAGGTGATAGAGTTATATCATACAATAAATAAGCAAACTGCTGTAGCAACAGCATCCACATACTCTGTAGCAGGACAGTTCAGCCTCCACTTCCCACACGTATTTCACTTGCACTTAATCTTTAATTCCCTACATGTCCCACTAAACCCATTGACTGTCACCCTTGTGGCTTCCTGCCTCCCACTGGTCATGGCATGGGCCACCCAGCATGGGTCATAACATAACTAGCTGCTGTACTGTGGACAGCAGGATTTGTAGCATCAAATACATCTCCCACCACCATCAAAACAGGAAGCAGCTAGCTGTTGCTACCTGCTCAAGCCCAAAGTCATCATTTTATCAGCCAGTACCCTGTATGCCGTACTTCTAAGGAAGATGTAAGTACTGTTGAGACTAGAAAGGTTGGGAAAGGAGAGATGGGCTCTCTTTCAGAGGTTACCATGTGAGAACTCTGGCAAATGAACCTGCCTCTTACTCTCTGCTAAGAGACGCCATGTCAGAAATTGAAGTACGATATAGAGGTCTTACCAAATCTCTTGTGATGCAACTATTAATAATGATCCTCCTCTAAAAAGGAGAAAATCCAGGACAAATGCTAAACTGGACTGAATGCTTGAATAGGCTAAAACCAGAATGTTCTAGGCAAATCAGGATACGTGACTCCTTAAACCTGGAATTGCTTTTGACTCCAGCAAATACAACCAACCCCTACATTTTGTTTGTGCTTTTTTCCACGTTTCTCTTGAGTCTGACCCCATTTTCTATTCTCATTTTATCCACCTTAGCCTAGATGCTTGTTACCACATGGCTAAATTATCTATAATAACATATTTACTCATTTTCTCCTTCCACCCATTCTCTTCATACCTACCATAGTTTCCTTTCTCCAAAAACTTTTGTGTCTCATTACATCCTTGCTGATAAAATTTTTAATGGCTTCTCATTACCTGCAGAGTAACTTCCAAACTTGGATTCCAGGTATGGTCTGTCCCTATTCTATACTTACAGATTCATTTCTCACTCCTCCCTTACATGAGTCCTTCACTCCAGCTTGACTTGGTCACTGACCATTTCCTAAACGCTTGGCACTTCCTGTCCATGGTTTTGTTCATGCTGTTACTTCTATTTAGTCTTCCCAATCTGAACCTCACTTGCTGAAATCTGACCTACACTTTAAGCCCAAGTAACACCTTTAAGAATTCTTCTCTGATTCCCCATCTAGAAGTAGTCTCTTTATCCCCTGAAGTTCTGCAGTAGTGTAGAAAATACTCTGATGATGTATTAAACAAGTGTCTTCAATTCAAGAGGCTATTTGCAAACTTTTGGAGGAAACGTGATCTCTTTCATCTTTTAATCCCTAGTAATGTCACACAACACCTTAATTATTGCACATGCTGCTGCTTGATAACTATTCACTGAGTGAATAAATAAATGAATGGCCAATGAATCCACACTAGAGTGATAATGAAGAGTCCTTCCTTTAGAAATTATTTTTGCAATTTTTTGGAAACTATATAAGTCAGCTTGGGCTATCATAACAAAATAACATAGATTGAGTGGCTTAAGCAACAGACATTTATTTATCACAGTTCTGGAGACTGGAAGTCCAAGATCAAGGTGCCAGCAGATTCAGTTCCTGGTGAGGACTTCCTTCCGGGCTTGCAGACAGCTGCCTTCCTGAGTCCTTACATGGTGGAGAGGGAACTCTGGTATCTCTTTCTCTCTTTATAAGGACACTAATTCCATCATGGATCAACCCCCTCATGACTTCATCTAAATAAAAAGTACCTCCCTAAAGTCTCACCTCCTAATACCATCAGGTCAGGTGTTAGAGCTTTAACATATGAATTTGAGGGGAACACAAACATTTAGTACACAATCATAAGAAATGACTGAACTTAAACCTGTCAGTCGGAGAATCTTTTTGAGTGGGCTGGCCTTTGGGCATGTAAAATACTACAAATAGCCAGGTTGTTTCACCTTTGTATGAGATCAGCTTTGCTTATTAAACTTTGGGTCTTCCTTCAATATGAAACAAAATCAATTTCATGCCATTTTTATACTCTGATTCCCATTAACAAACAAATACGTAATGAGGATGAATAAAGATATAAGGTGTAAATGTGTGTTTGTGTCTCTGTGCGTCTCAAAGAAAGGATCCACATCAAACCGATAACAGTGGTTACTTAAGGGGATGTTAGTCACATTGGAGGGGTGAATTAGATGCTGTGTACTCCAGAACTGTTTTAATACTTTGTAATGAGCATATATTGAGTATTATGTGTGAAATAGAAAAATGATGGCAACACATTTTAAAGAATTCTTAGCCTCCATGGCACTGTGTCTGTGATATCTTTGTTGCAGCAGCTGCCTTCAAGTTCAGAACACAGTATTCCTTTTGAAGCTCCCAAGAATCATCGCACATACCCAGCTCTTCACTGGGTGAATAAGTAAATGAATGGCCAATGAATGGAGAAAATGGAGAGAACAAAAGTTTGACCCAACACTTTTCCAGTAATTTCTTTATATTTTTTCCAAAATCTTATCAGAGTGAGAAAATAATCTATGACTGTCTAGAAACATATTTGGAAAGCAAATAATACAGAGAAAAAAGGAAAAGCATGGAAAAAGTAGTTGTTAAGTGTTTGAACGATCGTATAAACTTTCCATGCAAAAAAAATTACAATCCAAAAATCAATGGATTCCTAATCATAAGATGAATAAGAGACATTGTGACTAAAATCAGTAAAGCTATTAAAGTATTTAAATGTTTAATTCTTTAAGAATCAAGTGTTAGCCATAAAAGCAAATGAGAGAACATCTGGAAGGCCAAGAGCTTGAAAGATTGAAAATTAAAAAGCAAATGGTGTGCTTAGTGCTACTGAGGGACTTCAGCAAATGGATATAAACTCATCTGAAAATAAATACAGAGTTTGTATAATTACAATGAGCCTGAAGATGGGGTTTAGCATTTATATATCTCCTGGGAAGCTCGGTGAGTCAGAAACATAAAACCAAAGCAACGGGAGGCCATTAAAATATTATTTCCTGTCGTATTGGAGAACTCAAGAAGAGAATAAACATACCGATTACTTGCATGGCCGGTTCCACGTCTGTCGTGGCCTCTTCCAACAATGACAGCAGCTTGGCTGATATCCGATGCACCGATTCAATGTTGCTAAACAAGCTATCCACGTCCAGCTGATCAATCTGAAGAAACACAAACACTGAGCACCAGCTGATGGAGAGAGATGCACAGTATTTAGGATGTTTTCTCCTGCTAAACCGTAAGCGTTTTATATGCCAGCCCATGCTGTTTCCATCAACCGTTCCTGTAAACATCCTTATTTGGGATTTCCAGAGGAAATGTGCAGTTTTTCATGCAAGAAGTTGGATGGTGCATCTGTTGTTACCTCCCTCTTTTTCTTTATTTTGACTAAGTTTTAATGAGTTGAGTGTACATCTACATATTCCTGTAAGAACCACAGTGTGAAGAAGATTTGGGCTCCCTAATCGGTATTTTATTAACCGCCCTCTATGAGGGTATGTACTAGTGCATATGCATTTAGAACGTCTTACTGCTTATACAGCAGAAGTCAGAACTTACTCTATGTAAGTGACTATTTTCAAAGCTGTTTTAAAACCACAGATGTTCTCAAAGTGATGACAAGTAGATTTGCTGAGTTGTTTCCTGCTTTGTTTTTTTCTGAAAGAAATGTGAATGGAAATCTTCACCAAACGTATTCTACTAATTAAAGATACATCATATTTGATAACTTGATGCATACCCTCAAAAACCAGTGTAATCATTCCTAGATCTTATAGCTGGTGTTTATAATAACTTATTCATTCACCCATCTTCACTAAATAATTCCTGAAGTCCTTCTAGGTACCAGGAATTGTAGTAGAGACCAAACCTGTCACAGGCATTGAATGATTCATAGAGGGTTGGCCAATGATCCTAAGCCATCCAAGAAGAGTATGGTGAGCTATGTGCCCAGATTTTGCTGGATCTCACTCAAAATCTTTCTCCTGAGTATAAGTCAGATCTCCTTTCATAATCAAACAGTGTCTAGTGGGTCATGAACAGCTTGGTCCAGGCTCCACTGGGTTGCCACAGGGGATATGAGCAGGTGCCTTTTATTCATGACTTATTGTGCATGAGGTCGTAGGTGGGTAACCGCGTCATCAATAATCGTCATGGAGAAGCTTCAGAGATGAAAAGCAGAGTTACTGGTCCAAAACGAGGTTGGCAAAATTAGGGGTGAGAGAGAGACAGGGAGTTCAGCTAAAGATCAGAAAAAAGGAGCCAAGAAATTAAGGGAAGTTGGGCACAAGGTCTATAGGATAAGAGACAGACCTGGAAGAATTCTAGAGCTGAAGGCCAACAACTGCAGCTTCTTTTTTTTTAGGCTCTCAGCTCGGTCTATTTAGGAGTGGGGGAGTGTTGTGGTCCGAATGCTTGGAAAAGAATTTCCACACATAAGACAAAATGTAAAGAAGATAGAATTTATTAGAGGGAAGGGTCGCTGCTGGAACAGCGGGCCGACTTCCTAGTAGTCTGGGAGAGTCCAGCCCGAACATGTGCTATTGATCACTTTTTATAGCCAGAAAACAGAAGAATGGTCCGAGGTGAAAATTTCGACTGATTGGTCGAGGCACATATACCTTCTATAGGGTTGGAGTGGGACAGGACATATGCCTTTCCTTATTTGGGACAGGTCCCGTTGCCCAGGTGGGCGTCGCCCAGGCGGGCACAGGGATTTCGTCACCGTCGTCCTTTGTCCTTGAAGCGCCATTGTCCTTGGAGCACCACAGGGCGGAGGCAGGCTGCTCGTTATTTTTTTATCCCGTCCTTTTTTGACATTGACCCCATTCTTGATGTCGTTCCCAATACTGGACATGGCTATCATTTTGATCGGGGTGTTCTGTTATTCAACATGGAAGCAATATGTCACATTGTACCTTGTTTAAAATTTTGTGACTGTGTCAGTTGTTTCCTATGCAATATAGTCTGGCTGGATATATGTCCTTCAACCATCTTGGGAAATTCCTCACCTTCCTGTCATCCGTCTGGTTCTCAAGAAAACTCCGAACTTTATTTGTAATCAAATTCTGTGTGATTGTATGTAGTGGGTTTATTTATAGGACTACACAACTTTTTTGTTCAGTTTTTTAAATGTATTCTGAAATTATCTATATATTCATATTTCATTAGTAATAATGAAATCATTATTAGCTCTTAGGGTCTTTAACCCAGTATCTCACAAAATGTTTCTTTGTTAAGCACTCATTCGAACAGGATAGGGCACACATGGCTCTTCTGCCTAAAGTCTATGGATTTTCAAGACTTCTAATTTCTGTATGAGTAAGTATGTTTAGTATTATAGATACAAAATATCTAAAAGGCAGATAACAGTTATATGGCTCTTTTTGTTTATCATAATTTTAAATGGCTCAAATGCCACATATCTCTGAGCACCACTGATTTAACACATTATTTTCTTTATGTATTGGGTATTAATTAAATCACAAAGGCATAACTTTGCATAGTGCAAAATATGTTTTACAAAAGTTTTGTATGAGTCAAATTTTTCTAGATTGATTTATTTTAGATGTGCTAGTTTGATATTTTTTTAAAATCATATTTTGAAATGAATCCTTCTAAAGTATAAAATTTCATCCCTAGTTTACTGGCTTTGTAAGCGAGTAGTTCATATAGTATACCCTATTATTATTTCATTTTGTTGTGGAATCTTCATTCTGAGGAACTTACAGTGCTTCATCTTTATTATATCATATACAATTCCATCTTCTCTGTAAAATATGAACCCGTTTGAAGGTAGGGAAACTCATGCAGAGTGAAGAGAGGTACCATGCCCCAAATTATGAAGGTCAAGACAGAGCTGGAGCTGGAAACTGACCGTTTAGTCCTATGTCATAGTCCATTCCCAGCAATAACTAATAATAGAATACTTTGCCATCTTTGTTTGGATTTTTTAGTGTGTTCCTGAGTTTTTCGCTAGGTTGTCAGTTCTACGATTTATTTCTCAAGGTCAGAATACTGTATAGTTGTCTAATTTATATTTTAAATTCATTTAGCAAGGATCTAATTCTGTATTCTATCTATAATCTTAGCGCAATGCAATAAATACTAAATAACAAAAACATAGGTTTTGATTTCTTTTCTTTCTGAAGGACAGAAAGGATTAAAACATCAGTTGGCCTGGTTTCAACACCCGTATCACCACAGGCCCATGGGGATTCTGTGAATCATGAACTGAATTCACATTTAGTCACTGATATGCCAAGGAACAAATGTCTCATCCAAATAGGATTTTAAAACTGGTAGATGATTTTCTAACTATTGATATAAATTCAAGGAAGCCTTTACATACATTTATTAATTATTTACTAGAAATGGGCAATACTCAGCTTAGGTTGAGTTATATTTTAAATGAAAATAAATTCATTTTTTTGTAAAAATATTTCTTTTAAGTATACATTATTCTAAGCAAAGTCAATGTATAATAATTTGAAAGTACAAAACAGAAAAATTAAAGGTCAGTATTTTGGGTGACAATTTAATTCTTTGCTTCACAAAAGTATTCACAGGATATACTTCAAATCGCAAGTTCCCATTGCATTTAAATAATTGCTGATCTTACAGTTGTATGTATACAAAACTCCCAAGGCACAAATGTCTAAGTAAAAGAAAACACACCTATAAAATTTTATCAATTCAGAGACTGAAATCATTGGTATCGAATTATTCTGTTACCTCCAGCACCTTATACTCACTGTTTTCAAAAGCTTTTGTTGCATTTTCCTGCATTCACATCCCAGCCCAAGCTCTTCCCTTTGCTTACAAATGCTTTGCCCCCAAATAACTTAAAACATTCTACCTATCTGAAATGGAAAATGGTAATTGTAGTATCTGTCCAGTAGTTTTGCCCATCTTTCTGTCCTTTCTGTTGCTTTTTTGGGAGAAGCCACAGCTCCCCAGCTCTACCTGATCTGGTGGAATTGTCACTCATGGTGCCTGACCCCTCCCTACTCCCTCCAGTGGTGGGCATGTGACCTGCTGGCCACAGCAATTGGTCTAGGATGACAGGTGCCAAAGTATAGCAAATGAGAAGCTTCACTGATTTTTAAAAATGGTTGTTGGGAAAAAAAAGGGCCTGGATTGTCAGCCCTAAATATGTAATTTCTGTCTTCAACAGTCATCTTTGTAGGGAGCTTGACTGTAGTAAGGTCAACACAGAGAGGAAAGCTAAGTCTGACATCGTCATGTGAGCTCCTGGGTCTACCTTGCCTAAAGCAAGACATTCTTATTACAGAAGGTAATAAACGGCCTTTTCTTTTTCTTTTTTACCATAATGTATTTTATTTTATTTTATAGATCTTTATTGGAGTATAACTGCTTCACAATACTGTGCTAACCTCTGTCTCACAACAAAGGGAATCAGCCACATGCACACATAAATCCCCATATCCCCTCCCCCTTGAGCCTCCCTCCCACCCTCCCTAACCCACTCCTCTAGGTCCTCGCAAAGCACCGCGCTGATCTCCCTGTCATATGCAGCTGCTTACCACTAGCTATCTATTTTACATTTGGTAGTATATATATGTCAATGTTACTCTCACTTTGCCCCAGCTTTCCCCTCCCCTCCGTGTCATCAAGTTCATTCTCTATGTCTACGTCTTTATTCCTGCCCTGCCACTAGGTTCATCAGTACCTTTTTTTTTTTTTTAGATTCCATATATATGTGTGAGCATACGGTATTCATTTTTCTCCTTCTGACTTACTTCACTCTGTATGACAGACTCTA
Source organism: Grampus griseus (assembly GCF_964374135.1). Lineage (NCBI taxonomy): Eukaryota > Metazoa > Chordata > Mammalia > Artiodactyla > Delphinidae > Grampus > Grampus griseus. The sequence continues at coordinate 110,544,673 of NC_138997.1, read as the reverse complement.
GGTCTATCCACCTCACTACAAATAACTCAGTTTCATTTCTTTTATGGCTGGGTAATATTCCATTGTATATATGTGCCACATCTTCTTTATCCATTCATCTGTTGATGGACATTTAGGTTGCTTCCATGACCTGGCTATTGTAAATAGTGCTGCAATGAACATTGTGGTACATGTCACTTTTTGAATTATGGTTTTCTCAGGGTATATGCCCAGTAGTGGGATTGCTGGGTCATATGCTAGTTCTATTTTTAGTTTTTTAAGGAACCTCCATACTGTTCTCCATAGTGGTTGTATCAATTTACATTCCCACCAACAGTGCAGGAGGGTTCCCTTTTCACCACACCCTTTCTAGCATTTATTGTTTCTAGATTTTTTGATAATGGCCATTCTGACCAGTGTGAGGTGATACCTCACTGTAGTTTTGATTTGCATTTCTCTAATAATTAGTGATGTTGAGCATCTCTTCATGTGCCTCTTGGCCCTCTGTATGTCTTTTTTTTTTTAACATCTTTATTGGAGTATAACTGTTTTACAATGCTGTGTTAGTTTCTGCTTCATAACAAAGTGAATCAGCTCTACATATACATATATCTCCATATCTCCTCCCTCTTGCATCTCCCTCCACCCTCCCTATCCCACGCCTCTAGGTGGACACAAAGCACTGAGCTGATCTCACTGTGCTGTGTGGCTGCTTCCCACTACCTATCTATTTTACATTTGGTAGTGTACATATGTCCATGCTACTCTCTCACTTTGTCCCAGCTTATCCTTCCCCCTCCCTGTGTCCCCTAGTCCATTCTCTACGTCTGCATCTTTATTCCTGTCCTGCCCCTAGGTTCTACAGAACCATTTTTTTTTTTTTAGATTCCATATATATGTGTTAGCATATGGTATTTGTCTTTCTCTCTCTGATTTACTTCACTCTGTATGACTGTCTCTAGGTCCATCCACTTCACTACAAATAACTCAATTCCATTTATTTTTATGGCTGGGTAGTATTCCATTGTATATATGTGCCACATCTTCTTTATCCATTCATCTGTCAGTGGACACTTAGGTTGCTTCCATGTCCTGGCTATTGTAAATAGAACTGCAGTGAACATTGTGGTACATGACTCTTCTTGAATTATGGTTTTCTCAGGGTATATGCCCAGTAGTGGGATTGCTGGTTCGTATGGTAATTCTATTTGTAGATTTTTAAGGAACCTCCATACTGTTCTCCATATCGACTGTATCAATTTACATTCCCACTAAAAGTGCAGGAGGCTTCCCTTTTCTCCACATCCTCTCCAGCATTTATTGTGTGTAGATTTTTTGATGATAGCCATTCTGGGGCTTCCCTGGTGGTGCAGTGGTTGAGAGTCCACCTGCCGATGCAGGGGACACGGGTTTGTGCCCCAGTCTGGGAAGATCCCACATGCCACGGAGTGGCTGGGCCCGTGAGCCATGGCTGCTGAGCCTCCGTGTCCAGAGCCTGTGCTGTGCAACGGGAGAGGCCACAACAGTGAGAGGCCCGCGTACCGCAAAAAAAAAAAAAAAAAAAAAAAAAAAAAGCCATTCTGACTGGTGTGAGGTGATACTTCATTGTGGTTTTGATTTGCATTTCTCAAATGATTAATGATGTTGAGCATCCTCTCATGTGTTTGTTGGCAATCTGTATATCTTCTTTGGAGAAATGTTTATTTAGGTCTTCTGCCCATTTTTGGATTGGGTAGTTTGTTTTTTTCCTATTGAGCTGCATGAGCTGCTTATAAATTTTGGAGATTAATCCTTTGTCAGTTGCTTCATTTGCAAATATTTTCTCCCATTCTGAGGGTTGTCTTTTTGTCTGCTTTACGGTTTCCTTTGCTGTGCAAAAGCTTTGAAGTTTCATTAGGTCCCATTTGTTTATTTTTGTTTTTATTTCCATTTCTCTAGGAGGTGGGTCAAAAAGGATCTGGCTGTGATTTATGTCATAGAGTGTTCTGCCTATATTTTCCTCCAAGAGTTTTATAGTGTCTGGCCTTATATTTAGGTCTTTAATCCATTTTGAGTTTATTTTTGTGTATGGTAGGGAGTGTTCTAATTTCATTCTTTTACATGTAGCTGTCCAGTTTTCCCAGCACCACTTATTAAAGAGGCTCTCTTTTCTCCAATGTATATTCTTGCCTCCTTTATCAAAAATAAGGTGACCATATGTGTGTGGGTTTATCTCTGGGAATCCTGTGCTGTTCCATTGATCTATGTTTCTGTTTTTGTGCCAGTACCATACTGTCTTGATTACTGTAACTTTGTAGTATAGTCTGAAGTCAGGGAGCCTGATTCCTTCAGTTCTGTTTTTCTTTCTCAAGATGTCCTTGGCTATTTGGGGTCTTTTGTGCTTCCATAGAAATTGTGAAATTTTTTGTTATAGTTCTGTGAAGAATGACATTGGTAATTTGATTGGGATTGCATTGAATCTGTAGATTGCTTTGGGTAAAATTCAAGCTACTTGGAATTTTACTTGTTACCTCTAACCAACAGGGGACTAATACACTTCTCTTTATTTCTAGCCAAAATCTCATTTCCTCTAAGAAAACTTTCTTGCTCCCTTGGTTGGAATGAACCTCTCCCTCTGCTATGCTTCCATGACTCTTTCTTTGATTACCCAATGCTTACATTGAAGCCTATTTTATACATATGAGTTATTTATTAATTTATCTCTCTTTATGTAAAAACTGTGAGTCCCTCCAGGACATTGTCTTTGTGAGTTATTTGAATACCCCCCTGTGTCTAATACAGTGCAAGGCTCACACGTAGCACTCAATAAAAGTTTGACAGTTTGAATTGAATTGAATCATTATAATTCAAATGTCTATTTTGTCTGTGGGAGCCATCAATAAACATTCTTGTTCTTTACTGGGCTCTGAATAACAAGTATGAGAGATCAAAAGTAGTTTAAAGAAAAAAATCAAAATCACCTAATTTTGTTGTTCAGAATATCACATTAAGTGGATATTTGATAATTTTCTGCTTAATTTTATCCACAAAAACAAACTGTTGTTCTCAGTTTGGCTGTTAGTATACCAAAGATTTGCTGACAAAGCCTCCACTTCCCCTTTCGTTTACACTTGGGAAATCCCTGTTTACTGTGTTCTGCTTAATGAGCCTTGGGACACTCATCCTAAACCTAGTCACAGACAGGAATAACCAAACATTCTTAGGTATTGTGCAGACCCCAACCACAAACACCTTTAAAAGTGGACATTGAAAAGAAATTGAGAAACAAACTGTTAAAAAAAAACAAGCTATTGGGCTTCCCTGGTGGCGCAGTCGTTGAGAGTCCGCCTGCCAATGCAGGGGACATGGGTTCATGCCCTGGTTCGGGAAGATCCCACATGCCACGGAGCGTCTGGGTCCGTGAGCCATGGCTGCTGAGCTTGCATGTCCGGAGCCTGTGCTCTGCAGCAGGAGAGGCTACAACAGTGAGAGGCCCACGTACCGCAAAAAAAAAAAAAAAAAAAACTATTTTCATAAAAGTAGTTCATGTTTATTGTACAAAATTAAAGATAGCTAGCTAAGTAAAAGAAAGAAAATACAATTGCATATTATTCTACCACACAGAAATAACCATTGATATTGTGAGGTATGTCCTCCTTAATTGTTGTTCTCTCTGTGTGTGTGTGCATCTGTACAACAGATTTATATACTTCAAATAATGTTTTAAAATTTTCGTTTTTTTAACTTAGCATAACATGAACATCTTCTCATGTAATTAATTTTCCACAGTTGCAACATTTTAAATGTCAATATTATGTGGAAATACTGTAGTCTAATTAACCAGTCATTCAATATTTGAAATCTAGATAAATTGCCATTTTCACTATTATAAGCAGCTCTACTGGCTAAAACCTGTTCACACCTATGATTATTTACTTATGAAATTAGGAAATAAGTGTAATAGTTGAGCTAAAGTTATTATGTTTCTTAAGGCTTTTAACAAGTCTTGGTAAATTATAGCAGCAATTGCAAAGATTTTCTTCGAATAACCAATGGATTAAGAACCCTCAGCTGGATATTACTACCCTGACCTCAATTTGGAAATATACTTTTAAGCTTCTAATTTGATGATCAAAATCACAGAACTTTAATGTTCCAGACATATATACAACAACTGTAGAAGAAGGAAGAAAATAAATAGCATTGCTTTTGAGGACCATGGTGATTCCCACCAACCAAACTCTTCTCTGGAAATTGTTTCTAGAAAAGACTTCAGTATTTCTATTTGGTGTGTTTTGGCAGTAGGTCTAGACTCAATTTTGGACACTTTATTAGAATTCATATAGAGGAAATCCACCTTGAACATCATCTGACTCATTCTAACAAAACCTGGGTCCCATCTATCCTTTCTATATGGCACTTCCATGCACAGCATTGTGGTGAGACCTGGATGTATTCACTAAATTAGTTTGCTCCATTATTAATGTTGAAACCTAAAAGAGCAATGATATTAAGATTTTAACTGTAACAAGTAAGGTGAGAGTGGAGGAAAGGTGAAAATGTATTAAAAAGAAAAACAAAAAAAATCCAACCCCGGGCTTCCCTGGTGGCGCAGTGGTTTAGAGTCCGCCTGCCGATGCAGGGGATGCGGGTTCGTGCCCCGGTCCGGGAAGATCCCACATGCCGCGGAGCAGCTAGGCGCATGAGCCATGGCCGCTGAGCCTGTGCGTCCGGAGCCTGTGCTCCGCAACGGGAGAGGCTACAACAGTGAGAGGCCCGCGTACCGCAAAAACAACAACAACAAAAACAACCCTAAGAAGTGGGGACCCAATGGGTATGTTATGAGAGCGAAGAACCAGTTCTAGTTTTATTTTTTAGTGAGGCAACTGAGGAGAGGATGGCTTGTGAGACAGAAATTGCAGCAAGTGGGAAAAGAGGATGTTGGCAGAAGGCCCTGGCACCCACAGGGCTAGGATAATTATCTAATTACGATGGCATTCACTCAGACAGTTGGCTTCTAGATTACAAAGCTTTTCAGGGTAAACTAGCCATTATTTCATCAGTTTTCTCTAAACTACTGATTTGTCTGTGTGAAATTTCCTGCTGTGAAACTAGATTCTAAACTGGCTAATTGAGTCAAACTGCAAGTTGTATCAATATCACAGCTAGACAGCAAGTCTTTTAACCAATCATGCAGCTAAATGCCCAAGTAGGGGGAACCGTCAAGATGGCGGAGGAGTAAGATGTGGAGATCACCTTCCTCCCCACAAATACATCAAAAATACATCTACGTATGGAACAACTCCTACAGAACACCTACTGAACGCTGGCAGAAGACCTCAGACTTCCCAAAAGGCAAGAAACTCCCCATGTACCTGGGTAGGGCAAAAGAAAAAAGAAAAAACAGAGACAAAAGAATAGGGATGGGACCTGCACCTCTGGGAGGGAGCTGTGAAGGAGGAAAAGTTTCCACACACTAGGAAGCCCCTTCACTGGCAGAGACGGGCAGTGGGCGGCAGGGGGGAGCTTCGGAGCCACAGAGGAGACCACAATAACAGGGGTGTAGGGGTCAAAGCAGAGAGATTCCCGCAAAGAGGATCGGTGCCAACCAGTGCTCACCAGCCTGAGGCTTGTCTGCTCACCCACAGGGGAGGGTGGAGGCTGGGAGCTGAGGCTCGGTCTTCAGAGGTCAGATCCCAGGGAGCAGACTGGGGTTGGTGGCGTGAACACAGCCTGAAGGGGGCTAGTGCACCACAGCTAGCTGGGAGGGAGTCTGGGAAAAAGACTGGACCTGCCTAAGAGGTAAGAGGCCATTGTTTCAGTGTGTGCAAAGAAGGGGGATTCCTTCCCCATCTGCCCATAGAAGGCAGAGCACTGCCTACATGAGCTCCAGAGACAGGTGTGAGCCACGGCTATCAGCTCAGACCCCAGAGACGGGCATGATACACTAACGCTGCTGCTGCAGCCACCAAGAATCCTGTGTGCAAGCACAGGTCACTATCCACACCACCCTTCCCGGGAGCCTGTGCAGCCTGCCAGTGCCACAGTCCCATGATCCAGGGACAAGTTGCCCGGGGGAACACACGGTGCACCTCAGGCTGTTGCAATGTCACATCGGCCTCTGCTGCCACCGGCTCGTCCCGCATTCCAATTATAGCTACATTACCCCTCCCTCCCCCCAGCATGAGTGATCCAGAGCCCCCTAATCAGCCACTGCTTTAACCCCATCCTGTCTGGGTGGGAACAGATGCCTGAGGGCGACCTACACGCAGAGGTGCGGTCATAGCCACATATGAAACTCAAGAACTGTGCGAACAAAGAAGAGAAAGGGAAATTTCTCCATGCACCCTCAGGAGCAGCGGATTAAATCCTCACAATCAACTTGGTGTACCCTGCATCTGTGGAATACCTGGATAGAAAACAAATCATCCCAAAATTAAAGTGGTGGATTTTGGGAGCAACTGTAGACTTGGGGTTTTCTGTCTGCGACTGATTGGTTTTTGATTTTTATGTTTATCTTAGTATAGTTTTAAGCACTTGTTATCATTGGTGGATTTGTTTATTGGTTTGGTTGCTCTCTTCTTATTTTTTATTATACATTAAAAAATTTTTAATTTATTTATTTTATTATTATTTTGTTTTTCTTTCTTTTTTCTTCCTTTTCTTCTGAGCCGTGTGGCTCACAGGGTCTTGGTGCTCTGGCCTGGTGTCAGGCCTGAGCCTCTGAGGCAGGAGAGCCGACTTCAGGACACTGGTCCACCAGAGAACTACGGCTCAACATAATATCAATCAGTAAGACCTCTCCCAGAGATCTCCGTCTCAACGCTAAAACCCAGCTCCACCCAACAGCCAGCAACCTACAGTGATGGACACCCTATGCCAAACAACTAGCAAGACAGGAACACAACCACACCCATTAGCAGAGAGGCTGCCTAAAATCATAATAATGTCACAGACACCCTAAAACACACCACAGGATGCAGTCTTGACCACCAGAAAGACAAGATCCAGCCTCATCCACCAGAACACAGGCACCAGTCCCCTCCACCAGGAAGCCTACACAACCCACTGAACCAACCTTATCCCCTGGGGGCAGACACAGAGAACAGCCGGAACTACAAACCTGCAGCCTGTGGAAAGGAGGCTCCAAACAGTAAGTTAAGCAAAATGAGAAGACAGAGAAACACACAGCAAATGAAGGAGCAAGGTAAAACCCCACCAGACCAAACAAATAGGAAATAGGCAGTCTACCTGAAAAAGAATTCAGAGTAACGATAATAAAGATGACCCAAAATCTTAGAAGAAGAATGGAGAAGATACAAGAAACGTTTAACAAGGACCTAGAAGAACTAAAGAGCAAACAAACAATGATGAACAACACAATAAATGAAATGAAAAATTCCTTAGAAGGAATCAATAGAAGAATAACTGAGGCAAAAGAACAGGTAAGTGACATGGAAGATAAAATAGTGGAAATAACTGTTGCAGAGCAGAATAAAGAAAAAAGAATGAAAAGAACTGAGGACAGCCACAGAGACCTATGGGGCAACATTAAATGCAGCAACATTCGAATTATAGGGGTCCCAGAAGAAGAAGAGAAAAAGAAAGGGACTAAGAAAATATTTGAAGAGATTATACTTGAAAACTTCCCTAACATGGGAAATGAAATAGTCAATCAAGTCCAGGAAGCACAGAGAGTCCCATACAGGGCAAATCCAAGGAGAAACATGCAAGACACATATTAATTAAACTATCAAAAGTTAAATACAAGGAAAACATATTAAAATCAGCAAGGGAAAAGCACCAAATAACATGCAAGAGAATCACCATAAGGTTAACAGCTGATTTTTCAGCAGAAACTCTGCAGGCCAGAAGGGAGTGTCAGGACATATTTAAAGCGATGAAAGGGAAAAACCTACAACCAATATTACTCTACCCAGCAAGGATCTCATTCAGATTCGACAGAGAAATTGAAACCTTTACAGACAAGCAAAAGCTAAGAAAATTCAGCACCACCAAACCAGCTTTACAGCAAATGCTAAAGGACCTTCTCTATGTAGGAAACACAAGAGAAGGAAAAGACCTACAAAAACAAACCCAAAACAATTAAGAAAATGGAAATAGGAACATACATATCGATAATTACCTTAAATGTACATGGATTAAATGTTCCAACCAAAAGACATAGACTGGCTGAATGGATACAAATACAAGACCCGCGGATTCCCTGGTGGCGCAGTGGTTGAGAGTCCGCCTGCTGATGCAGGGGACACGAGTTCGTGCCCCAGTCTGGGAAGATCCCACATGCCGTGGAGCAGCTAGGTCCGTGAGCCATGGCCGCTGAGCCTGCACGTCTGGAGCCTGTGCTCTGCAATGGGAGAGGCCCACGTACTGCAAAAAAAAGACCCGTATATATGCTGTCTACAAGAGAGCCACTTTGACGTAGGGACACACACAGACTGAGAGTGAGGGCATGGAAAAAGGTATTCCATACAAAAGGTAATAAGATAAAGCTGGAGTAGCAATTCTCATATCAGACAAAATAGATTTAAAATAAACACTATTACAAGAGGTAAAAATGGACACTACATAATGATCAAGGGACCAGTCCAGGAAGAAGATATAAGAATTGTAAATATTTATGCACCCAACATAGGAGCACCTCAATACATAAGGCAAATGCTAACAGCCATAAAACGGGAAATCCACAATAACACAATCATAGTAGGGGACTTTAACACCCCATTTTCACCAATGGACAGATCATCCAAAATGAAAATAAATAAGGAAACACAAGCTTTAAATGATATATTAAACAAGATGGACTTAATTGATATTTATAGGACATTCCATCCAAAAACAACAGAATACACTTCCTTCTCAAGTGCTCATGGAACATTCTCCCGGATAGATGATGTCTTGGGTCACAAATCAAGCCCTGGTAAATTTTAGAAAATTGAAATCGTATCAAGTATGTTTTCCGGCCACAATGCTGTGAGACTATATATCAATTACAGGAAAAACTCTGTAAAAAATACAAACACATGGAGGCTAAACAATACACTACTAAATAACTAAGAGATCACTGAAGAAATCAAAGAGGAAATCAAAAAATATCTAGAAACAAATGACAATGAAAACACGATGATCAAAAGCCTATGGGATGCATCAAAAACAGTTCTAAGAGGGAAGTTTATAGCAATACAATCCTACATCATGAAACAAGAAAAATCTGAAATAAACAATCTCACTTTACACCTAAAACAATTAGAGAAAGAAGAACAAAATACCCAAAGTTAGCAGAAGGAAAGAAATCAAAAAGGTCAATCAGAAATAAATGAGAAAGAAATGAAGAAAACAATAGCAAAGATCAGTAAAACTAAAAGCTGGTCTATGAGAAGATAAATAAAATTGCTAATCCACTAGCCAGACTAGTGGTTTAGCAAGGTGAAGTAACAACTGACACTGCAGAAATACAAAGGATCATAAGAGATTACTACAAGCAACTATATTCCAACAAAATGGACAACCTGGAAGAAATGGACAAATTCTTACACAAGCACAACCTTCTGAGTCTGAACCAGGAAGAAACAGAAAATAGAAACAGAACAATCACAAGCACTGAAATTGAAACTATGATTAAAAATCTTCCAACAAACAAAAGCCCAGGACCAGATGGCTTCACAGGCTAATTCTATCAAACATTTAGAGAAGAGCAAACACCCATCCTTCTCAAACTCTTCCAAAATATAGCAGAGGGAGGAGCACTCCCAAACTCATTCTACAAGGCCACCATCACCCTGATACCAAAACCACACAAAGATGTCACAAAAAAAGAATACTACAGGCCAATATCACTGATGAACATAGATGCAAAATTCCTCAACAAAATACCAGCAAACAGAATCCAACAGCACATTAAATGGATCATACACCATGATCAAGTGGGGTTTATCCCAGGAATACAAGAATTCTTCAATATACACAAATCAATCAATGTGATACACCATATTAATAAGGATAGGATAAAAACCTAAACCTATCCTGAACGATAAAAACCACATGATAATCTCAGTAGATGCAGAAAAATCTTTCGACAAAATTCAGTACGCATTTATGATAAAATCTCTCCAGAAACTTACTTATGATAAATTTATGATAAAAACTTATGATAAACTTATGATAAAAACTTATGATAAACATGATAAAAACTCTGAGGGAACTTATCTCAACATAATAAACGCCATATATGACACACCCACAGCCAACATCATTCTCAACGGTGAAAAACTGAAACCATTTCCTGTAAAATCAGGAAAAAGACAAGGTTGCCCCACTCTCACCACTGTTATTCAACACAGTTTTGGAAGTTTTAGCCACAGCAGTTAGAGAAGAAAAAGAAATAAAAGAAATCCAAATCAGAAAAGAAGAAGTAAAACTGTCACTGTTTGCAGATGACATGATATTATACATAGAGAATCCTAAAGATTCTACCAGCATACTGCTAGAGCTAATCAATGTATTTGGTAAAGTAGCAGGATACAAAATTAATGCACAGAAATCTCTTCCATTCCTATACACTAATGATGAAAAAGCTGAATGAGAAATTAAGGAAACTCTCCTATTTACCATTGCAACAAATAGAATAAAATATCTAGGAATAAACCTACCTAAGGACACAAAAGACCTGTATGCAGAAAATTATAAGACACTGATGAAAGAAATTAAAGATGATCGAAACAGATGGAGAGATACACCATGTTCTTGGATTGGAAGAATCAACATTGTGAAAATGATACTACCCAAAGCAATCTACAGATACAATGCAATCCCTATCAAACTACCAATGGCATTTTTCACAGAACTAGAACAAGAAATTTCACAGTATGTATGGAAACACAAAAGACCCTGAATAGCCTAAGCAATCTTGAGAAAGAAAAATGGAGCTGGAGGAATCAGGCTCCCTGACTTGAGGCTATACTACAAAGTTACAGTAATTAAAACAGTATGGTACTGGCATAAAAACAGAAATATAGATCAATGGAACAGGATAGAAAGCCCAGAGATAAACCCACGCCCATTTGGTCACCTTATCTGTGATAAAGGAGGCAAGAATATACATTGGAGAAAAGAGAGCCTCTTCAATAAGTGGTGCTGGGGAAACTGGACAGCTACATGTAAAAGAATGAAATTAGAACAATCCCTAACAACATACACAAAAATAAGCTCAAAATGGATTAAAGATCTAAATGTAATGCCAGAAACTATCAAACTCTTAGAGGAAAAGATAGGCAGAACACTCTATGACATAAATCACAGCCAGATCCTTTTTGACCCACCTCCTAGAGAAATGGAAATAAGAACAAAAATAAACAAATGGCACCTAATAAACTTAAAAGCTTTTGCGCATCAAAGGAAACCATAAATAAGATGAAAAGACAACCCTCAGAATGGGAGAAAATATTTGCGTATGAAACAACTGACAAAGGATTAATCTCCAAAATTTACAAGCAGCTCATGCAGCTCAATAAGAAAAAAAAGAAAAACCCAATCCAAAAATGGGCAGAAGACCTAAATAGAAATTTCTCCAAAGAAGATATACAGATTTCCAACAAACACATGAAAGGATACTCAACATCACTAATCATTAGAGAAATGTAAATCAAAACTACAATGAGGTGTCACCTCACACCAGTCAGAATGGCCATCATCAAAAAATCTATAAACAATAAATGCTGGAGAAGGTTTGGAGAAAAGTGAACCCCCTTGCACTCTTGGTGAGAATTTAAATTGATACAGCCACTATGGAGAACAGTATGGAGGTTCCTTTAAAAACTAAAAATAGAACTACCATATGACCCAGCAATCCCACTACTGGGCATATTCCCTGAGAAAACCATAATTCAAAAAGAGACATGTACCACAATGTTTATTGCAGCACTGTTTACTATAGCCAGGACATGGAAGCAACCTAAATGTCCATTGACAGATGAATGGATAAAGAAGATATGGCACATTTATACAATGGAACATTACTCAGCCATAAAAGGAAATGAAATTGATTTATTTATATTTTGGTGGATGGACCTAGAGTCTGTCATACAGAGTAAAGTAAGTCACACAGAGAGAATCAAATACTGTATGCTAACACATATATATGGAATCTCAAAAAAATGGTATGTGATGAATCTAGGAGCAGGGCAGGAATAAAGATGCACACATAGAGAATGGACTTGAGGACATGGGGCGGGGGAAGGGTAAGCTGGGACGAAATGAGAGAGTGGCATGGATATATATACACTACCAATTGTAAAATAGCTAGTGGGAAGCAGCTGCATAGCACAGGGAGATTAGCTCTGTGCTTTGTGACCACCTAGAAGGGGTGGGATAGGGAGGATGGGAGGGAGACAAAAGAGTGAGGGGATATGGCGATATATGTGTATATATAGGTGATTCACTTTGTTATACAGCAGAAACTAACACAACATTGTAAAGCAATTATATTAACATTTTTTAGTAAAGATGTTAAAAAAAAAAAAAAGGAAGGCAAGTTAACAACAACAAACAATTCCCAAGTTACCTGATACCTGCCTGGAAACGTTCCAGGCCAGAAGACATTTATGTGGACAGGCCTGTATCAGTGCAGGGATGTCCATCCCTTTACAGAAAGTAAGGCTGGGACCCTGGGACAGACTTCTCAGCATGAGAAAGAGGAGGAACAGAGCCAAGAGAGGTGAGTGAAGGCCAGACCAGAGACTGTGGTCAAATCTGATAACTTCCGGAGGCCTCTGAGAAAGGAAGAGGATTGAGAAGTTCATCCCAAACTTCCTTTTGACTAATAATAGAAAAGGAAGGTGCTTATATTGATATCCTCAGATAAAAGGTAGAGAGTAGACCAAGGGTCCCTGCTTTGTTTTTCTTATCTGCCTTAACTCGCGGACAGGCAGGAAAGAGTTCCTTGGTGGTGGTTGGAGGTGGTCTTCGGGCTCCCTGTCCTTTCCTACTTAGAATTTTATATGAAATTCTCAGCAGACAAATAGTACTGGTAAGAATAGCCCATCTGAATTGAAGATTCAGTAGGTTTTGTGACCCTTTAGAAATTCTTTTAGAATAAACCCTGAGTTACATTGTGGAAACACAGGAAAAAATAATTTGGAAACTGTTTGAAACAACCAATGAGATTATAAGTAAAATATGTAAATTTTTTATGCACCCAAGTCAGCCACAATATTATATTTAAGGGCTCTGGCTGAGCACAATAACTGGGGTAAACATTTTTGTGCTTTGATCACTTGAGTATTTATTGTGTGTGTGTATTACTCATGTGTGCTTATCCTTTTTCTCCCTGCATCCTCAGACTCAGAGCTTATGAGGTATAAGAACAAACCAGCCCAAACCAACCAACAAACCAAACAAAACTGTTATCGTTTTCAACAGGACATCTATTTCCTTCACATATAATATCTGAAAAAAAATAGTGATATTGGAAAGAACTGGCTCAACATTTACCAATTCTTTTCTTTTAAAATTTTATTTATTTATTTTATTTTTGGCTGCATTGGTTCTTCGTTGCTGCTCATGGGCTTTCTCTAGTTACAGTGATCAGGGGCTACTGTTTATTGTGGTGTGCGGGCCTCTCATTGTGGTGGTTTCTCTTGTTGTGGAGCCCGGGCTCTAGGCACATGGGCTTCAGTAATTGTAGCATGTGGGCTCAGTAGTTGCAGCTCACGGGCTCCAGAGCACAGGCTCAGCAGCTGTGGTGCACGGGCACAGCTGCTCTGCAACATGTGGGATCTTTCCGGACCAGGGCTCGAACCCACGTCCCCTGCATTGGCAGGTGGGCTCTCAACCACTGCATCACCAGGGAAGCCCTGGACTGAATTAAAAAAAAAAATTGTTTTCCTCATTTACTAGTTTGGAAAATGTGTATTCTCTTTCTTTTCCTTTCTTTTTCTTTTAGTAGTAGTTTTTTTTTTTAATTTTAATTTTTGAGTTTTATATATTTTTTAAATACAGCAGGTTCTCATTAGTCATCAATTTTATACACATCAGTGTATACATGTCAATCCCAATCGCCCAATTCATCACACCACCATCCCCGCCCCCCTGCAGCTTCCCGCCCTTGGTGTCCATACGTTTGTTCTCTACATCTGTGTCTCAACTTCTGCCCTGCACACTGGTTCATCTGTACCATTTTTCTAGGTTCCACATACATGCGTTAATATACGATATTTGTTTTTCTCTTTCTGACTTACTTCACTCTGTATGACAGTCTCTAGAGCCATCCACGTCTCAACAAATGACCCATTTTCGTTCCTTTTTATGGCTGAGTAATATTGCATTGTATATATGTACCACATCTTCTTTATCCATTCGTCTGTTGATGGGCATTTAGGTTGCTTGCATGACCTGGTTATTGTAAATAGTGCTGCAATGAACATTGGGGTGCATGTGTATTTTTGAATTGTGGTTTTCTCTGGGTATATGCCCAGTAGTGGGATTGCTGGATCATATGGTAATTCTATTTTTAGTTTTTTAAGGAACCTCAATACTGTTCTCCATAGTGGCTGTATCAGTTTACACTCCCACCAACAGTGCAAGAGGGTTCCCTTTTCTCCACACCCTCTCCAGCATTTGTTGTTTGTAGATTTTCTGATGATGCCCATTCTAACTGGTGTGAGGTGATACCTCATAGTAGTTTTGATTTGCATTTCTCTAATAATTAGTGATGTTGAGCAGCTTTTCATGTACTTCTTGGCCATCTGTGTGTCTTCTTTGGAGAAATATCTATTTAGGTCTTCTGCGCATCTTTGGATTGGGTTGTTCATTTTTTTAATATTGAGCTGCATGAGCTGTTTATATATTTTGGAGATTAATCCTTTGTCCATTGATTCATTTGCAAATATATTCTACCATTCTGAGGGTTGTCTATTCGTCTTGTTTATGGTTTCCTTTGCTGTGCAAAAGCTTTGAAGTTTCATTAGGCCCCATTTGTTTATTTTTGTTTTTATTTCCATTACTCTAGGAGGTGGATCAAAAAAGATCTTGCTGTGATTTATGTCAAGGAGTGTTCTTCCTATGTTTTCTCTAAGAGTTTTATAGTGTCCGGTCTTAAATTTAAGTCTTGAATCCATTTTGGGTTTATTTTTGTGTATGGTGTTAGGGAGTGTTCTAATTTCATTCTTTTACATGTAGCTGTCCAGTTTTTCCAGCACCACTTATGGAAGAGACTGTTTTTTCTCCATTGCATATCCTTGTCTCCTTTGTCGTAGATTAGTTGACCATAGGTGCATGGGTTTATCTCTGGTTGACCATAGGTGCATGGGTTTATCTCTGGGATTTCTATCTTGTTCTATTGATCTATGTTTCTGTTTTTCTGCCAGTACCATATTGTCTAAATTAGTGTAGCTTTGTACTATAGTCTGAAGCCAGGGGGTCTGATTTCTCCAGCTCCCTTTTTTTCCCTCAAGACTGCTTTGACTATTTGGGGTCTTTTGTGTCTCCATACAAATTTTAAGATTTTTTGTTCTAGGTCTGTAAAAAATGCCATTGGTAATTTGATAGGGATTGCACTGAATCTATAGATTGCTTTGGGTAGTATAGACATTTTCACAATATTGATTTTTCCAATCCAAGAACATGGTATATCTCTCCATCTGTTGGTATCATCTTTAATTTCTTTCATCAGTGTCTTATAGTTTTCTCCATACAGGTCTTTTGTCTCCCTAGGTAGGTTTATTCCTAGGTATTTTATTGTTTTTGTTACAGTGGTAAATGGGAGTGTTTCCTTAAATCTCTTTCAGATTCTTCATCATTAGTGTATAGGAATGCAAGAGATTACTGTGCATTAATTTTGTATCCTGCAACTTTACCAAATTCATTGATTAGCTCTAGTAGTATTCTGGTGGCATTTTTAGGATTCTGTATTTATAATATCATGTCATCTGCAAATAGTGATAGTTTTACTTCTTCTTTTCCGATTTTTATTCATTTTATTTCTTTCTCTCCTCTGATTGTCGTGGATAGGACTTCCAAAATTATGTTGAAAAATAGTGGTGAGAGTGGACCTCCTTGTCTTTTTCCTGATCTTAGAGGAAATGCTTTCAGTTTTTCACCATTGAGAATGATGTTTGCTGTGGGTTTCTCATATATGGCCTTTATTATGTTGAGGTTGGTTCCCTCTATGCCCACTTTCTGGAGAGTTTTTATCATAAATGGGTGTTGAATTTTGTCAAAAGCTGTTTCTGCATCTATTGAGATGATCATATGGTTTTAATTCTTCAAGTTGTTAATATGGTGTACAACATTGATTTGCGTATATTGGAGAATCCTTGCATCCCTGGAATAAATCCCACTTGATCGTGGTGTATGACCCTTTTAATGTATTGTTGGATTCTGTTTGCTAGTATTTTCTTGAGGATTGTTGCATCTATATTCATCAGTGATATTGGTCTGTAATTTAATTTTTTTTATTATCTTTGTCTGGTTTTGGTAGCAGGGTGATGGTGGTCTCATAGATTGAGTTTGGCCGTGTTCCTTCCTCTGCAATTTTTGGAAAAGTTTGAGAAGGATGGCTGTTAGCTCTTCTCTAAATGTTTGATAGAATTCACCTCTGAAGCCATCTGGTCCTGGATTTTTGTTCGTTGGAATATTTTTATTTATTTATTTATTTTTGCCGTACGTGGGCCTCTCACTGTTGTGGCCTCTCCCGTTGTGGAGCACAGGCTCCAAACATGCTGGCTCAGTGGCCATGGCTCATGGGCCCAGCCGCTTCGTGGCATGTGGGATCCTCCCGTCCCGGGGCACGAACCCGTGTCCCCTATATCGGCAGGCGGATTCTCAACAACTGCGCCACCAGGGAAGCCGTGTTGGAAGATTTTTAATCACAGTTTCAATTTCATTACTTGTGATTGGTCTGTTCATGTTTTCTGTTTCTTCCTGGTTCAGTATTGGAAGGTTATACCTTTCTAAGAATTTGTCCATTTCTTCCAGGTTGTCCATTTTATTAGTGTAGAGTTGTTTGTAGTAGTCTCTTAGGATACTTTGTATTTCTGTGGTGTCTGTTGTAACTTCTCCTTTTTCCTTTCTAATTTTATTGATTTGAGTCCTCTCCCTCTTTTTCTTGATGAGTCTGGCTAAAGGTTTATCAATTTTGTTTATCTTCTGAAAGAACCAGCTTTTAGTTTTATTGATCTTGGCTATTGTTTTCTTTGTTTCTATTTCATTTATTTCTGCTCTGATCTTTATGATATCTTTCCTTCTACTAACTTTGGCTTTTGTTTGTTCTTCTTTCTCTAGTTTCTTTAGGCATAAGGTTAGATTGTTTATTTGAGATCTTTCTTGTTTCTTGAGGTAAGATTTTATTGTTACAAACTTCCTTCTTAGAACTGCTTTTGCTGCATCCCATAGGTTTTGGATCATCATGTTTTTGTTGTCATTTTTCTCTGGGTATTTTTTGATTTCCTCCTTGATTTCTTAAGATCTCTTGGTTATTTAGTAACGTATAGTTTAGCCTCCATGTGTTTGTGGTTTTTATCCCTGTAATTGATTTTTAATCTCATAGCATTGTGGTCGGAAAAGATGCTTGATATAATTTCAGTTGTCTTAAATTTACCAACGTTTGATTTGTTACCCAAGATTTGATCTATCCTGGAGAATGTTCTGTGCGCATTTGAGAAGAAAGTGTAATCTGTTGTTTTTGGATGGAATGTCCTATAAATATCAATTAAATCTATCTGGTCTATTGTGTCATTTAAAGCTTTTGTTTCCTTATTTATTTTCATTTTGGATCATCTGTCCATTGGTGTAAGTGAGGTGTTAACATTCCCCACTATTATTGTGTTACTGTCTATTTCCTCTTTCACAGCTGTTAGCAGTTGCCTTATGTATTGTGGTGCTTCTATGTTGGGTGCATATATATTTATAATTGTTATTTCTTCTTGTTGGATTGATCCCTTGATCATTATGTAGTGTCCTTCCTTGTCTCTTGTAACATTCTTTATTATAAAGTCTATTTTATCTGATATGAGTATTGCTACTCCAGCTTTCTTTTGATTTCCATTTGCATGGAATATCTTTTTCCATCCCCTCACTTTCAGTCTGTATGTGTCCCTAGGTCTGAAGTGGGTCTCTTTTAGACAGCATATATATGGGTCTTGTTTTTGTATCCATTCAGCAAGCCTGTGTCTTTTGGTTGGAGCATTTAATCCATTTACATTTAAGGTAATTATCAATATGTATGTTCCTATGACCATTTTCTTAATTGTTTTAGGTTTGTTTTTGTAGGTCCTTTTCTTCTCTTGTATTTCCCACTTAGAGAAGTTCCTTTAGCATTTGTTGTAGAGCTGGTTTAGTGGTGCTGAATTCTTTTAGCTTTTGCTTGTCTGTAAAGCTTTTGATTTCTCCGTCGAATCTGAATGAGATCCTTGCCGGGTAGAGTAATCTTGGTTGTACGTTCTTCCCTTTCATCACTTTAAGTATATCATGCCACTCCCTTCTTGCTTGTAGAGTTTCTGCTGAGAAATCAGCTGTTAACCTTATGGGAGTTCCCTTGTATGTCATTTGCCATTTTTCCCTTGCTGCTTTCAATAATTTTTCTTTGTCTTTAATTTTTGCCAATTTGATTACTATGTGTCTCAGCATGTTTCTCCTTGGGTTTATCCTGTATGGGACTCGCTGCACTTCCTAGATTTGGGTGGCTATTTCCTTTCCCATGTTAGGGAAGTTTTCGACTGTAATCTCTTCACATATTTTCTCTGGCCCTTTCTCTGTCTCTCCTCCTTCTGGGACCCCTATAATGTGAATGTTGTTGCGTTTAATGTTGTCCCAGAGGTCTCTTAGGCTGTCTTCATTTCTTTTCATTCTTTTTTATTTATTCTGTTCCACAGCAGTGAATTCCTCCCTTCTGTCTTCCAGGTCACTTATTCGTTCTTCTGCCTCAGTTATTCTGCTATTGATTCCTTCTGGTGTAGTTTTCATTTCAGTTATTGTATGGCTCATCTCTGTTCATTTGTTCTTTAATTCTTCTAGGTCTTTGTTAAACATTTTTTGCATCTTCTCGATCTTTGCCTCCATCCTTTTGCCGAGGTCCTGGATCATCTTCACTAGCATTATTCTGAATTCTTTTTCTGTAAGGTTGCCTATCTCCACTTCATTTAGTTGTTTTTCTGGGGTTTTATCTTGTTCCTTCGTCTGGTACATAGTCCTCTTCCTTTTCATCTTGTCTATCTTTCTGTGACTGTGGTTTTTGTTCCACAGGCTGCAGGATTGTAGTTCTTCTTGCTTCTGCTGTCTGCCCTCTTGTGATGAGGCTATCTAAGGGGATTGTGTAAGTTTTTCAACATTTACCAATTATTTTTCCACTTAATAACACAGTTGCAAAGTTCTAATTTTCAATAGCACAACCAAAGACTAGGAGCACCCCCTCAAGCAGTGTCTAACAGGAATTGGTAGATGAATACCCTGCACAAGGGACAACCCTCAGGTGTGTTCTGTATAGCATCCTCCACCTCCCAGTGGGTTATGAGCCCCAGGTGGCCACAAAGGTAATCTGCTCACAAATATACCCTATCTTGTCTTCCTTTCCTTCTCTGTCCCATTTCCCCATTCCTTTAATGCTGTTCCAGGGGTCATCTCCCCAATAAATGACTTGCTCTAAAATCCTTCTATCTGGATCTTTTTCTGAGGGAACCCAATGTAAGACAGAGTGAGGTAGCCAAGGAATATTTTCCTGAGTAAAGGCTTGAAGGAGGTGAAGGAGCAAGCCATGACATAACCTTGGGGAAGAACACTCAAGTCAAAAAAAAAAAAAAAAAAGAAAAAAAACCCAGCAAGAGCACAGGCTTGAAACAGTTGGTGCTCCTGGTTTGTTTAAGGTACACTGAGAAGGCCAGAATGTGGAAAAGGGTGAGGTCAGAGAGAATGAGGGACCAGCTCATGTAGGACCACACAGGTCACATAAAGATGTTAGGTTTTGATCAGAGTGAGATGAGAAGCAATTTTGGTTGATTTTGAGTAGAAGAGGGATGTTATCTGACTGACATTTTAAAAAGAATCACTCTGGAGGCTTGGTTGTGACAAGGATGGAGAAGAGAGATGGGTCAGGAGGCAGGTATAATAATCTAGGCGGTTATTGATGGGTTTTTGAATCGGAATGGGAGTAAAGGAAGAGGTGAGAAGTGTCCTGATTCTGGATAAATTTTGAAGGCAGAGCTAATAGAATATGCTGACAGATTCGATAGAGGGTTTGAGAGAAAAAGTCAAGAATGACTCCAGAGTTTTTCCCAAGCAACTGTAAGAATGGAGCTGAAACATAAGTGTCCATGGGAGATGAATGGATAAAGAAGATGTGGCACATATATACAATGGAATATTACTCAATCATAAAAAGAAATGAAATTGAGTTATTTGTAGTGAGGTGGATGGACCTAGTGAAGGTAGGTGTAGGAAGTCAAAAAGAGAAAAAAAATACTATATGCTAACACATATATATGGAATCTAAAAAAAAAAAAAAGGTCATGGAGAACCTAGGGGCAAGATGGGAATAAAGACACAGACCTAGAGAATGGACTTGAGGACATGGGGAGTGGGAGGGGTAAGCTGGGATGAAGTGAGAGAGTGGCATGGACATATATACACTACCAAATGTGGAATGGATGGCTGGTGGGAAGAAGCTGCATAGCACAGGGAGATCAGCTCAGTGCTTTGTGACCACCTGGAAGGGTGGGATAGGGAGAGTGGTAGGGAGGGAAATGCCAGAGGGAGGAAATATGGGGATATATGTATATATATAACTGATTCACTTTGTTATAGAGCAGAGACTAACACACCATTGTAAAGCAATTATACTCCAATAAAGATGTTAAAAAAAAAATAGAGCTGAGGTGAGAAAGCCTGCAAGGGGAGCAAATTTTAAAGGGAAAAGTAGGAACTGTGTTCTAACATGTTAAATTTGAGATGCCTTGTAGACAATTACATAGAGGTTTGAGTGGGGAGCTGGATACAAGCAAAGAAAGCCTTCAGGGAAAATGTCCAGGCTGGAGGTACAAATTTGTCAACCATCAGCATGTAGATGGGATTTAAAGGCATGAAACCAGATCAGACCTTCAACAGAGTGAAGGGAGACAAAGGAAAGAAGAGGACCACAGACTGAGCCCTGAGCTATTTCAGTGTTTACAGGTTAGGATCAACGAGCAAAGGAGATGGAGGAGGAGCCATTCGAATACTAGGGGCCAAACTGGGTTTATGTGCAGTTCCAGGACACAGAAAGAGAAAGCTTTTCTGTCAAATGCTGGTAACAGGTCTGAGAAAGGAGAGCCTCCTTCTGCTAATGTCTAAAGCAATTATTTGCTGCATAAGTAATTAGCATAACTAATCACAAACTCCCTTCTGTCGTGATCATTTCTAGCAACACCTTGAAATGTATCTTTGATTGTTACTCGGCTTTTTATGTGTTTATGAGTCATTTTCTTGACCATATTATAAACTCTTTTAGGGCAGGACCATGATATAAATTTCTATGATTTCCATGCAGAATTTAATAAAGGACGTTGCACTTGACAAACATTTAATCTTTTAATTTGCATATTCAACTAAAATATTACATTCTCCATGAAATATTGCGTACTTAATCTATCTGGAAGTGATCTGTCCCTTCTGTGAACTCCAACCGCATTTATTGTCTGCACTTAATCAATTGTTGCTTTGCATTACAAGTTATCTTTTCATAGCTATGGGTCTTGTCACCTCTAACTAGGGATTTTTAGTCTTTTAAGGGCAAAGGATGAGTCTCACATGTCTTTGTGTACACCAAATGGCATATAACTAATTATTAATTAACTCATGTAATCAACGACTTCTTTGTATCTAAAGAGCCCTAAATAAGTGCTTATTAATAAATATGTGTTTCCCCGGTATATGCTTCCTTTCTTACCTCGTATTTATTCTTTGGAGTCCAGGATTCATGACCCTGTACTGAAATGCACAGCAATGTTCATCTATGCTTAGTTCATCTATGTGTAAAGTTGCCCCACATCTCTGGCATTTCATTAGAGAGGTTTATAGCACCATTATAATAATCACAGCTACTGAAATTTTGTTGCTTATTTTTACAGATAAAAGCAGATTAAAATAGTGGTTTATGCATCTCAGTTCTGAGAAGTGAGATGATGAGCACCATCTTGTTACCCAGGCTAAAGGGATGACTTTCCTAGATACTAAAACAGATTTGTGTATCACATCTCTCTTTTTCAATTTTGAGCTTTCCAACCCCTGCACTGAAATGGAAAATGCATTCATTTATCTCCTAACTTGGCCCAGCATTTTTTGACCTGGACTATAGATTATAAAAATTAAAGAAAAATAGAGTCGTCCTGAAATGGAGATTATAAGGTGCTTACAAATGTAGCAACACGGGGGAGAGTTTCCATCATAAAATTGTAATTCAAGGATTTTTAAAAATCCCTTATTTTTTGAGCTAAGGCCTTCTGAACAAGGAAAGATAAGAGATTTTCTTACCTATAAAAAGAAGCTTCACATACTAGAATATTGATGTATCACTTCCATACCCAACTTAATCTGAATCCAATCTGACAGCAAACGGTCTTCCAAGATGACAAAGCAGAAAGGTCCCTCCCAGGGAAAATCAGAACATGAACAGTGATGACTCAATGTCAGTTACATCTTGTATATTAACACAGTGACATTGTGCTTGGCAGCACCATTTACTGATGTGATTTTTATTTTTAAACTTAATGTTCTACAACTATAGACTTTTCCAACCTGATTGACAAACTTTTTAAAAAGTAAGGAAAATTTCATTGAGTTTGCTTTTTTTTTTACTTTTCTAATGTAACATCAATTATTTGACCTTATAATGGAGGAACAATGGCTCAGACTATGTAATAAATGTAGAAATTCCACGAAGAAAGTGAAAATGAAGTCTGATCTTAAAAAACGTGGAGTTCTAACCTGGCCATATAGATCATGGGATTCTTCATTGTGATGTGATCATAGTAACCATGAAATTCAGTATTTTTAGAGGATTGAAGAATATATGTATCAATGTTTCAAGAAGATTTCCAGCAAGAGTATAGTATTTTAAAGTCAGCACATTAGCTCAGAAAAGTCAGTACAAAGCAGAATCAGAAATTCAAGTGCATTTCTGAGTCATTACTCCCAGCATCTCAATTATAGTTAGCAGGAATTGCTTTGATTTTTTCCAGACTTTTATTTAATATAGCAACTAAAATAAAGTGCTGTGCTTTCTGACTTTCTGGGCAGCATTTGTTTTCATATTATCAGCCTGGCTTTTATCTCTGCACTCACTCTGTGAAGTCCTGTTACTGAGAAGTTTGACCACAGGAGCTACTGGACTCTGCAGGGGAAAGGACTAGATTGAGAAGGAGGTGGAAGTGGAGAGAGGGACTTAGTTGGTTTTTTCCTCCATTTGTTTTACAATCCAGAAAGATTTCTGGTATTCTAAGCATAGCACGAGAAAGAGCCAAGATACTTGGGAGATTATTTTATATTACAAAGTTTCTTCTAAACAACTTAATGTGTATCCTTATACTAAAAATGTAGTCTCTTCCTCCCTGAAATCACAATAAAAAAATAATTAATTGGAAAGTTTGGCAGAATAAACAAGGTAGAGTCATAGGAAATGTTTTCATTCTTGCATATAAAATTTTACATGTATATTTAAAAGTTAAATATAGTTAAGGAGAGAAAGGAAGAGAGAAAGAAAAAATAAGGGCATTATAATTTTAAATTAAACTTTTTATTTTGAAATAATTGTAAATTCACATGCAGTTGTAAAAAATAAAAATTAGAGGGATCCTGTGTTCCCTTTACAAGTTCCTCCAACTGTAATATCTTGCAAGACTATGTGTGCATTGAATTTTGATATGATATTATAGAACATATTATGAATGGAGTATGGTGATTGCTTGCATAAATAAGACATGTCTGTGAGAAATCAACATCTTGATTCCACTTAGTTCACAGCAATTTCATGGAGGAGACACAGTTGATTTTAAGAAGTTATGCTTAGTGAACTAAGGTGGAATATATTTGAGGCCTAGAATACAATCTGAAAATTTTGGAAGTTAACAGAGACAGAAAGAGTAGCTGGGTGAGTCTATGAGACCAGAACTATCCTAATACCAAAACCAGGCAATAACATTACAAGAAAAGAAAACTATGGACCAGTATCTCTAATGAATAGAGATGCAAAAATCATCAAAAAATATTAGCATATTAAATTTAAAAATGTATAAAAAGAATTATACACTATGACCAAGTGGGATTTATCCCAGGTATGCAGTGACAGGTCAACATTCAAAAAACAGTTAATGTAATACATCACATCAGATTAAAAAAAGAAAAAAATCACATGATCATATGATAGATACAGAAAAAGCATTTGACAAAATCCAACGCCTATTCATGATAAAAAATACTCTCAATAAACTAGGAATAGAGAGGTATTTCCTCAACTTGACAAAGAATATCTACAAAAAACCTACAGCTAATTTAAGCATGAGAAACTTGAAGCACATTTGCTAAGGTCAGGTACAGGGCAAGGATGTTCCCTCTCATCACTCATTTTCAACATTGTACTGGAAGTTCTAGCTAATGCAATAAGACAAAGGAAATAAAACGTATACAGATTAGGAAGAAAGACATAAAACTGTCTTTGCTCATAGATGACACTATTTTCTATGTAGAAAATACAAAACAATCAACAAAAAAAAACTCCTGGAACTACTAAGTGGTTATTGCAAGGTTGCAGTTTACAGGGTTAATAGACAAAAGTTAATTGCTTTCCATACCAGCAATGAACAAGTGGAATTTGAAATTACTAACACAACACCATTTACACCATCCCCCAAAATGAAATATTTAGATATAAATCTAGCAAAATATGTACAAGACCTATCTAAGGAAAGCTCAAAACTCTAATGAGCAAAATCAAAGAAGAACTAAATAAATGGAAAGATAGTCCATGTTCATGGATAGCAAGACTCGATATTGTCAAGATGTCAGTTCCTCCCAACTTGATCTATAGATTCAATGCAATCCTAATCAAAATCCCAGCAGTTCTTTTGTGGATATTGATAAACTGATTCTAAGGTTTATATAGTTTATATTAAGAGACAAAAGACCCAGAATAGCCAACACAATATTGAAAGAGAAGAACAAAGTTGGAATACTGATAATACCTGACTTCAAGCCTTATCATTAAGCTACAGTAATCAAGACAGTATGGTATTGGGAAAGGGACAAATAGATTAATAGAAGAGCTCAGAAGTAGATCCACACAAGTATAGTTAACTTACCTTTAACTGTGGAATGAAGGAAGTACAATGGAGCAAAGATAGTTTTCTCAACAAATGGTGCTGGGACAACTGGACATCCATGTGTAAAAAAATGAATCTAGATACAGACTTTACACCCTTCACAAAATTAACTCAAAATGGATCACAGAACTAAATGTAAAATGCAAAATTATTAAGAAAAAAACCTAGAAGATAACATAGGAAAATACCTAGATGACCTTGAGTATGGCAATGACTTTTTAGGTACATCAAAAAAAGCGTGATCCATGAAAGAAATAATTGATAAGTTGTACTTCATTAAAATGAAAAACTTCTGCTCCATGCAAGACAATATCAAGAGAAAGAGAAGACAAGCCACAGAATGGGAAAAATATTCTCAAAGACACATCTGGCAAAAGATTGTTAAATATACAAAGAACTCTTAAAACTCAATAATAGAAAAACAAACGACCCAATTAAAAAATAGGCCAAAGATATTAATGGACACCTCACCAGAGAAGATATACGGATGACAAATAAACATATGAAAAGATGCTCCACATCATATGTCACTGGGGAAATGCAAATTAAAGCAATGAGACACCATTACACACCTATTAGAATGGCCAAAATCCAGAACACTGACAACACCAAATGCTGGTGAGGATGTGATGCAACAGAAACTCTCATTCATTGCTGGCAGGAATGCAAAATATTACAGCCACTTTGGAAGACAATTTGGTGGTTTCTTACAAAGCTAAACATATTACCATATGATCCAGCAATCATGCTTCTTGGTTTTCACGCAAGTGGAATGAAAACTTATGTCCACACAAAACCTGCACATTGTTTTTTGTAGCAGCTTTATTCATAATTGTGAAAGCTTGGGAGCAACCATGATGCCCTTCAGTAGGTGAATGGATAAATAAACTGTGGTCCATCCAGACAATGGAATACTGTTCAGCCATAAAAGGAAATGAGCTATCAAGCCATAAGAAGACAAGAAAGAACCATAAATGCACATTACTAAGTGAAAGAAATCAATCTGAAAAGACTACATACTGTGTGATTCCAACTATATGACATTCTGGGAATAAGAGAGGATTTTTAGGGCAGTAAAAATACCCTCCACGATACCATAATGACGTGTCATTATACATTTGTCAAAACCTATAGACAACACAAAAATGAACCATCATGTGAACTCTGGACTTTGGGTGATAACAATGTGTCAATGTAGGTTCATCAGTTGTAACGAAACTAACACTCTGGTGGGGGATGTTGATAATGGGGGAGGTTATACCTGTGTGAGGCCAAGGAGTATATGGAACATCTCCCCTCAACTTTGCTGTGAATCTAAAAGTGCTCTAAGTCTTAAAAAAAAAAGAGTAGCTGGGTACAGTAATAGAAAAAACAGGAGGGCAAAAATTGCATGGTTGCCTATTAAACAAAAGTGAATGACTATTATTTCTGACAACAGTAAAAGTCTTTTAGTGAAGGTGACAGCTAGAGAAGACAATTTTGACAGGAGTCCTATGACACTTAAAGATTTATGACAATAGATATTTGCTCACCTAGGATTTCCTCTATTTGTTATGCAGGCAAAGTTTTAGTAAATAGCTTTGAGAAACCTAATTTATCTACCTATCTATCTATAAATGAAGGCTGGGTATATTTTAATAATTACTAGATAAAATACTTCTGCCTTGGTTCTTTTATCTTGTATTTCAGTGAATTATCATGACTGTAATTCTGTTCTTTGTTCAGTGAGATTGGCAAAGTTTCATTTCACTTCATTATCTGAATTCCTCTTTTGGAGAAGTGGGTGTCTGAGAGCTGGGCTGGGGAGGGGATTAAGGAGGCGATTCAGACAGCACTAAGGGTAATCTCAGAGAGTGCATCCAAGGAGCAAAACTAAAATTGTGAGACAAGCAGGCTGTCCAAAGGGTCTGCTGCCCAGCCTCTGTGCTTTGTATAACTCCTGGGAGCAGTTTTCAGGTAGAAAGGCAGCCAGGCCCTGGATATTGAGGTAGAACCCAGATTTGAGGGGTCAAGACAGACACCAGGAATGTCCAACCAGGAACCTCAGATGAAAAGGCAGAAAATGGAAGCCTGAGAAATTCCCAGAACATGTGCTGAAGCTAGAGTCCCCTTTATATAAGACAGCAATGGACTCATTCTGGTGAGTAGGGAGCCATTTAAAATACAGCAAACTCCTAAGGAAAATAAAAATCATTCACTAAACTAAAATGTAGTAACTATAGCTTAAAATTCATAGGACATCAATTGGGCCATGGCCATCTTTCTGTTATATACAGATTTTCATGACATTACAGTATTTGAACAGTATTTTTATTATCATGATGTACTTACACCCTCCTTCTCCCTGTCCCCCTTCAGAGATACTTTGATCTGCTCCGTGTTCTCTCCTCACACATAAGCTTCTCTATCAGGGTTGATACAGTTTAAGCTATAGCAACTTCACTCAAGTAGGGGACAGGAGCAGGAAACTGATTCCCTGGGCCCTGTGGTCCCTTCCCTCCCTTGCCTCTTTGAAAAAAAAAAAAAAAGGACAAGTTAAAGTTTTGTCCTCTCTAATTCCCTGTCTTTCATGTTCTCCTATTCCAGGCCTCCCCTCACCCACTTTGGACACTGAGGGAGAGGGTTTTGGTAGGATGTCAATACGGTGTACTATAGGTCACATGTATCACACAGAACAGTTGCCATCATGACACATAGACTTGCATGATAATACTTGTGGGCACCATTTTCCATCAAGGGGCTCTGCATACAGAGAGAGCTTGATATTGTTCTCCTCAAATTTATGGGCCCTCAATAAAGAAAATGAAGTATTTTCCATTTAAATTACTTTTTGTTATTTATGGCTTAAAATAAAACATGTAAATATATTTCTCAGGGGGAAGAGGTTCCATAAGGGTATTTATGGTATGATTACAATTGCACAAAATATTTGGGTATATCTGTATATACCTAGACAATAAACCAAAATATTTATAGTGCTTACTTCTAAGTGGTAAAGCTATAGGTGATTATTTTCTTCTATATATTTTTTCTAATGAAAATTACTTACAAAATTGCTGCCGTAAAGGGTATCCAATTTTTTTTTTTTTTTTTTTTTTTTTTTTTGCGGTACGCGGGACTCTCACTGTTGTGGCGTCTCCCGTTGCGGAGCACAGGCTCCGGACGCGCAGGCTCAGTGGCCATGGCTCACGGGCCTAGCCGCTCCGCGGCATGTGGGATCTTCCCGGACCGGGGCACAAACCCGTGTTCCCTGCATCGGCAGGTGGACTCTCAACCACCGTGCCACCAGGGAAGCCCAAGGGTATCCAAATTTTAACAGAAAATTCCAATTGAGCTATTGTCAGTACAAAATTATTTGCCCTTTTTTCAGAAAACGCAAAATGTCAAGTATAATTCACACAATTAGATCAAATATGAGTGAATCCAAAATAAATACATATAACTTTCTTATTACATAGATGAAAATTGACTAAATGTGTATTCAAATATATATACATAAATAGAATACCCTTAGAGGGGTAAAAAGAAGCTGGTAATGGTGTTTGCCTCTAGAAAAGGAAACTAAATAGCTATAAGATGTTATCGTGTCTTGAGATCTTTGGTATTTTTGTATTATGTGAATTTTACAAATAAAACAATAATTAAAAACTAAGAAAAGTAAAAACATGTATTTAAATTTCTCTAACTATTATTTTCAATCACTTTTTGGTCCTTTCCTTACACATAAAATCATTTTCCATGGTTAGGTTAATTTACTCTGGTTTTGATTTAGTTTGACTTACTGCCAAAAATGTAGAGTCTCTTCTATAGCCCTATTTGGATAATAAATAATAGGACCAGTTTCCCACCAAATGTCTCAACACTGAATGTTGTGGATAATTTTTGCCTTCTTTGCAAAACCTCTCACAATGCTGTCACTAAAGAAGATGTAACTGCTGGATTTGACCTTGCTTTCAGTTAGGTGAAGTTTTGTTTATAGAAAAGCCTTGAAATTAAGATCAAGTTTTATAACTACAATTATCACAAAACAGGTGTTGGTCAAGCGCTGGGTCCAGACATTCATTTGTACCCCGATTCATTCATGCAAGTTCACTCAGAGCAGTGCTTTTCTCAGTTTTCAACTTCCTTCTTCCTGTATTCACTTTTATAAACTGACTTGTTTCTTCTGGGACTGAAAAGACATGGATCAGTTGCGTAGAAAGAAGACATGGAGGAAATACAACGCAGAAAAGACAGTCTTCTCAACAAGAGAAAAGACATCCATCAGATGACATCCCAAAGTCCCTTCCAGCCTAGCCTGTACATGTAAAATATGTAATTATGTTGCCTCTGGTTTAGCTAAGCACGGTTTGCAGACCATTTCCATGGTAACATGAAAACTGTATGTGTTAATTTCTAAATTTTGACACTAACTGATGACAGGTGGCTTGTGTGCAAAGCCCATGGTACTGAAATGCTTGGGAGGGAAGGAGGACATGAAAAACCTAATGAACAATGAAAAGGTGGTAAAGTTAACGAACTGGTGGCATAAATTAACTACCTCAGCACGCATATAAATGTTTATAAGAATCATCTGAATTCCTGAGCATTTATTTACTTAACCAAAGCTTCAAAGCATTAAGAAGTGGGGAAAAGGTTGATCAGACATGAGACCTTAGAAACCTCCCACTGATTGCTATTACAACATTAGTGGAGAGGACATACAGATTACTGAATTGAAGTTAAATTCCACGAGGAAGGCAGAGAGCACTGAAAGATAACTAAACAAAGGGAAGTGCCAGATGTGAAAAATCAAGAAGCTATAAGCAATCTCAATAGCATAATAAAGGAAATATGAGTTAGAGTTACGAGAACGGTAATTCAAAGTATTGAGAGCCAAAGTTAAACATGCCCAATAAGTAAACGACATGTCACCATAATGGAAACATTTTATTTTGCACGGTCTGAAACACCAATTCTTAGAATTGCTCCTAAGAGTTACATAGAAAGCAAAAATTAAGAAAGACAACAAAAGTGAAAACACAAAAAAATTAGAGAGCATACACAAGAGTATAGCTCAGCAATGGCATGTATATTGGTGACACCAGTTTAACGCACCAGTGTAGTAGATGGTGTAAAATTGAGAACCTTTTCATTCTGAATAAACGTCTTATTCCATTTGATACAAAAATGGATTATGAATTCAAAGGGAGGTATTTTCTTATATATGTAGTCTTTTTTATATTGATCATTAACTCATCACAGGGACAGAATTTTGGTAAATTGTGCTTATTTTGAAACATGTCTTAATCACCTTTGCTTTTATACATATTAAATACTTCATATTCAACTTAAAAAGAGAAAGAAATAAAGATAGAGAATATAGACGACTCTTTTAGGATCAAGAGAGAGTTTGTGTTTTTGTTTTTTAAGATAGACAATGATGAGAAAGATCCAATAGGGAGAGTAAAATCAATTATGCAGGACAGAAAAAGGACACTGTCAGGACTAAAATTCTGGAGTAAGCTTGAGGGGGTAGAATCCTGCATTAGTAGAGAAGTTTTCTGGCCAGGTTATATGGGTAGAGATGCAGGTAGTTTGGTAGACTTGGTGATGGAAGTGTGTGAACCTTCTTACTGTGTCTATTTTCTCAATGAAATGATGGAAAAGTGTGAGAGTTCAAAGAAAAGAGGGAGTGTTTGAGATGCGAGGAGCAAGAAAAAGATGTGAAAGAATACTTTCAGAGACATTACTGGGGGGCCCACTTGAAGGAAATGGTCATGAATTTTAAGAGATTGGTTTAGCTGCATGGATAAAGGTAGAAAGTAGGCAGAAAATGGAACTTCATGGAGGGCGGGTGTTTTCAGGCAAGTAAATGGAAAGAGAGCGAAAAGGGAATTGAGTTCATCTGCAAGGAGTGATTTTTAAAATGAAGGACCCATGGGAACTAAACCAGGTGTGGGCTTGATGAACATGTGAAAAGGCAATGATGACCTCAGTAGGGTGGAAGTCCTGGCGGCATCAGGAAATTGTCGGCTATAGCAGCGGGAATGAGCTGAGAGAGAGGACATGGGGGTTAGAGAACGGTAAGCCTGGAATTCTGATTCTGAGGGTGTGAAGTTATTGATCATGATGGTTGTAGGATGTGGCCCTGGAACAAGTGGCTGAGATGGGGTTGAGGAAAGATCGCTGGATATAAACCAGACAAATAACTGAGTGAGAGGCTGGGAGGCTGCGTGGGGGAGGCTGCGTGGATCGTTTCCCTGAATGTTGAAATTACCAAAAATGGATGGCAAAATTAGGTAGGGAGAGAGAGAAGTTATGGAGACATGGAGCTAGGTTTAAATTTTTTCAAAGATAGGAGTGACTGGTTAGGACTGTACCGTAAGGGAGGGTAGATAGTGGTAGAGTCTAAAGCCACGTGCATTTAAAATCAATATTTGAATAATTATAGATCTCTATTCTGGATATCTGCCAGAATAGCGGTTGCATCAGTGCAGCTAGTTTATATTAAATGAAAAACACACCAAAAATATTTTTATATATTTAGCAATGAAACTTGAGAGCAAATTGTTATCATGACCATGAATGTTATTCCTACTTTTACAGAATTACTAAGAAATTTCCAGATTCAGAAAGTTGCCTTCTAACTTGAGAACTGCAAGAGGATTAAATCAGAATACTAATGAAGTGTTTGGAACAGGATCCAACAAATAGTAAGTACCTAATAAAAAGTCATGAGGGAAGAAAACTAAAGATGACTCCCTAGGAAGAAATATGCCAAGCCTGCTTTGCCACTTTTCTTTATACATTGTCCTAAACCAAACAAAGAAAAAAAAACCTTTTATATCAAAGGTCACCTTGATCTACACTGGTTTTCCCTGATTTGTAGACCAGACACTTTTTCTATTATTTCTGAGAAGAGTCTTGTGCTAAGAAATATAAACTTTGCTTCTGGATGTTGTAAGTACTGGGGGAAAGATTGAATAATTGATGCTGGAACTATTGACTCACCATATTTTTATAATCATGGGGTACATGTCACGATGCCAAACCCAGAATCCACAAAGTTGGATATATCCGACCACTTAAACATGGCAAAAACAAACGAATAAACCATAAAGAAGATTTTGACTTTTTAACCTTAATCAAGGTTAGAAGGCAAAGGACAAACTGAGAAAATTAGCTTCAACATGCAGGG
Organism: Grampus griseus; assembly: GCF_964374135.1. Taxonomy (NCBI): domain Eukaryota; kingdom Metazoa; phylum Chordata; class Mammalia; order Artiodactyla; family Delphinidae; genus Grampus; species Grampus griseus. The sequence continues at coordinate 110,512,177 of NC_138997.1, read as the reverse complement.
TTGAAAAAGAATATCCCTAATGTAAAAAGAGGTTTTATAAAACAATAAGAAAAAGACAAGCCATAACTTTTTTAAAGGGCAGACATGGATATGAATAGGGATTAAATGAATAGAAATGGCTGATGAATATATAAGAAGATATTTGTCAGAAGAAATCGAAGACACCTGGTCTTCATTGTTTGTAAAACCAATAATGCTCAGCTTTAAAGAGGCTGCAGAGAAGCACCCTCTCAAGCAATATTAATGGGAATGAAAATTAGAACAGTATCAAGTTTTTGGTTGTCAGTTGGCAATCTTTATCAAAATCCTAAATATGCATATCCTTTGACCTAGCAATTCCACTTCTAAGAATTTATTCTATGCAGATAAGGTGACGGTACCCAAAATATGTGTGTCTCTGCATCAGTAACCGTAGAAAACCATTGCAAAGTGTTAGAGGCCATGAAAAGATACACCCAACAGACTGCTGAATGAAACAAGTATGTTACAAAGTAGCATGTGTGGTTCTGATTACATTTATGTAAAAATATATATGTGTGTGTTGATATGTAAGTATCCAAACTGATGTCTGAAAGGATGTTCCCAACCATGTGAATAGCGATTATCTTTGAGTAGTGGAATTTCTGATCATTTTTACTTTATGTTTTTGTTTATGGTTTTTGTATATTGTTTGAATTGTATATGAGGACCACTTACCGCTCTAGTGACCATATATATATACACACACAAACATCCTTGTATCTTTACTCTAATTGCCTGAAAGAAATTCCCTGAAAAGGCCTTGATTAAAAAGGAGGAGAATGATTAACTTACAAACACCTCAAGTTTTGTCTGAGGACAGTCCTATCAAAGAGAAATTTTTTATCTTACATTCAGGTTAATTTCTGTGTTGAATTTTACTTAGTTAATAGTCATAAGTTTAATTGAGCTCTCAATGTAGGGGGGAGAAAAACCCCACATTTTTCTCTTCTGAAACCTTGACTTCTTTGGATCAAATTAAGTGCGTTGTTCCTAAACTGCTAAAAACTCATTGCTCACATTTTGTTAGCAGTTCCACAGGAATCCAAGAAAGAACACATTGAAATTTCAAAATGGCAAAAACCGAGTTTCCTTTCCCCCATAGTTTAGAATACAGTTTCCTTGACTCTGGGTGTCCCTGTGTTGACAGAAGTCTGAGTCTGAGGATGCCTCTGCTAGCTCACACCCAGGGCCTCAGGGGAGGAGGCCCATCACTCCACCGTCGCTGTGGCAGAGGGTACCCTGATGCACTTGAGTGCCGATTTCATGGTGCTGGTGATCCTGTTTAGGATATGGGTGGCGGCAGGGGGGACCCTCAAAGTTGCATTTACCTGTTTGTTTCTCAAGGGCTGAACCACTTCTCGAATGCACAGGTCTAGATCATTGAGATAGTCTTTTTCTGTCTGTATCAGCTCCTTGATGATTTTCGAACGCTTTGCCATCATTCTCTGATGTTCCTTCTCCTGAGTTAGGGTCTCAGCCGTGGAACACCCAGCCTGTGAGGTCATCTTTTCTGTTAAATGAAAACATGTACGTGTGAGGCATTCTATTGAGATTTCTGGTTCCTTCATTACAAACAACGCCACTGCAGGATTATTGTTAGCAAGGGAAAAGGCTTAGAGTGTCTTCACGTGTGTTCTTGGGAAGTGATGTGTGGAAGTTTCCCTTAAGGTTGGAATCCTATGAAACTATGAGAAGGAAGAGGTGTGAGAATGAATACTTCTAACAGGTCAGTTAAAAAATATTTGACATAGGGCTTTCCTGGTGGCGCAGTGGTTGAGAGTCCACCTGCCGATGCAGGGGACGCGGTTTTGTGCCCCAGTCCGGGAAGATCCCACATGCCGCGGAGCGGCTGGGCCCGTGAGCCATGGCCGCTGAGCCTGCGCGTCCGGAGCCTGTGCTCCGCAACGGGAGAGGCCACACAGTGAGAGGCCCGCGTACCGAAAAAAAAAAAAAAATTGACATGTCTAGTTTTTAAAATATCCCATTGCTACTATATTAGGTTATAAACCTGGTCTTCAGCTAGAGATAAAATGCATAAAATCATAGTTCAGAATTTCTTTTGGACACATTTAAGTCAAGGGAAGATTTTTAATTAGTAAGTGGAACACCTTCCAATTTTGTCTCTATTATTAAAAATAATTGCCCCTCATTCTCAGTGGGTGGTACACAGATCTCCATGAAAACAATTGTACATGATTGAGATTTGTCTTTCAGTTCACAGTTAGAATTTCTGATGAGTGAGGCAGTGGTAGGTTAAACAAATTTCAACTAGGATTTTTCACAGCTCATCTTCAATGGGATGCATATCTTGTTATTTCAGAATACTTGAGCTGCCAAACGGAAATTTCTAATTAAAAAAATCACAGTGCTGAGGAGATGTTGAGATAAATGGGAAGCCTCACATGTAGCCAAGGTTTTATATAAAGTAAAATGTAAGAAAGCTAAATATCTTCAAGGATGAGCTTCCCCATGGTGATGTAAAATTTTGGAAGCCACAACTAGGTCACAGATGAAATCAGAGCAGTGACAGATAGTGGGGCAGTGTGTATGTGTGTGTGTAAATGGATTTGCTTCAAGCCTGATGTCATCACAAACTTAATTTTCATTGTAGCCTCTAGTTGCAGAAGTAATTTTATTTCCTTTGAAACTAATATGATTCTAGTAACTGATGTGTAAGACATCTCTAATGCTGACACTACTTCCTAAGGATGTAGAGCTTTACAAAAGGGCTTAGAAAGACTCTGTATGGGGGAAAAAGTGCACAGATCACACTTATGGAAGTGGAAATAAAGAGAGGATGTTCTCTTGGCTGACCCCAGAGCTAAGACAACTGGAGAAATACTATCATAGCAGAGTTAATGGTTCATGTAAAGAGACTGCCCCTAGAATGTGAAGAGACACTAAGAATAGTGAGCATTCCTCTGTCCCTGGCCCAGTCACTTCAGGAGTCCCGACAGAGGCTTCATAATCAAACCTCGGGAAGCATACTGTGGTGGTAATTCCAGCATTAGTTTGGAAGGTGCACTAGATTGGCCTTTGGAAAATCCTGACTTGCAGGTGAATATGCTTCTGGGTCATTTGCCTGGAAACTATTCTTCCTTCATCAGGAAAGAAGAAGGATTTGACCAATAGCACTTAACAGCACATGGTTTTACAAGGCTTAGGTCATTCAGTGCCAGAGAAATAATCTACATAAGTTATTGAAGAAGAGAATCATGTAAGGAGCCTTCATATCCTGATCTGTGTTATGAGAATTTGGGGGTTCTTCCTAATTTATGATACTTTTATTGGAAGGTATAAGAAGCCTGTCTCTCAGCACCCCAAATTCGACAGGAAGAGTTACAATTAGGCGTCACTATTATGAACTCTTCTGGATATAAAAGAGAAAGGCAGGTCACTGGCGAGGAGAGATGCAGTGAACAGGTTGTATTCACAAGTGGACCTTGTGACCTTTGGGAGCCTACCTTTGGCTGCTCCTTCTAAAAGGTTGGGGGCTGGAAGTCAGAGGGCAGAGAGGGGAATGACGGGGCTTCTCTTATCCTGGGATATATAAAACAGCTCACAGACAGAAACTTCAAACCAGTATGGATAGTATTCAATTATTATTTAATATTACCTCAAAAATAAAAGGGGCACTGCTGAAAAAATGTTCTAACCGATGTCTGCTTTTCCAAGTTCTAAACATTTTGTGCCTTACAAATAAGGGGGGCCTAGCAAGGAGAAGGGAGTCTTTCCTGATCTTTGGCCAAGAAATATTCCAAAAATACATTCTCAGGTTCTTTTTAGTTCTCAATTCCAGGACTCAATTACTACATCAATTTAACTTATTTTACAGATTTCTCCAGTTGCTGCACTTTAAATGTACAATATCAGATTTTATTAATTAAAAATTAGATTTTCCAATCCTGCTCAATATCTTGTTAGAAATCAAGTTAGGGGGTCACAGGGGTGGAAATAAAATGTCAGTCAAGATATTCAACTTCAGAAACTTCTCCTTTCAGGGATAAAAACCTGCTTAGAGAATTCAGAGTGGAGCAATCTTGAGAGCTACCTTTGTTTGTTCTTTTGACTCAAATTTATTGTGGGAACAAAGACTTCCGGTCATTTTCCGATTGTTTCCGGAAAACAATCATTTTCCCATCCGGTCTCTAAACACGGGTTCTGTTCGCATTTCTTAAACCAACAAACTCTCTGCAATGCATTGTGGGCACAAGCTTTGTTTTTATAAGATCCTTCTCAACCTTTAAAACGTTTACATTTCAGTTATACTACGTTTTTACATGTAAAACTACTTGTAACACACGAATATGACCAATATAGATCACCCAAATCAGCAGTCAGCCATAATAATCTTTTATTTCTAGATAAAGCAACAGAGGAGCTAAGTATTTAGGAAAAAAGGAAAAATAAATCTTTAGGAATGACTATTTTCCAGTAGTTAGCATAAACTAAAAGACTGTGTCAAAACTAAAGGGAAATGGAGGCTAAAAGGACATTTAGATAGTTTTAACTGAAATATGCTACTGTGAATGAAAACGGTACCATGTAAGTGACCTCCCCTTGCCCAACCTCTTTCTTTTACCCTCGAGCTTTATTTTTCCAGCAGTGATGATAAATTTTCACTATTCTAGCTACAGATTTCATGAGTAACATATGTGGAAATTCCTGGCCAAGAAAGTTTATGTAAAAGGAGTTTGCTGCAGTTTGGGGAAAGGATAACCAGACTTAAGATCACCTCTGCCACTGTTCACAGAGAGAACTTGGTGGATTAAAAAAAAAAAAGTACCTATTCTCACAGAGCCTCAGTTTCCTCATCTGTAAACTAGGAATGAAAACCATCACAGAGTTATCATAAAGACTGAATTAAATGAGCGACGGTATGTGGAAGCTCCTTAAGGTCTTTAAAACCACATAAATGTTAGTTATTTCCACAGACATGGGAATGACAGGGTTCTTTCTCTCAGCTCTTGAACTTTTCCGCCCCTTAGGGCAAACAGTTATCTCATTATTTTATAGTTATCAACTTGTCAAGAAAAATGCATGACTCCAAAGTGGGTGGACAGCTATGTTCAGATAGAAGAGGAAGAGAAAGAAAAATAGGGGCATCGCCCATGGAGGAAATTCAGAATAGAGCTGGTGATTGGAATCCTGGGTAGATCTCCTGGGCTGGGAGTATGTGTGGGGAGAACCCTGGTCTTCTAGAGAGATGAAAAAGCACCTGAAGGTAAGGGCATGGCTGGGGAGGACTGATGACAATCTTCACTGAGAGCCCACGTTTTGCTTAGAGTTGATGTGCACTCTTTCTGCTTTGCTGTTGTTGCTAGTGCTGCTGCTGTTTTGGGGTGGGTTTTAAGGAGAGGTAATTGATTTAATTCTATCAAGTTATAAAATTATATATATATTTCAAGGTTAAGTGCCTAGACTTTGCACCACACTTCCTGGATTCAAACTCCACCTCTAACATTAGGTATGTGACCTTGAACAAGGTATTTAACTCTTTGTGCATCCATTTCCTCATCTGTAAATTAAGGGTAATATTAGTAAAACCTTATAAAGTGATTGTGAAGATAAAATTAGTTAATGTTTGTTAAACACAACAGTGCTTGGAAGAATAGTAGATATTGTGTAAATGTTTGCTATTATTATTAGATGCAATTCCTGTTTATAGCTGTAATATAATTTTCACTGTAGTTTTAGCTGTATTCCAGTTTAGTGTATAACCTTCCCAAAATATTTTCATGCACATATATATATACATATAGCAGTTAATTGTTTTTCTTTTTAACAACATATACCATATACACGTTCCTCTACAACTTGCTTTTTCAACTTTAGCATTATATGGTGGTAATTTTGTTTGGTAAGCATGTATATATATACAGATATCTTTATTCTTTACAATAGCAATATAGTTGTCAGACACTGCTATTTGCCTGTCCAATATCTATTCTCCCATTTGTCTTTTATAAATTGAACCCTGAATAGATAAAAATGCTTACTTCTTAGATTCTTTTTAAAACTATGTCTCATTTATGGCAAAAGAGAGATGTAAGCAAAAATCTGAGAGGAGTTTCAGGAGTCTGTAAAAAGGCAAACTTGGTTGGGATGCCCCTCCTTCCATCCTTCACCCCTTATGTTTCTTGCCTCTTTTTTATTGCCCGGAATGTGGATGTGAATCCTGAAGGTGCAGCAGCCATGCTGGAACCATGAAGTACTAACCACAAAGATTAAGACCTATACACAATGGATGGCAGTGTATGGAAAGATGTAAAGAGCCTCCTTACTCCTAGACTTCTTGAATGAGACACATAAATTTCCATGTGTTAAGCCACATTTTTCTGTTGTTTTTAGGAAAGTTTATTAGTATATGACAGAGATTTTGGTATCTAGAAATTTAAGTGCTGCAAATAATGCAACCTGTAATGTGAAAGTGGCCTAGTGGGAGAGGAAGGATACCAGGAAGACATTTGTAGTCTGGAGAGTTGGTGATCATTACCATCCAGTGGCAAAATATTTGGTAAATCTATATTACCGCATACTAAGGCATATAATTAGAGGAAATGGTAGAAAAAATCAAAATGTTGGCATGCTCTGATTCTTCCTTGCCACGTTCAGCAAAAGCATACAAATGAGATATGAACTCAGACCATGGCTAGGCAATCTATAAGGAGAGATAAAAGAAAACACCTAAAAAAGATATTCTGCTGGTGGCCTGTAATTTAAACAGGCTGAAAGCCCCAAAATCGGATTGAAAATGCCAACCTCAAAGGGAAGCCCAAGAGATAGCTTTAGCAGGAGATAAGACTGGTGCCTCAGGGCTTCCTCTTCCTTGAAGAGTTTTCTGTCATTCCAGAGAGGGAAAGCACACCAGCCTGGATAAATTTGAGTGGTGTCTGAAAGACTACCAGTGGCCATCAGGCTAAGGGCTTTCTATTAACATCAAATCCTACCTTGCATGAGCCTCAGCTGTGAGTCTGATTCGTGGATATCTGCTAATGTCCTGTTGCATGTCTTCATGGAGAAACTTCTGGGCTTCAGAAAATATCTCTGGATATCAGTGGCCTTCATACCTAGACGTTAGTGGTCCTGACTTCCCTTTCCACTATTGATACACTTTCTCCTGGTTTCTATAATCTGGATTCTTGCTCACTGTAGTAGGCAGAAAATGGACCCCCAAGGATGTCTACACCTTAATCCTTGCAACCTGTGAATATGTGGCCTCACACGGCAAAGGAGACTTTGCTGATGTGATTAAGGTCACAGACTTTGGGATGGGGAGATTATCCTGATGGACCCAATCTAATCACATTAGCCCTTAAAAGCAGAAGAGAACACAAGGAGAGGTGAAGACTGAGAGGGACCTGACCCACCAGTGCTGGTTTTGAAGATGGAGGAAGAGGGACTAAGGGCTAAGGAATGCGGGTGGCCCTTAGAAGCTGAGAACATCCTTTGGTTGATAGCCAGCAAGGAAATAGGTACCAACAACCTAAAGAGTGAGGAAAGGCTTCCCCCCTCAAACCTCCAGAAAGGAGCACAGCTCTACTGACCCCTTACTTTCAGCTGTGAGACTCTAAGCAGAAACTCGGCCGCTCTGGACTTCTGACCGACAGAAACTGAGATAATACATATGTGTTAGTTTAAACCACTAAATTTGTGGTGATTTGTTACAGAGGCAATAGGAAACCAATATCCCCACATAATCTAATCCCTAAAAGATCATGGTCATTGTTCAGACTGGTCGTCTTAAGAACTTGAACTACATGTAAGTTTCCTCCCACCTTTCAGTGTTCCTTAAGGAATCTTCCCAAGCTACTAGTCCAAGATTGCCTGTGCCACAATAGTTTGAGTTTCAGTAGTGAAATAAACATGAGATTGTCAGTTAGACTTTTTCTTTCAATATAGTTTTTTTCATCTTTGTCTAACATCTTGGTTTCCAGTACAGGCCAGAAGAATCACACTTGGAGGATAGGTACAAGATTGTACAAAAGTTTTCAGTTAGAGAGACATCAATAATAAACCAGATAGTCCTTGTGTTCTAATGCATTATTGTCTTGAATTCAGTTTAATAGTTTCCCTAAGCAGCCACACAATAGCTCAAGTGGTAGTTCCAGCTGTGGCAGTGGCTCTGAAGGTCATGGAAGTGACAACAGCAAAGAGAAGAAATAAATGATTATAGAAGAAAGGCACAGGTATATTTCACCAGTCAAGCTGGGATTCATTTTTCAATATTTGTGTATATTTCACAAATCATGAAAAATGAATCCCAGCTTGACTGGTAGAGATTCAGAGACATTTAAAAACACCAGATAAAACATTTAAAAATATTTTAAATGAATGAATAAGGCTTCAAAAATGTGTAAAAAATTCTCTGAGGGCTGGAGTAAACTTTAAGTGCAGTCCAAGGAATTAAGTGACGTTAAAACCACCAAATACCCTGGAGACATCTACAGACACTGGTGTCCTAAGAGGATGAGAACTTCGTGTGTCCACAACGAGGAGACAGGACACGGTGGAGATGAGATCTGGGCTAGGTTTCTGAGCAGTGGGGAACCTGATTAGAGAAATAGCATAAAGCCAGGAACAGAAAGGAAACACACTCAGGAAAAGGTGAACTAGTTCAGTACAAATAATGCTCCAAAGGGAGAGACATCAGTAAAAATTGTCTCAGCCATACCTCTGGGTGATGATTAAAAAAAAAGGGGGGGGCAGGAGCGAAGGTTCCCTAATAGTTCAGGGACAATAATTGGCTCTCATATGGGTTTGGGGCCTGGATTCATTGAACATTTCACAAATGATTATTAAGGGCCTACTATGAGCCTGAAAGTGTTCTAGGAGCTGAGGATACAGCAGTTTAAAAAATATTGAAAAAAAAAACCCCTTTTCTCATGGAGATTAAATTTTAGTGGGGAAAGAAGAATATAAATAAGTTATTTAGTATACTAAAAGGTAATAATTGGTATGGTAAAAAAAACACAGCAATGAGGGCCTCTAGGAAATGCCCAAAAGGTATGCAATTTTAAATTAGATGGTGAGGAAATTTTCTAATTAAGCAAACACTTGAAAGGAGACAGAGAGTCATGCAGGTGTCTGGGGTACATAGTTTTCCTCAGAGGAACCAGCCAGTGGAAAGCTTTAAGGTGAGAGTGTGCATGCCCTGTTCAAGGATCAGGAAGGAGGCTGGTGTGACTGAGGTGGGTAGATAGCTGGGAGGGAGTAGGAGAGATTAGAGGAGAGGGCAGCTTTGCAAGTATTTTAAACATTTAAACATCTTTGTAGTGATGCAGAAAAGGTAAAGGCATTGGAGTAATTTAGATGTTTTTCAATTAAGAATGCATGTTAACATTTCAAGAACAATCATCACAATAATAGAAATAGTATGTAAATTTTCAAAACCAGTAGAGGCAAAAATGTAATGAGGAAAAAAGTAATTCAAAAGAAGAAAAGAGAAAGACAAATATAAGGTACATCCATATATATGAGCAATTATAATAAATCAAATAGCCAGATTATCAAGTTGGATTTAAAATAAAGAAAACCAGCTACAGCTATGCGCTGTTTACAAGACAGAAAACATAAGCACATAGAAAGTTTGAACGTAAAGAGTAAAAAATAATACTGAGCAAATACTAATGAAGAGAAAGACGGTAAAGCTATCTTTATACCAGACAAAATAAACTTGAAGACAAAATAAACTTGGAGGCACTCCATAATGATTAAATGTTCATCAGAATGATATGAAAATTTTAATTTTGTGTGTACTGAATAATATGGTTTCAAAACATATGATATAAAAAGAGAGTTGTAAGCAGAATTTGACAAACTTTCCATAATAATGGTATTATAAACATAGTGAAATGACAGGCCAGTTAGGATGGAAAAATGTGTGCTCAAGAATTGGAGATTTCACATTCTTTTTAAGGACAAACATAACCTTTATGAAAATACACCATATTGTAGACCATAAAATTTCAAAGAATCAGTACATAAGAATCACAACTACAACGCAATTAAGTTACAAGTAAACAACAAAAATAAAACTTAAGCTCATTTGTTTAGGAATGTTAAAAAAAACCCTGCTAAATAACTAGTGGAAAATAGAAGAAATCACAAAAGCAAGTAGAAGATATTTATTCTGAAAGATAAGAAAAATATTACATGTGGAATGTCACTTAAGCATTGCTTATGGAAAATGTATAGCTTTAAGTTTATATATAAGAAAGGAAACAAGACTGAAAATTAATGATTTAAGTAAAGAAGTAAAACAAGGGAAAATATATAAGCCAAAAGAGAACAAAAGAAAGGAAATTAAGAACAAACTTTTAATGAAATTGAATAGTTCTTCAACTCAGGCTTCAAATAATTCCCACAGATATATTGCAAGGAACATGAGATCACAAAAAAAAATTCCTAAAATATACAAGGAAACGAGGTATCATGAGTCAGATACAGGAAAAAAGACACAATTTTACCCAGAAAGCCTTAAAATATTGGAATTATTAGACATACTTAAAAAGTGTATTTAGTAGGTCTATAAAAACAGTGGTTTGAACTCATAATCAAGAAACAAGAGAAAAACTATGGAGAACAGTATGGAGGTTCCTTAAAAAACTAAAAATAGAACTACCATATGACTCAGCAATCCCACTACTGGGCCTAAACCCTGAGAAAACCATAATTCAAAAAGAGTCATGTACCGCAATGTTCATTGCAGCTCTATTTACAATAGCCAGGACATGGAACCAACCTAAGTGTCCATCGACAGATGAATGGATAAAGAAGATGTGGCACATACATACAATAGAATATTACTCAGCCATAAAAAGAAACAAAATTGAGATATTTGTAGTGAGGTGGATGGACCTAGAGTCTGTCATACGGAGTGAAGTAAGTCAGAAAGAGAAAAACAAATACCGTATGCTAACACATATATATGGAATCTAAAAAAAAAAAAAAAGGTTCTGAAGAGCCTATGGGCAGGACAGGAATAAAGACACAGACGTAGAGAATGGACTTGAGGACATGGGGAGGGGGAAGGGTAAGCTGGGACGAAGTGAGAGAGTGGCATGGACATATATACACTACCAAATGTGAAATAGCTAGCTAGTGGGAAGCAGCTGCATAGCACAGGGAGATCAGCTCCGTGCTTTGTGACCACCTAGAGGGGTGGGATAGGGAGGGTGGGAGGGAGACGCAAGAGGGAGGGGATATGGGGATATATGTATACATATAGCTGATTCACTTTGTTATACAGCAGAAACTAACACAACATTGTAAAGCAATTATACTCCAATAAAGGTGTTAAAAAAAAACAAAAAAAAAGAGGCTATAAAAATGATGAAGTAGATTTTAAAGGAATGAAATAAAACTTTGAAAAGTAAAACTCATAATAATTAAAATTTAAAAGCTTAGTGGACTACAAAACCCAGTGAAAGGATAAGACAGTAAATTAGACAAAGCTGAAGAAATTAATGGAACCAAGCCAAAGAAATTATACACAATGCAACAGAGTGAAGTGAAGAGATATAAAATATGCAGCATATGTTGGGAGACAATGAGAACTGGATGAGGTCTAACAAATGCTTAACTGGAGATCCACAGGGTATGACAGAGAATGTAAGGAAGAGGAAATATTCGACGTGCCAATTACCAAAGACTTCAGAAATTGTGGAAGACAGTAAGCCACAGAATCAGAAATTTTAATGGATTCCAAACATGATAGATAAAATTAGAAAACCACACCTAGACACAGCATTTTGAAACTTTGAAACAGTAAGAATAATTAGATCTTAAGAGCATGCAGTAAGAAAAGACAAATTACCTACAAAGGGTTAACAATCAGACTAATAGCTGCCCTTACAACGACACTGACACAAGCCAGAACACAGTAAAATATGCCTTTAGAGACCTAAGAGAAAATAGCTGTCACCTTAGCCTAGCAAAACTTTCTCAAAAATAATGGTAAAATAAACACATTTTAGAAAAACGAGATCTTAGTTTACCACCAAAAGAGCCTCATAAAAAGTAATTCTAAAAGATGTACCTTACTCAGAGGGCAAATGGTCCCAAATGGAAGATTGAAATGCTAAAAGGAATAAGATGGAAACGAAGAGGGAAAGATAAATCATGTGGAATATTAATCCAGGAAGAAGGACACCTGAACAGGTAGAGAAAAATAAGCATGTGGTAGAACAATAACCAATAAAATTAACAAAATTTTCTAGTCTTTCTAGTTCTGAAATATTTAATTGCCTTTTACACGTCGTAAAAAGGAGCACACCTAAACATATTATAGAGAAATTTCTAAATTCCAAGGATAAAGAGAAACTCTTACAAGCTTCCTGAAAGAAAAATTTCAGGTGAGACTAGGACTTGAATTAAATTTCTTATGTGCAACACTGGATGCTAGATGACATTGGAATCATGTATAAAGAATTCCGAGAGAAAAAGATTTTGATCTTGGCCCCCTTGTTATTTATAATTTAGGTTAAAAGACCACTGCTTTCAAGTACAGGAGAATTTGGCAAATAGCCACCCTTGTAATCTCTCTGAAAACATTACTTTATTAAGAGTGCCAGTTAAATGGAAATAGGACCCAAACATCTCAGTATAGCAGAAGACAAAATATATAAGAAAAGAGGTTTCTTGTAGAGACTCACTCTCTCCAAACTCGCAATGAAAACATTCAACAAGTAACAGGATCCTGCTAGAAAGTTTAGAAATATTCGTGCTTTGAGGCTAAGAGCTCTCTGGAGAGAGCAGAGATGGATAAATACTCACTATTGCGTCTAGAGAAAAAACAAAGGTTTAGAGGAGCTTAGAGGAGAGACCAGAGATGAACAGCTCCTTCTGCTGCCCAAGAGGGTCCTATATAAGTCAAGGAAGGGAAACTAAGGTGAGCAATTAGAGCTGGTATTTTATCAAGGCAGAACTAATGCAAGAGATAAAAGAGAACATCAGTAAGTATGAATGTAATGAGACTGAAACAGATGCAAATAGAACAGACACACACACAAGACTGTCTGGGTCTATTAAATGTTTTTTCTCAAAATTTAAAAGTTATTGTAAATTTAAAAAGAAAAAGAGTTTCAATGTCAGAAGCAAGTCATCTTTCAAAATTCAAAATGGTTTGGATTTGGAGTGCAAGACAATTTAAACAAAATGGACTTCTTAAAAAAAAAAAGCCTTATGGGAGTTAAAAAAAACTCATAAAAAGGAAAGCTTATAAAAATGAGGAGCTGCAGTATAAACAGCATAACTGAATACATATTTGTTCCAAATATTATACTGGTGATGGAATGACCTTCATAGTCAATTATAACCTTGTATCTCACTGGCGCTTGGCCTATACATCATGTGCAGTGCACATAACTAATGCACTTTAGCTTGGCTTCTTTCTATCATGTCCCACATGTGCACTGCATTAAATTTCCTGGCAAAAATGTTATTTCAAGGTCATGTGTATAATAAAATGTTCTCTTGGTGTCACAACAATATTATTTCTCCACTGACAGTATCATTAGAATGATTTCTACACTGATTAATACTCACCTGGCAATTCAAATAGAAACATATGTTGTGGATAAAAATAAGTCACGCACACCTTCTCCCTCATAAAATATAAAGACTAAAGTGACTTCTTGGTGGAACTCAATATAAAACATCAAAATATTTCTGAAGAACCAGGAGCTAATCTGAAGACTGTGATTCTCATTTCAATCATTTTAATAATAATGTTTTCCTCTTACACAAAAATGTTCTTTTTTCTCTTATTTTTTTTATTGTGGTAAATATATGAAACATAAAATTGACCATGTTAACTATTTGTAAGTGTGTAGTTAAGCACACAGCGTTAAGTACATTCAGATTGTTGTGTAACCATCACCACCATCCATCTCCAGAAATTTGTCATCTTCTCTAATGGAAACTCCATATGCATTAAACAATAACCCCCCATCTCCTCCTTCCCCCGGCCTCTGGCAACCACCATTCTACTTTTTGTCTCTATGAATTTGGCTACTCTAGGTACCTCATATAAGCAGAATCAGAATATTTGTTTTTTGATGAATGGCTTTTTTCACTTAGCATCATGTCTTCAAGTTCATCCATGTTATAGTAGATGTCAGAATTTCCTTCCTTTTTAAGGACGAATAATGTTCCATTGTATGTATAGACCACACTTTATTTATAGAAGTATATATTCTTAAAAAATAATTTTGATATTAAAGCATTATACACTATGACTGCAGTTATACTAATTATATTGTGATAGCCTACGAGAGCAAGTTATCAAGCATCTATGATGTAACAACTTAAAAATATATACATTATCTACAGTCTTCCTCGTAACACTAGAAGTGGGATACCACACTAATTTTACAGATGAGGAAACTGAACAGAGTGAATGTGAGTAAAAGTTATCCAGTGGCTCACAGAGTATGGAGAAGTGATGGGATTCAAACCAGACATGCTTAGCTCTGAAGCCTGGGCTCTCTTCCCTCCTCAGCCTGCCTACTTATGCTATGATCAGGGTACATTGTGTTCTATGTAGTGGAATTGTGCTAGACAGGCAAACATACAGTTCAATTCTGACCCTGCCATCCACTAGCTGTGTGACCTTGGCCAAGTCATTTGGGCTCACTAAATTGCCTCATCTGTAGAGGGGGAATAAGAACAACCGTGATAGTAATGATAATAAAACCTAACATTTTGAGTACGGTCAGCCCTCTGTACCTGCAGGTTCTGCGCCCAAGGATTCAACCAATTAAGGATTGAAAGTGTTTTTCTTAAAAACATTCCAGAAAGTTTCAAAAAGCAAAACTTGAACTTGCTGCATGCCCCGCAACTATTTACATGGCATTAACAATGTATGAGTAATCTAGAGATGATTTAACGTATACAGGAGGTTGTGTAAATACTATGCCATTTTGTATAAGGGACCTGAGCATCTGTGGAATTTGGTATCCACATGGGTCCTGGAACCAAATCCCCATGGATACCAAGGGATGACTGTTCTCACTTTGCACTAAATACTGAGCCTGTCTATATTAGCTCTTCAATCCTCACAAAAAACACTACATAGATTTTTTTATTCCCTTCCTTTTATTTCCATGTGAAGAAGTGAAACACGGGTTAAGGTTAAGGCCTAAGGTCACATCACAGTAAGTGGATTCAAACCAGAAACTGAGTCAGTCTGGCTCCTAAACCTGCATTTTAACTATTACTCGCTGCTAGGAGGTCGTAAGAATCCAGATAAAGCAGGCCAATTGCTGAACTCAGTGTCTGACTCACAGAAACCTCTAAAAAAATGTTAAGTTGGGCTTCCCTGGTGGCGCAGTGGTTGAGAGTCTGCTTGCCAATGCAGGAGACACGGGTTCGAGCCCTGGTCTGGGAGGATCCCACATGCCGCGGAGCAACTAAGCCTGTGCGCCACAGCTACTGAGCCTGCGCGTCTGGAGCCTGCGCGTCTGGAGCCTGTGCTCCGCAACAAGAGAGGCCGTGACAGCGAGAGGCCCGCGCACCGCGATGAAGAGTGACCCCCGCTCTCCGCAACTAGAGAAAGCCCTCGCACAGAAACGAAGACCCAACACAGCCAAAAATAAATAAATAAATTTATTAAAAAAAAATGTAAGTCATTATTTTCATGACCATGATTTACTTGCCATTTTTCTATATCTGGTTCTGAATGGCAGCATCTGCTTTTCCTCCTTTTTTTTTCCCTCTTGGAAATGTTCCAAGGGTGGGAGGAGAGATTGAGCATCCTTCAGGAAACTATTCTTCTGGGCTCTGGACCTGCTCTAGAAAAAAAAAGCACAAAACAGCAAGGGCTTCTACAAAGTGGGTTCAATACCAGGCCTAATGTTCATTCTCCTTATTCAGGCTGAATTCAAATTCAAATCTGAATACAAATTCCTTGTATGTTGTTTGACATAATAAAAACCCTTGAATTTTAAAAAAAAATCTGATTCTTTCTCATTTACCCTGAAGCTAAGTCACCAGCACAAATAAGTTTCTGAGAAATTCACTGAAAATGTTGTGCTTCTCAAGAAAGTTGAAAAAGCAAGGTAACTAAAATAAGATACATGTCCTGCTAACATACACAGTTTATTATTACTTTTAACATTCTAGGTCTTTATTTATTTGGATTAAAGTCCCTAGCTGATATTATTCATCAATAGCTACCAATAAATAATCATGGATTTTGATTTCCATTATGACATTGAAATCTCACTTATCTCTTAATAAAGGAGATTTGGAACTAATATTTTCATATACTGAGCTTAAGGTTTTACTTAATGCCTTGATTACCAACACCTGCCCTCATACCCACTCCTCACCCCTATGACCAGATTATGCAAGCACACATACACCATTCAACACTCATTTATTGAGGAGCTCGCTCACAGTCATTTAACTGTGGAGAATACAAGGATAATACCGTGCAAGAACCTGACCCTAATTCATAATTTTGTCACAACCATACATATGTTCATTATTAAATAAGAGTAAGAAAAATCAGAATTTGAAGGTGAGCAATTTTATGAATTCCATAGTTTTTAAAGAAATCTTGTATCTAATTTAATATCAATTTCTTAAATTATACATTGGTTTTGAGTTGGGACTATTCTTTATGTTGGATATATAATAGTGAATAAAATAACAGTCCTTTCTGTCAAGAAGTGTACAATCTAGATGTAAAGATAGGGTATTAAAGTAGCAGGATAAATCCTTCCCTAAGACGTACCAACTGATGCCTGTGCACTTATTCACTTAATGATCAAATTGCATCTTCTCCAAGAAGTAGCTGTGTTCAACAGCAAACCTCATTATGTCAGTTGTACTTCTTATTGTAATTACATTAATTTAATTTAAACTTACATAAACTGATGACCTGTGAGTGTAAAAGAGTATGTGTGTTTCCATGAAAACTGCTTTAATGCTTTGAAATGATTTGATAAAAAGTTGCCAGAACACTGCTGCTCTATTAGGAGTTGAATGAGACAACTGCAAAAGAGGAGAAAAGTATTTAGAAAGATTCTGCAAACAAATCACTTTGCAATTTAAAATATCAGTCAATATTTAAAAACTGATGTACAAATATAATTACAATAAACCATGACCTATATGCTATGCAGAGTGCAGCCTAGCGGTCAGGTCTACTGGAGAAGACCCACCTGAATGGAATCTGAAAGGGAGTAGCACCGGTGAAGAGAGAAGCCCAGGGATTCTGAGCAGAGGCAGCAGCGTGTCCAAAGGCTTGGTGGCAAAGAAAGATTTGCAAAAAGCTTAGCATGATGAAAATACAAATGTTAAAGAATGCGGTAAGGAGATGAGTCTAGAGAAATGATCAGGAGACAGATCTTGAAGGCCTTGTTAAGGAATCTGGAATTTTTAAGAAGAATGGGAAATCAGGGAGCCATTTTTTCGTTTGTTTTTTTAACATTTTATTGGAGTATAATTGCTTTACAATGGTGTGTTAGTTTCTGCTTTATAACAAAGGGAATCAGCTATACATATACATATATCCCCATATCTCCACGTGAGTGACATGATCAAATTCTCTTCACAAGATCACTTTGGCCTCAGTAGAACCAGGTTTCGAGGAAGAGGGTAGAGAGTAAGGATTAAGGCAAGGAGACAGGAAAGTGGCCATGAACCCAGAGGGTCTAGTTGCTAGGGGAGAGATAGAGGCAATTAAGCTTTGTCTAGTTGCCAATAGGACAGAGAGAACTGAACAGATCAAGAGAAATCTAGGAGATGAAACTAACATGAACTGGTGAGCAATCAGTGTAGGGGTAAAGGAGAAGAAAAGTCAAAGTTGACTCTCAGATTTCTCACTATTAATGGGACAGTGGTGTCATTTAAAGAAATAGGGAACAATGGAGAAAGAACACACAAGGGAGATAAGGTGATAAAGTCTATCCAATTCTATCTCATTATATAGAGAAGGAAGCTAATTTCTAGAGAAGGTAAGTATTTTACCTTAAATAACAGAGTCAGAAATTGAGTTCAGATTTTCTGACCGTCACCCCTGCCGTCCAATCCCCTTTGAACCCATATAGTGCAAACACACACCTATAATTCTACCTAGGGTTTTATTTCAAATAGATCATTACCAAACCCCCAATATGGTTAAACATGTTCTTTTGTCCCCCTCCATGCTGTATGTCACATCTGCCCCCATAAACCTCAAAACCCTTGGCTTCGCACTGCATTGAACCCTACAGATTTAGTTTCACACAGTAAAATCTTTTATCAGTTTCAGTGGAAATCTGATCCACAGAAAGATGAATGAAACTGGCCTTCTGTGAAATAGGTTAAAAATAATTGCATGTCAGGCAGGTTTTGGAGAGGAGACAATATTAAGTATGAAGTGAAAATATGGAGGAGCAGACTCTCCACTGCTCTGAATTTGAAAGCTCAAACATCGGGGCAGGGAAATATTGTATCCTCATTCGAAGGGCATGTGATTTATTTCCTCTGACTGCTAATTGCTATGGACAGTAGAGAAGTGGATTTCAAAAGGGAACTCAACAAAACTTACCTGTCTTGAAAAATGCTTAAGTGGCATTGGTTTGAATTTATAGGCTCCTTTGGTGATCAGCACAGGGCAGCCAAAACAATTAGAAGCTAAATAAATGGGTACTTTCTGGAAATGTCTTTATTTAAAGTCTTTAGCAGGAGAACACAAGTAAAAGAGGACAAATTTTAAGCCCTGAATAGAAACGGAACTTTACTTGGGAAAGTCCTCTCTGTATTTAATTTTTCTGTTGTAATTGTTCTATTGCTGAGAAGGAAAACTTTTGACTGGATGAGATATACTGATTTTATCCATTTGTTTGTTCATTCAGCAAATATTTATTTAGTGCCCATTGTGCCAGGCACTGTTTTAGATCAGTGGTTTTCAATCCCAAATTTTGCCTCCCCCCTGCTGCCTGCCTGGGATGTTTGATAATGTTTGGAGTCATTTATGGTTGTCACAATTTGGGGATGAGGGTGCTATTGGCATCTAGTGGGTAGAGGTGAGGGATGCTGCTGATATCGTACAATGCAAAGGACAACACCCTGCAACAAAGAATTATCCAGCCCAAAATGTAAGTAGTGCAAATGTTGAGAAATCGTTTTGTAGGTAATGTCAATACAGCAATGAAAAAACTGAGAGAAACATCATCTCTTATGGAACATTTTAGCGATGGAAGAGAAACAAAAAAACAATTAATGAAGAAATATATAGCATGCCAGAACGTGGTAAGGCACTATGAAAGAAAATAAACCAGCTGGTGGGTAGTGGTTATTCCGGCATAGAGAGAAGTCAGAAAAAGCCTCACTAATAAGGGGACTTTTGAGCAGAACCCTGGAAAGAAGGAAATGAGGTCTGGGAGTGGGGACTAATCCCATCTTGCCTTTTTAAAAAACTATATGTGTGCTAAGCATGCATGAATTGGGGATAAAGATAATTTTAAGGTAATTTGTGGACAAATCATGGGTGTCATTGCTTTTTTCCTCTCTTTTTATTGCTAAAATCTTTATGCTGGTTTAGATATAGAGTACACCATTCTCCAATTTGTAAATATTTTAGACAAATGAGAAGGTTGCCTTTCTTCACAACCAATTGAAACAGACTCTTTTAATTCAACTTAATTATTGCAGGCCACAGGTTCCAAGCAGAATATACAAAGCAGTGATCAGTGCAACACTATATATGTATACAGGCATACCTCAGTGATATTGCAGGTTCAGTTCCAGACCACTGCAGTAAAGGTAGTCATGAATTTTTTCATTTCCCAGTGCATATAAAAGTTATGTTTATGTTATGCTATAGTCTCTTATGTGTGCAATAGCATTATGTCTAAAAAAAGTACATATCATAATTTTAAAATACTTTATTGCTAAAACATGCTGATCATCATCTGAGCCTTCAGTGGGTCATAATCTCTTTGCTGTGGATGGTCTTGCCTTGACGTTGGTAGCTGCTGACAGATCAGGGTGGTGGTTGCTGAAGACTGGAATTTTAAAACATTCCTTCTTTAAAATTTATTTTTTATTGGACTATAGTTGATTTACAATGTCGTGCTAGTTTCAGGTGTACAGCAAACTCATTCAGTTATACATACATATATATATCTACTTTTTCAGATTCTTTTCCCTTATAGGTTATTACAAAATATTGAGTATGCTGTGCTATACAGCAGGTCCTTGTTGGTTATCTATTTTAAGTATAGTAGTGCGGATACGTCGATCCCAAACTCCCAATTTATTCCCCCACCCCCTTTCCCCTTTGGTAACCATAAGTTTGTTTTCTAAGTCTGTGAGTCTATTTCTGTTTTGTAAATAAGTTCTTTTGTATCACTTTTTTATGTTCCACATATAAGCATATCATATGATATTTATCTTTCTCTGTCTGACTTACTTCACTTAGTATAATATAATAATCTCTAGGTCCATCCACGTTGTTGCAAATGGCATTATTTCATTCTTTTTATGGCTGAGTAATATTCCATTATATATGTATGTATCACATCTTTATCCATTCATCTGTCAATGGACATTTAGGTTGCTTCCATGTGTTGGCTATTGTAACTAGTGCTGCTATGAATATAGGGGTGCCTGTATCTTTTCAAACTAGAGTTTTGTCCAGATATATGCCCAGGAGTGGAATTGTTGGATCATATGGTAGCTATATATTTACTTGTTTTAAGGAAGCTCCATACTGTTCTCCATAGTGGCTGTATCAATTTACATTCCCACCAAGAGTGCAAGAGGGTTCTCTTTTCTCCACACCCTCTCCAGCATTTATTTTTGTGTGTGTGTCTTTTTTTTTTTTTTTTTCCAGCATTTATTGCTTGTAGACTTTTTGATTATGGCCATTCTGGCTGGTGAGAGGTGATACCTCATTGTAGTTTTGATTTGCATTTCTCTAATAATTAGTGATTTTGAACATCTTTTCATGTGCTTTTTAGCTTTCTGTTTGTCTTCTTAGGAGAAATGTCTATATAGATCTTTTGCCCTTTTTTGATTGGGTTGTTTGGTTTTTTTGCTATTGAGACGCATGAGCTGTTTGTATATTTTGGAGATTAATCTCTTGTTGGTTGCTTCATTTGCAAATGTTTTCTCCCATTCTGAGTGTTGTCTTTTCATTTTGTTTATGATTTCCTTTGCTGTGAAAAAGCTTTTCAGTTTCATTAGGTCCCATTTGTTTATTTTTATTTTCATTACTCTAGGAGGTGGATCCAAAAAGATCTTCCTGCAATTACGTCAAGGAGTGTTCTGCCTATGCTTTCCTCTAAGAGTTTTATAGTATCCTGTCTTACATTTAGGTCTTTAATCCATTTTGAGTTTATTTTTGTGTGTGGTATTAGGGTGTGTTCTAATTTCATTCTTTTACATGTAGCTGTCCAGTTCTCCCAGCACCACTTACTGAAGAGACTGTCTTTTCTCCATTGTATGGTCTTGCCTCCTTTGTCATAGATAAATTGACCATGGATGCATGGGTTTATTTCTGGGCTTTCTATCCTCTTCCATTGGCCTATATTTCTGTTTTGTGCCAGGACCATACTGTTTTGATGACTAGTAGCTTTGTAGAATAATCTGAAGTCAGGGATCATGATTCCTCCAGCTCTGTTTTTCTTTCTCAGGATTGCTTTTGCTATTCAGGGTCTTTTGTGTTTCCATACAAATTGAAAAATTTTTTGTTCTAGTTCTGTGAAAAATGCCATTGGTTATTTGATAGGGATTGCACTGAATCTGTAGATTGCTTTGGGTAGTGTAGTTATTTTGACAATATTGGTTCTTCCAATCCAAGAACATGGTATATCTTTCCATTTGTATGTGTCATCTTCGATTTCTTTCATCAGCATCTTAGTTTTCAGAGTACAGATCTTTTGACTCCTTGGGTAGGTTTATTCCTAGGTATTTTATTCTTCTTAATGAGATGGTAAATGGGATTGTTTCCTTAATTTCTATTTCTCATCTTATGTTGTTGATGTATAGAAATGTAAGAGATTTCCATGTATTAATTTTGTAACCTGCAACTTTACCGAATTCACTGATGAGTTCTAGTAGCTTTCTGGTAGCATCTTCAGGCTTTTCTGTGTATAGTATCATGTCATCTGCAAGCAGTGACAGTTTAACTTCTTCTTTTCCAATTTGGATTCCTTTCATTTCTTTTTCTTCTCTGATTGCCACTGTCAGGACTCCCAAAACTATGTTGAATAAAAGTGTTGAGAGTGGGCATCCTTGTCTTGTTTCTGATCTTAGAGGAAGTGCTTTCAGCTTTTCACCATTGAGTATGATGTTAGCTGTGGGTTTGTCATATATGGCCTTTATTATGTTGAAGTAGGTTTCCTTTATGCACACTTTCTCAAGAGTTTTTGTCATAAATTGGTGTTGAATTTTGTCAAAAGCTTTTTCTGCATCTATTGAGGTGATCATATGGTTTTTATTCTTCAATTTGTTGATGTGGTGTATCACACTGATTGATTTGCGTATATTGGAAAATCCTTGCACTCTGGGATAAATACCACTTGGTCATGGTCTGTGATCCTTTCAATGTATTGTTGAATTCAGTTTGCTAGTATTTTGCTGAGGAGTTTTGTGTCTATGTTCATCAGTGATATCGGCCTGTAATTTTCTTTTTTTGTAGTATCTTTGTCTGGTTTTGGTATCAGGGTGATGGTGGTCTCATAGAATGAGTTTGGGGGTATTCCTTCCTGTGCAATTTTTTGGAATAGTTTCAGAGGATAGGTGTCAACTTGTCTCTAAATGTTTGATAGAATTCGCCTGTGAAGCCATCTGGTCCTGGACTTCTGTTTGTTGGGAGTTTTTTAATCACAGTCTCAATTTCAGTACTTGTGATAG
The DNA here is from genome assembly GCF_964374135.1 of Grampus griseus. Taxonomy (NCBI): domain Eukaryota; kingdom Metazoa; phylum Chordata; class Mammalia; order Artiodactyla; family Delphinidae; genus Grampus; species Grampus griseus. Next base: position 110,489,302 of record NC_138997.1, on the reverse strand, counting down.
GTCTGTTCATATTTTCTATTTCTTCCTGGTTCAGTCTGGGAGATAGTGCCTTTCTAAGATTTTGTCCATTTCTTCTAGGTTGTCCTTTTTATTGGCATATAGTCACTTGTAGTAGTCTCGTATGATCCTTTGTATCTCTGCGGTGCCAGTTGTAACTTCTCCTTTTTCATTTCTAATTTTATTGATTTGAGTCCACTCCCTTTTTTCTTGATGAGTCTTGTTAAAGGTTTATCAATTTTACTTATCTTTTCAGAGAACCAGCTTTTAGTTTCATTGATCTTTTCTATTGTTTCCTTCATTTCTTTTTCATTTATTTCTGATCTGATCTTTATGATTTCTTTCCTTCTACTAACTTTGGATTTTGCTTGCTCTTCTTTCTCTAGTTGCTTTAGGGATAAAGTTAGGTTGTTTATTTGAGATTTTTCTTGTTTCCTGAGGTAAGATTGTATTGCTATAAACTTCCCTCTTAGAACTGCTTTTGCTACGTCCCATAGGTTTTGGATTGTTGTGTTTTCATTTTCATTTGTCTCTAGGTATTTTTAAAATTTCCTCTTTGACTTTTTCAGTGATCCATTGGTTGTTTAGTAACATATTATTTAGCCTCCACATATTTGTTTTTTTTGCAGGTTTTTTTCCTTGTAGTTGATTTCTAATCTCATGGCATTGTGGTCAGAAAAGTTACTTGATGTGATTTCGGTTTCCTTAAATTTATCAAGGGTTGCTTTATAAACCAACATGTGATCCATCCTGGAGAATGTTCTGTGTGCACTTAAGAAGAATATGTATTCTGCTGCTTTTAGATGGAATGCTCTATAAATATCGATAAGACTATCTGGTCTAATGTGTAATTTCAGGCCTGTGTTTCCTTATTCATTTTCTGTCTGGATCAGCTGTCCATTGATGTAAGTGGGGTGTTAAAGTCCCTCACTATTATAGTGTTACTGTCAATTTCTCCTTTTATGGCTGTTAGCATTTGCCTTATATATTGAGGTGCTCCTATGTTAGGTGCATATATATTTACAATTGTTACATCTTTTTCTTGGGTTGATTCCCTTGATCATTATGTAGTGTCCTTCTTTGTCTCTTGTAATAGTCCTTATTTTAGAGTCTATTTTGTCTAATATGAGTATTGCACTCCAGCTTTCTTTTGATTTCCATTGCATGGAATACTTTTTCAATCCCCTCACTTTCAGTCTCTGTTTGTCCCTAGATCTGAAGTGGGTCTCTTGTAGACAGCATATATACAGATCTTGTTTTTGTATCCATTCAGCCAGTCTATGTCTTGGTTGGAACATTTAATCCTTTTACGTTTAAGGTAATTATCAATATGTGTGTTCTTATTGCCATTTTGTTAATTGTTTTGGATTTGGTTTTATAGGTCTTTTTTTCTTCCCTTCCTCTTTTGTTCTCTTCGCTTGTGATTTGATGACTATTTTTAGTGTTGTGTTTGGATTGTTTTTCTTTTTTGTGTGTGTATCTATTGTAAATTTTGGTTTGTGGTTACCACGAGGTTTTGATATAGCAGTCTATATTTATATACAAGATTGTTTAGTTTGCTGGTCTCTTAATTTCAAATGCATTTCCAATATCCTGCATTTGTACTCTCCTCTTCTCACAATTGCTGGTTTTGATGTCATACTTTTGTGTGGATGATTTCCTGCCTTTACTGTATGACTGCCTTTACTGGTGAGCTTTCTCATTTGTAATTTTTTTGCTTCTAGTTGTGGCCATTTCTTTTCCATCTAGAGAAATTCCTTTAGCATTTGGTATAAAGCTGGTTTGGTGCTGCTGAATTCTCTTAGCCTTTGCTTGTGTAAATTTTGATTTCTCTGTCGAATCTGAATGAGAGCCTTGCTGGTAGAGTATTTTTGGTTGTAGGTTATTCCCTTTCATCACTTGAAATATATCATGCCACTCCCTTCTGACCTGAAGAGTTTCTGCTGAAAAATCAGCTGATAACATTATGGGGATTCCCTTGTATGTTATTTGTTGCTTTTCCTTTGCTGCTTTTAAAGTTTTCTCTTTGTCTTTAATTTTTGCCAGTTTGATTAACATGTGTCTTGGTATATTCCTTCTTGAGTTTATCCTATATGGGACTCTCTGCACTCGCTGGACTTGAGAGAGTGTTTCCTTTCCCATGTTAGGGAAGTTTCTGGCTATTATCTCTTCAAATATTTTCTCAGGCCCTTTCCCTCTCTCTTCTTCTTCTTGAACCTCTATAATGTGAATGTTGGTGTGTTTAATGTTGTCCCAGAGGTCTCAGACTGTCCTCATCTCTTTTCATTCTTTTTTCATTATTCTGTTCCATAGTAGTGATTTCCACCAATCTGTCTTCCAGCTCACTTATTTGTTCTTCTGCCTCATTTATTGTGCTATCGATTCTTTCTAGTGCATTTTTCATTTCAGGTATTGTATTGTTCATCTCTGTTTGTTTGTTCTTTAAATCCTCTAGCTCTTTATAAAACATTTCTTATATCCTCTTGGTCTGTGCTTCCATTCTTTTTGCAAGATTTTGGATCATCATTACTCTGAACTCTTTTTCAGGCAGATTGCCTGTCTCTACTTCACTTAGTTGTTCTTCTGGGATTTTATCTTATTCCTTCATCTGGAGCATATTTCTCTGCTGTCTCACTTTGTTTATCTTTCTGTGTTTGTGGTCTCCATTCTTCAGGCTGCAGGATTGTAATTCTTCTTGGTTCTGGTGTCTGCCCCCTGGTGGGTGAGGTTGGTGTGAGGATTTGTGCAGGCTCCTGGTGGGAGGGACTGGTACCTGCTCACTGGTGGGTGGAGCTGAGTCTTGTCCCTCTGGTGGGCAGAGCTGTGTCAAGAAGTGTGTTTATTGGCAGCTGTTAATTCAGGAAGACTTTAGGTAACCTGTCTGCTGATGGGTGGGGCTGTGTTCCCACCCTGTTGGTTGTTTGACCTGAAGCATCCCAGCACTGGAGCCTGCAGGCTGTTGGGTGGGGCCAGGTCTTGGTGCCAAAATGGCAATCTCCAGGACAGCTCATGTCAATGAGTATTCCCTGGGGTATCTGCCACCAGTCCTTGCCCTCACAGTGAGCCACAGTTGACCCCTGTCTCCCCAGGAGACCCTCCAAGACCCACAGGTAGGTCTGGCCCAGGATCCTATGGAGTCACTGCTTTGCCCTTGGTCCCAGTGCACGTGAAAGCTTGTGTGCGACCTCCAAGGATAGAGTCTCTGCTTCCCTCAGTTCTGTGGAACTCCTACACTTAAGCCCTGTTGGCCTTGAAAGTCAAATGTTCTGGGGGTTCCTCTTCCCAATGCCAGACCCCCAGGCTGGGGAGCCTGACGTGGTGCTCAGAACTCTCACTCCTGTGGGGGAACATCTGTGATGTAATTATTTTCCAGTTTGTGGGTCACCCACTCAGCATTTATGGGATTTGATTAAATTGTGAAAGTGCCCCTGCTACCATCTCACTGTGGCTTCCTCTTTGTCTCTGTGTGTAGAATATCATTTTTGGTAGGTTCAAGTCTCTTTTGTTGATGGTTGTTCAGCAGTTAGTTATGATTTTGGTGTTTTCATGAGAGGAGATGAGCTCATATCCTTCTACTCTGCCATCTTACTGCTCCAGAAGCCTGAGGGTCAGTGTGATATAATGGCAAGCGTACTCTATTTGAAGCTTGGGGCCAAGTCTAGGCTTCCTTTTTACTTTCCCTCTGGCCCCGGGTAAGTCATTTAATTTCTCTGGGTCTTCCTCCAGTCTTAAAATATCACCGATTCTAAACAAAGAACTTTGGGTTGTGCATGCCCAAGCATGGCCACACAGCCTGGGCCTCTTCTTTGCTCCCCAAGGAACAGTCACTACCTGCTCTGAAGGAAACTGCTACCAGGCCTGGCAATTTCTTAAAATAAGACAATGATGAAGGTTGCCACATTGTTTGACACTTCTTTTTATGAAAGATTTCGCTTTAGCATGCAAGGCTGTTTGATAGCATTTTACCCACTGTAGAATTTCTTTCAAAATTGGAGTTAATCTCTGCAACCCTGCCACTGATTTATCAACTAAGCATTTGTAATGTTCTAAATCCTTTATGCTAATTTCAACAATCTTCACAGCATCTTCATCAAGAGTAGTTTCTATGTCAATAAACCACTCTCTTTGCTCAGCCATAAGAAGCATCTCTTCATCTGTTGAAGTTTTATTATGAGATTGAAGCGATTTAGTCGCATCTTCAACCTCAACTTCTAATTCTAGTTATCTTGCTATTTCTACCACCTCTGTAGTTCCTTCCTCTGCTAACGTCTTAAACCCCTCAAAGTCATCCATGAGGGTTGGAACTAACTCCGTCCAAAATCCTGTTAGTGTTGATATTTTGACTTCCTCCCATGAATCACAAATGTTCTTACTGGCATCTAGAATGGTGAATCGTTTCCAGAAGGTTTTCCATTTACTTTGCCCAAATCCATCAGAGGAATTGCTATTGATGGCAGCTATAGCCTTATGAAATGTATTTCTTAAATAATAAGACTTGAAAGTCAAAATTATACCTTGATCCATGTGCTGCAGAATGAAAGTCATGTTAGCAGGCATGAAAACAACATCAATCTCATTGTACACCTCCATCTGACCTCTTGGGTGACCAGGTGCCTTGTCAATGTGCAGTCATATTTTGAAAGAAATGTTTTTTCTGAGCAATAGTTCTCAACAGTGGGATTAAAATATTCAGTAAACCATGTTGTAAACAAATGTGCTGTCATCCAGGTTTTGCTGTTCCATTTATAGAACATAGGAAGAGTAAACTGAGCATCATTCTTAGAGACCCTAGGATTTTTGGAACGGTAAATGAACATTGGTTTCAACTTAAAGCTACCAGGTACATTAGCCCCTAACAAGAAAGTCAGCCTGTCCTTTGAAGCTTTGAAGCCAGGCATTGACTTCTCCTCTCTAGCTATGAAAGTCCTAGATAGCATCTTCTTCCAATAGAAGGCTGTTTCATCTGCATTGAAAATCTGTTGTTTAGTGTAGCCACCTTCATTAATTATCTTAACTAGATCTTCTAGATAACTTGCTTCAGCTTCTACATCAGCACGTGCTGCTTCACCTTGCACTTTTCCTTAAACCTCATTAACCAAGCGCTGCTAGTTTCCAACTTTTCTTCTTCAGCTTCCTCACCTCTCTCAGCATTCACAGAATTGAAGAGAGTTAGGGCCTTGCTCTTTCTTTCTTTTTATTTTTTTTGCGGTACGTGGGCCTCTCACTGTTGTGGCCTCTCCCGTTGCGGAGCACAGGCTCCGGACGCGCAGGCTCAGCGGCCATGGCTCACGGGCCTAGCCGCTCTGCGGCATGTGGGATCTTCCCGGACCCGGGCACAGAACCCATGTCCCCTGCATCGGCAGGTGGACTCTCAACCACTGCGCCACCAGGGAAGCCCTGCCCTGCTCTTGATTAGGCTTTGGCTTAAGGGAATGTTGTGGCTGTTTTGATCTTCTATCCAAACCACTACAACTTTCTCCATCTCAGCATTAAGGCTGTTTCACTTGCTTGTCATTCATGTGTTTACTGGTGTAGCACTTTTAATTTCCTTCAAAAACTTTTCCTTTGCATTCAAAACTTGGCTAACTGCTTGGTGTAAGAGGCCTAGTTTTTTTTGATATACCTTCTTCACCAAGCGTAATCATTTCTAGTTTTTGATTTAACATGAGAGATGTGTGACTCTTCCTTTCACTTGAACATTTAGAGGCCATTGTAGGTTATTAACTGGCCTAAATTCAACATCCTTGTGTCTCAGGGATTAGGGAAGCCTGAGGAGAGGGAAAGAGACAGGGGAACAGGCTGTCGATGGAGCAGTGAGAAAATACACAACATTTATAGATTGCTTGCCACCTTATATAGGTGCAGTTCCTGGCACTCTAAACAATTACAATAGTAACATCACAGCTCACCATAACAAATGAATAATGAAAAAGTATTATAATTTACTTTGTGAGAATTGCCAAAATGTGATACAGAGACACGAAGTCAGCAAATGCTATTGAAAAAAATGCATTTTTTTTCCAATAGACTAGCTTCCAATAGACTAGCCAATAGACTAGCTTGACACAAGGTTGCCACAAAACTTCAATTTGTAGGGGCTTCCCTGGTGGTGCAGTGGTTAAGAGTGTGCCTGCCAATGCAGGGGACATGGGTTCGTGCCCCGGTCTGGGAAGATCCCACATGCCACGGAGTGGCTAGGCCCGTGAGCCATGGCCGCTGAGCCTGCGCGTCCGGAGCCTGTGCTCCCCAACGGGAGAGGCCACACAGTAAGAGGCCCGCGTATTGCAAAAAAAAAAAAAAAAAAAAAAAAGGAGGAAATCACTCAGAATCTTCACTTAGCCCAGAATGAAAATAATTTAATTTCTTTACCTAAATCTGGTTATAAAAATGTAAGATTACATTTCAAGAGATAACATATACATCCTCCAGCATGAGGTAAGTCTGATTTTTGTATGCCCTTGCTAATGAGAACAGAATTGTAAAGGGTGACCAAGAAAACACAATATGAAGAAGATAAATATGTGGTATGATAAAAATTAATAAATAATTCCATCATCTGAGCTAGATCCATAACCAGGACCTGTGACCCTGAAGTCAGTGATGTGATTTGGACCTGGCTTCCAGGGAGCCCACCATGGAGAAGGGCCTCCTGTATCCATTCTGGATGTTCACTGGACAACTGCCACACCATCCATTTATTGTTCATTCATTCATTCATTTACCCACTCATTTACATAACAAACAGGATTATTAAGTACAGGCCATCCTTTCCCTAGCTGCTGACGATACCAATGCTCCTGTCCTCAAGAAGTTCAACCAAATGTAAGAGACGTTGGCATGTGAATAACGAATATGAAAAATGTATACAGGATGGGACACTCAAATATATTTTGGGTGTAACGACAGAACGATAGAATTGAAAAGGTAAATAGGGGGTTATAAAACAACCAAGATGAGGGAGAACACTCCAGGCTGAGGAAACAGCAGGTGTCAAGGCAAGACAATCTGAAGTAAAACTGTCCCTCAGGCCAGACATGGAAAGATAGAGACATGGTGTGAGAGGCCTTATACCCATTTTAATGTTATAACATGGGGTCTCCAACTTTATTAATTTTTTTATCATGGTAAAATGTGCAGAACATAAAATTTACCATGTTAACTATCTTTAAGTGCACAATTCAGCTTTAAGTACATTCACATTGTTGTGCAACCATCACCACCATCCATCTCCAGAACTTTTTCATCTTCCCAAACTGAAACTCTGGACCCATTAAACACTAACTCCCTACTCTCCTTTCCCCTAAGCCTCTGGCAACCACCATTCTACTTTTTGTCTCTATGTATTTGACTATTCCAGGTACCTCTTTTAAGTGGAATCATATAATACTTGTACTTTTGTGTCTGGCTTATTTCACTTAGCATCATGTCTTCAAGATTCATCCTGTTGTAGCGTGTGTCAAAATTTCATCCCAAACTGTTTTGTTCATGGGTCAGTTAAACTGTTTTGAGGATGTACCTCCAATGCATGGGTAGTATTAATGTATCACATACATGATAAAGAATACACAAAATAGATATTTTCAAAGGATAAGACTAAAAGATTAACTTATTTTTTTCTTTCATAATGAGTTTTCTTGAAACCCCTCTCTGGGCTGCCTGTACCTCTGTTTGGACACTACTGCTAGAGAACATGGAAAAGTATTGCGGAATATTAAGCAGAGGAGCAATATAGTTTGACACTGTGACCCAGCTTTCCATCAGACATTCTCCTCCTGCTGTGTGCTCTATAGTTAGTGAGGAGGGGCAGGTTTCAAAGACTAGATAATTCAAATCATTAGGTTTGTATTTTTAGAGTGGAATATTCTAGTGAATCTAAGTGTACCTCTCATTCATTGTAATTGCATATCATTCTAACTTCATTCCACATAAAACATTTTGTTGAAAAACATAAAATAACACAGCTACTGGAAAGCACTTACCGGTCACTGTTGATTTTAAGACTGCAGGTGAATGTGCTGGTAGAATTTAAGGGTATCTTGATGTTTTGGAGTATTGTTCAAAATTGTGTCAAAGTCAGCCTATTCCTTAAAAACAAACCACAAAAGAGGTACTACTAAAATCTGGGGTTAGAACAACAGAGATTGCATAGTGCTTGAAAAAGCATGGACCTTGGAGTCAAGTAGACCTCAGTATAACTCTGACGTTACCGCTTACTAGTTGCGTAACGCTGGGCAAGTGTCTACACCTCTTGTAACCTTAATTTTATTATCTATAAATATTTGACAATAACTTCTTAGCAAATTTGTTAAGAAATGATGTAATGTACCCACATGCCTAGTACAGATGCTAGTTGTATTGGTGTCATCTTTTTCAGCTATGAACCCCAGACAGGAAAACCAATTTTATTACCTTGTTCCATGCACTAGGACATGTTTAATCCCTCTTTCTGGAATGCCCTCTTCCTCTCAGAAAAAATACAAACTGGATTTCAAGATTCAGATTTCAGTGTCTCTTATTTTGACATTTTAGGGGTCCAATTGAGCTCTTTCTCATCACAATCCCTATATTGATTTACTTGTGTCTCTAATATATTAATAACCACTAATTTCGGGTCAGTGCTGTGATGAGCTGACCAGTTCCCCTTCAGGAAAAAAAGGACTTCTTGCCCCACTGCTGGGAGTGTCACCAGCAGACAGCTCCTTTTCAGGAATTATCTCAGATGAGAGCACCTCTCAGGTCATGCTCCCTTTCCAAGATGGCCCCATCCAGTAACCTGAAGGGTGATGATATAAGGGGCCAGATTCTTCACAGCACTGTGACAAGTCCAAAGGATCATCTCATCTTCAGAACTTGCCTTAGAGTTGGCTAAGGCTTTCACTGAGACCAGATCACAGCTCAAGCTCTCTCTCTTTCTCCCTATCTTCTGCCTGTCCCTTCTCTTGCCCAGGTGGTGATCATAAGAACATTCCCTAATAAACCTCCTGCACCCAAATTTCCACCTCAGAATCTGCAACCCAGGAACCCAAACTGCAGCCTTACCTCAGGCACTTATTGCTACAATCATTGGTTCACTGCCTGTCTCACTCCATAGGCTGGGTTCACTTCTGGTTACTTTTATATTCTCAGGATCTAGTTGGTATTAACCATGTATTAACTTGTTGGATAAATGCTTGTTGGATAAATTCCTTAAAACTGAGATTTCATTTTCTTTGGCCAAGGAACTCTATTTTCTTCTTTAATTAAGTTTATTTATTTATATTCTCTATTTTTACAGAAAAAGAAGTTAGAGGAGTTAACTCATAAATTGACTCCAATTAAATAGTGGGGAAATGGGAATGACAGAATTGTAAAAGCCAATATACCAATGATACAGATCAATATAGTTATAATGAGTCATGGAATCGTTTTAAATCATTGAGTAAGTAGTCTTTGAGCTGAGCATCTACCATATACCAGGCACTGCTTAAGTGTTAAAATAAGACTAACTCTCTACTCCCAAGGAAAATTATGTTCAAGTGGAAGAGAGGGGCAAGATAGAACAGAAAAGCATAATTCCAGAGAGCAACAGGTAGTATGAAGGTCACTGAAAGGCATTAGAAAATACCATCCCAAAATATACCTCTCTGGCATGTTGATTACTTTGAACTGAAGGCAACTGAGAAGCAGCGGGTTCAGGAAGAGCTCTCTGCCCTCCCTGTGTCAGGAAGAGGAGAGAATTCTTATCGCTGGAGATGGGGAGTTGACATCAAGATGAGTCTGTACAAACAGATCTTACTGAAATAACCCTTATATTCCATTAGTTTCCACCATATGTTTCCTGTTCACTTCCCCACAGTTTAATACCCTTAGCTCAAACCCCCTTTTCCTTTGTCTTGCCACATTTCCACAAGTTATCACTCTTTGTTAAAATGATATATAAGCCCCTGGGTTTAACTGCTTTGGGATTCTTGATTCTTTCTATGAAACCCTCTGTGCCATGTACAAATAGTAACATCAAATAAAATGTGCATGCTTTTTCTCCTGTTATTCTGTCTTTTGTAGGTTCTACTCACATGTCCCAGCCACAGAACCTAAGAGGAGAAAGGGAAAGTCTTTCCTCTTCTACACCGCTGTAGGTAGAATGGTCAGGAAGGACTCTCCCAGAAGGTGAGCAGAGATCTCAGTGATGAGAATCCATACTTGCAGATATTTGGAGGAAAAAATTTGGGGGTGGGAGGGAAGTAGCTAATAAAAGGTGAGGCATTAGGTACAAAACTGACTCTAAGTTTCAGGCAGCTAAATATATACACTAAATTGCTTGTTTTTATCTGGAAAGGGGGCATATTCTAATTCTTAAGAAGAGCCAAAGTTTTTCCTCGAATAAAACTGGATGGCACTGAGAGAAGTAAACAATGTCTTCATCAACTATTTCACAACAAAGACAGAAGCAGAAATCTGTGCCAACTTTTATAGTGACACTGGAGACCTAACATTGAAAAGCATTCAGGAAAGACAATTTCTGTGAGGGGTACAATGGCTCAGCGTGCTTAGAGCAGCAGCTAGATGACGTGACCTTTAGGTTTTCTTCTTTACGTAAGAGCTGGATGTCAGACAGTCAAGATTATATTTGCTCTCAAGGGCCTCAGTCCAGGTATCACAGAGTATTCATTTCTTCTCTGACTCATTAATCAAGAAAAAAATTGTTCAGAACAACCTGGGACAAAGGCTTTAATCATAACACTCTATTTTCCTGCTGCATTTAAGACTCACAATTTAGGCTGACTTCATAGAATTCTATTGAAATATCACCTACTTAGGTAAAGAACTACTTGTTTCCAGTATATAATTCCATTCTTTTCATTTGCAAATGTATACACCACCATCACCACCACCGATTGCTATAAAATAGGGTTTTCAGTTTTGTGGATGCATGTTAAGTTTTATTGAGATACCAATAAATGACAACAGGCATAAAATTAAGGAAATAGTGTCAAGATATCCAAGGAAGTGGGAAATGGAGATGATTAAGCTATTACAATAGGGCAGGTTTGCTTAACCTAACTTTGTTTCCTGACAATTAAATCAAAAGATAGCATTTATTAAACAGCAACAACACACCATCAGAGGCATGTCACAATAATGCCAGAGAAAGAACATGAATTCCAAAGTAAAAAATTTAGCAGGTCGAGTTTTATCACAGTAGCAGAGGAATGTCATCACATCACAAAACATGTACTGCAACACTCAAAGTGCTTTGACTTCTCATTACTAATATACCCTACAGATAAAATACTAAGTCAATGAATGAGTTGCATTTAATTTTGCAGATATTTAAAGCACCTATGATCAAATCCAAGCTCTACCACCTGAAGGAGTTTAGGACATGCCACCCCCAAATTTGTTACTTTGGTACATTGATCATTTTGAGCTGAAAGCACTTGAAAAGCAGCAAATGCAGGGAGAGGCTTTCTCTGCACTCCCTTATCTGCCTAGAGACAGATCCTCCAAAAGGAGCTCAACTGTCAACCAGGGGACGCCGACTCCTCTCACAGGACAGGAGACTAGAAATGACATCACAGCCAGACAGACTTTGTCACCAACTATTACGTATCCCTGTGGTTCTTCTAAGGGCCCATTCATCTTTCCTAAAATTATTTACTCTCCCCTCAGTGGCCTACATTTCTCCTCTCCTTCCCCTATTAAGATAGTATATAAGCTCTCTAATCCTAACCTTTTTTGAGTTATTCACTTCTGTTTTCCTGTGATGCTCACAGGCATGAAACATTCAAAATGAATACCCTCGTATACTTTTTCTCCTGTTAAGCTGCCTATTGTTTGTTTAGTTCATAGGCCCAGCTATTGAATGTAGGAGGGTAGAGGGAAAGTCATTTCTCCTTTATATACCTACTTTTTCAACTATAAAACCCCAACTGAAAAGGTATTGGGATCAAATAACAATGTGTGAAAGCCCCTGGCTGACACGGCTTCTGGCGGATAACAGTCACGATGTCTTTCCTTCCCTCCGCTTCCCTTCCTTTCCTCTTTCCACAACCTAGTATAATAAGAAAGCTATATCCTGAATGTAGATAACAGTCATAAGTAGCCTCCTTTTTGGGCCTGGAGCAAGTGTATAAACGGAGGCTGCATACCTTATCTACATATTTAAAAGTTGTAAGTCAAGCTGGCAAACTGTTAAATAAAATATGTTATATCCTTCCATCTTGAATAAATATACCTTCATAACAATCTGGAAGGCCAAGTTCAAGATTAGATCTCTCAGGTCCCTCGGAGTTTCATGCCAAAATTTAGCAGGAGGCCCTGGGCACAATCCCTCTCCCCAGTCATGAGGCCTGTATCCCTACCCTTCCCTCTACCAGCTCCTCCACCCACAAAGGGCCTGGTAGGCATGGAGTGAACACCCCAGCATGATCGAGCTCCAGACACACCTCCAAAACTGACTGGCCCTGGAGCCAAAGGGTGTGCCCACCAGCACCCACATTCTGTCCTAAGGAGAAAGGGATTGGGAAGAGGTTCCATCAGGCCTTGGTGGCAGTGATTAGGACCAGTTGAACAGAAAATTCCATGGTCCCAGATGCCCTGAACTTAGTCTAGAAATGAGGTTAAGGATCCCAGGCAGCCAGGAACCTTGGCCCCAAGGACTCCTCACCTGCTTGGTGGAGAGGGGGCCACAGGGGGACGCTCTAAAGCTCCACCTGAAGCCAAGTCTTGCCCGGTGCTCAGGGTGATACTGCTGACACGTTTAGCAATTCTTGCAATAATCCACCGTCACCAGGAAATCAGTACCCGCAAAAACACTGAAGTTAATATGATTAGGGTATCAAGAAAAAGTCATTCTATAAAAAGACCGTTTTCCCTTTTCCTGTATCAACAGAAGCAAAGATGAATGTAGCTTGAGTGCTTTTCTCTCACTCATCTTTTCCCCAACTATGTCACTATTTTAAGATTCGTTTCTATCTGTGCTTAGCACATCTGAATTTTCTCTCTCCCTCTTCCTCTCCTTCCTTTCTTCCATTAGCTCAGCCCTCCCTCTTGATGTCTCATCTTGTGTTTTGATAAACCCATCATTTTTATGGACAAAAAATAGAATTAGAAGCTGTGTTTGCTACCTTTAAAAAAGTTATATCTAGAGGTACATCAGTTAAATATGGAAGGAATAAATTTTCCCATCACAATGTGGTAGTAGTGGAATAGCTCAAACTTTCTTGATTTCTGGGACTCACTTTATTTGATCCAATGTGTCCTCTAAAAACTGCAAAATACCTTTACTGGAAAAGAAAGAAAGTAAAATATCATGCTTCTTTTGGGTTTCTATGCATGCAACGAGAGAGAAGTTACTTAGCTTTAACAGTGCGTTACACTGTTAACGGTCACATTACTGATCCAAGTACTTCCCATTTCACTAAAGGCAGGTAAAGGGGAAGGAGTTACTTTTACAGTACTCAAAGAACAGGCAGGAACAAAAAGGACTCATAGCACCAGGAGAGAACCATGCACGAACAGCTGGACAATTACTTTCATTCCACCCTTCATTACCCCTTGAACAAAAATCACCAAATCTTCCAGTGTTAACAGCTCATCCTCCTCACTTACAGGTTAGTTTGTATTCTTAAAAATCATTACAAATTGGGCTTCCCTGGTGGCGCAATGGTTGAGAGTCTGCCTGCCGATGCAGGGGACACGGGTTCGTGCCCTGGTCCGGGAAGATCCCACATGCCGTGGAGCGGCTGGGCCCGTGAGCCATGACTGCTGAGCCTGCGCGTCTGGAGCCTGTGCTCCGCAAGGGGAGAGGCCACAACAGTGAGAGGCCCGCATACCGAAAAAAAAAAAATCATTACAAATTAACTGTTCCCATAATCTGACCAAGTCTAACTTAGTCTTTGAGCCATTTGTCCTCATACTGCAAAATATCTTATTCCGTATAAAGTCCATGCAGGAGAGTGGCTCATTTATTGTCACCATAGTGAGAACATTTCAGGATTTCATAAAAACAACCAATCAATCCTTTTATAATGAAAATGATATGATAGCCTTTGTGAAAAAGAAAACATCGCAGACCTAACATGAATTGGAGATGTGATTTTTTTGTTGTTGTGTTATCTGCAGCTGTGAGGACATTTAACCCACCCACTCTCACTCTTTCACCTGATACTAGCAAAAATATGCACTGGCCAAAAAATTAACCAGAAGCTTAGCGTGGCCACAGAGGATAAAAGTAACTGACCAACTATCTTAGTCGATTTGGGCTGCTGTTACAAAAATACCATAAACGGGGTGGCTTAAACAACAAACATTTGTTTTTCACAGTTTTTGCAGTTGAGAAGTCCAAGATCAAAGTTCAAGGTGCTGGTAAGGACCCCCTTCCTGGTGGACAGATGTCGGACTTTTCAAATCCTCACATGGCAGGGAGCAGAGAGGGAGGGAACAAGATCTCTCGTGTTTTATGAGGGCACTAATCCTATTCATGTATGCTGGCCACGATTCCAAGGGCAAAGATGGAACAGTTAACGAGAAAGATAGGGTGCCTTTCATGGACTGGTGGGGGGGGGTGGGCGTGAGAGATGGGAGGGGAAATGGGTCGATAATAGACAATAAATAAGGAAACAAACAACATAATTTCAGACAGAGATAAGCCCAGTGAAGATGTTAAAATACCCTTCTCTCCCCATTCTGCACCTCCACCCCATCCCCACTTATCTTCTCTGAATGACAATGTTTTCTGACAACCTCTCCGCCCAATCCTGAATAGACCATTTCCTCCTTCTGCGGATGCCCTGATCCCATGTCTACCTCTCGCCTGCACCTTTATTGTATTTGTTTACCTGTCTTATCTTTCCCTACGAGACTTCAAGCCCCTTTGGAGTAAAGGTCAGACACTTTTTCTTAATGATTTTGTAGTTGTTATTCCTGGCACATATTCTGTTTTTTGCACACCGTATAACATATTCAATAAACGCCAATTAACTGAACAAACCTGTTGAAGGAATAAGGATGCCACTAACTGTAGCTAGCATTGAACTATTATTGTGCAACTTGAGGCTTAGTAGGAATGACTACATGGATGTGATCACAATCTTTTACAAAGATTTTATGATAATCTCATTAGAATCATGTTCTATTGTTTAATTTAGTAGCTCTCACCCCCTGTACCATTTAAAAAATATTACAGCTTAGGATTCACACTACTAAAGCGACATCAGTCAGAAATTGAATGAAACGGATAAACTGTATAGTTAAGAGGTGAGCCCAGGGACACCGAAGAACGATGTAACATTTCCCAGAATCCTAGAGAACTTGCTTCCAGAGACAGAACAGTAAATTGTATTACTCAGCAACACAGCACTGAAGGACAACCAACTAAATAATTTGAGGCTGCATTCCAGTATTGGAAAGCACACTGTGACCTCACGATGGCTTTGCTTCGGGGCCATCTGTCTGAGGGCTCTAACTAGCTCAGGTCTTTATTCAGTGCCTCCCAGGGAACTGCCAGTTCCAAGGTAGGCAGAGGAAAAACTCTTGGCATTGCAATAATAAAGAACCTCTTAAGGTGATTTAGGACTCATCTGCATGATAAAGGGTAGAGTACAGATGAGAGAGTGCAAACCACAGAACTGATTGCTTCCAACATTAATGAAAAAATGCCTTCTATTGTTGCCACACCAGTTACAGAAGAATCATACTAAAAGCTCTATTAGGCATTAGGTATCAGCCTTGGACTTTATTAAGAGTTACATCTTTAAAATGTTACTTATCAGGAGGTCAGCCTATCTTTACAGCTCTGATGTGCTCCTCTACGCTCCCTGATGATTTTTCTCCAGCACAGTCAGGTCTACGACCATGGATTAACTCCTGCGTCTTTCCTTCCACCTTCAGAGACAGGATCCAACAGAGCACAGGAAAACCACAAATCCAGTGGAGTACATAAGAAGGCTGAAGTCTTCTGCAAAGTAACCAACAAATATCTACTGTATTCTGTGGCCACAGACTTATTTTTTTTTAAGCTAAGTTTGGGAAGAGAATAGCAAAAAGTATTCCCATTTTTATTTTACTAATGGAAAATCTGGATCAAAAAGATGCTGAATTAGTGAACCTCGGAAAGAAGAAACATGTTATTAGGGAAAAAGCAGTAGGCTTTTCCTGAATTCCTTATTTGTGGTCTTTTCATCAAAAGACAGAAAAGAGTTGAAACAGATTAGTAGATTAGTAAATTTGGGCTAACACAAGGCAAGTCCTGTTCTAACATTATGGTACCCATCATTCCTAAAATTAAAAACAGCTACTATTTATGGAGCACATGCCATGTGTCAGCCAATATTCTAGGTGTTTCATGTACTTATCTAATTTCATTCTCCCAATAACACTGTGTGGTAAGTATCATTATCCTATTTTCACAGATAGAGAAACAGAAGCTCAGCAATTTTAAGTGATTTGCTCAGTCTTATAGGTAGTAAACTGAAGAGCCAGGATTGGAAACCAAATATACGTGACTTTAAAATTTGCATTTTTTCCAGTTTATACATGGCCTTGAGAAAATTAATTTCAAAGCTCAAATAGTACCCCTTCCCCATTAAAAAAAAAAACAACCATCTTTAAGGACAACACTTGACTTTGCATTTTAATCCTGAGCTATCAGGATTTTTTAAAAGCATTAACTCATAGTAGGAAGCTTTAAAGATTTAATTTAAATGCATTTAACTTACTTTAATTAATTTGCATCACTAAGTCCACGCACATTTTTTGAGGAAAGAGACCTTCTAAGTACAAGCTTGTCCCATTGGTTGCTCTAGCCTCATTGTAGTTTTTCAATCCGGAATGACAGCTCATGGTAGGATTATGAGAGCTTAAACACAGTGTGCCTCAAAGTGGGAGAGACAGGTTCTGGGGGATCACATAACAGGTACTGCAGTGGCTACTTAAAACGTCGCACAGCATCCACATCAAAATGATGTTTACTAGACCAAATGACCTTTGAGAGAAAGGGAGAAGTAAAAGAGAGGATGGATGGGAAGAGAGAGCAATTCAGGGCCTGAAACAGGACATGTTATATTAACTGTGCCAATTATCTTATGACCATCACAAAATAACTGAAGTTATTTCCTCAGCGGTCATTCAATCTAAGCGTGCTAAACGTCTCTTACCATATTTGCATGTTATTCGATTCACTCTAAAGGAATGAACACCTATGTGATTTTCAAGAAATCCTATTATACTATCCGATGACTATAACATCCCTTATTTTCCCAGACATAATTGTAGTTTCAGGCCCCTATTTAATATAACCACAATCACAGTTCAGTACAATTACCTAGATAGATCTCCTGGTGTGACATCTCACACCTGTCTATTGAGATAAACTATCTTTTGTAGGTTTCTAAATCATTTGCTTTCTAGTGCTTCCCACGTCTTAAATTGGGTGCAGGAGGGAGAAGAAAAGAGGGATGTAGCAGGAAAAAAAAGACATGACAATATTAAGAATAATTCAGAATTGGCTTTTTTGGTTGTTTTTTTTTTTTGTTTTTTTCGGTACACGGGCCTCTCACTGTTGTGGCCTCTCCCGTTGTGGAGCACAGGCTCCGGACGCGCAGGCTCAGCGGCCATGGCTCACGGGCCCAGCCGCTCCGCGGCATGTGGGATCCTCGTGGACCGGGGCACGAACCCGTGTCCCCTGCATCAGCAGGTGGACTCCCAAACACTGCGCCACCAGGGAAGCCCCAGAACTGGCTTTTTAACTATGGAAGGACATAATAAATTTCTCCTACAACTTGTGAATTACATTTACTTTCATTTTCTTATTTCCTTACTTTCCTCCTTATAGAGGAAGGTAATGTTTGATTTTCTCCTCTGCCTTAATTGCTTCCTTTGCAAGTGCAAGAGTAAGAGGAAAAGAGCTGGGAGTGCAGGAACCAAGGCCATGGGTTTCTTGTAGGTTACCTTGTAATTTCTGGTTGTACTCGGTCCTGTGAGACTGGCTCCTCGTCAAGGTACCAGAGTAGTCCCCAGGAACACTGCGCTCAACCACAGGGTCAGTCTTCCTTCTCTCCAGCATATAGAGCCTGGGCCTCGGGAAGGGCAGGCTCTTTTTCCTGGTGCCCATAGTTTCTTTCCCGGGGGCTTCTTTGGGCTCCATGGGAGGCAGAGACCAGCTCTAGGGGCCAGCGGGCAATGGCTGGCTGCTAAGGGGCCTCAGGGTAAATGTTAAAGCCGCCAGCCTGAGGAGCTTAACTGCCCCCTTCTAACCAACCGGCTTCACTCCAGGGTTACCTAGCTGTGACTGCCCTCCACGGAGTCCCAGGGCTCCACCCCTATGAGGTCATTCTTTTTAATAACTAGAATCCAACAGGGGAAGCTGCCACCTGTTACCTGAGAGACCTGCCGAACCGAGCTAGGCAAAGCAGGGACTGCGCTGCAACATGCTGCTGAAGCAAACAAACATCCCATTGTGTGGGCCGAGGGCTGGGAGTCCGGGGAAAGGAAAGCGAACAAGGTGAGGCGGGAGGAGGGGAAGCGCGCGTGTGTGTACCCAGCGGCTTATGGGTTCAGTGTGGGCCTCTGGGTGTGTACAGGTGCGCTGGGACACTGCGTTGCGGTTCTGCTGCCCCGAGCCACACGGGGCTCGGGGGTGACTCTCAGCTAGAGTCACCCACACGTGACCGCGGAGCTAGTGTGCAGCCATGAGAATTTGCATTTGCATCACAACAGTGGGGACAGGATCGTTTTTTAAGGATTACTGTGCGCCCTCAAAGTCGTGCTTCCGCCTTTAAACACCGAACATTCAGAGATTATTTGCTAAAAACGTACTTGCCAAACCCTGATCCGCATTCCTGAGGAAACAAGGGTTTGCACTGGAGAGGGGTTCGGCTGCAGGAGCCAGAGGAGGGAAAGGTCTAGAGCCTTTCCGATTTCTTGCTCTCCACGTGCTGCCCTAGCCTGAAATTAGTCTTTTCAGTCCCAACCCCGTCCTTCTGGGTCCTGATCCTTGGGAAAATAAGCACTGGGCCAGGGTGTGATTTCTGTAAGATCTTTTCCCGACCCTCTCGCAGATGGAGTGTCCGAGAAAGGCAGCTCACCTTAGGAAAATAAGAGGAGGGAAAATGTTTGAAACTGAGAAGAGACACTAGACAGTGGAAAGGCCTGGGGGGCGGGGAGGAGGGTAGAAAGGCAAATAGTGACGGGCCTTTCATTAGTTTTTTTGAAGTTGTTTTTCCTCGTATTTACTGAGATTTCTCAAGGGGAAAATTCTCAGAAGCTCTGGGAATATGCCAAGTCTTTTGTATGCCCTCGTTAAAGAAAAGAGAGACCCTGAGGAGGAAAATAGATTCTTTTTTATTGCAGTGGGACTGCCAAAATCTAGCTTTGTGCTGTCCACTCTGAATCATGGTTAACTCTTGTTAGACAAGGTTTATAAATGAGGAAAAAGAGGGAAAAACCATTTTTCCAACTCAGGATGTGTGGGCTGAATACAATTTGCATAATTATCTTAGAAGATAAATGACAAATCGTCACCCACTATAGAGACATCTATATATAGCTTGGCATATTGAATGGCTTGTATTTAATATAATTGATAGTCTCTTTCTTTTTAACAAGCCCTCCCAAATACATTTAATAAATGCTTTTCAAGGCACATTCTCTGCGAAGATGTAAAATCAGCTTTTTTGATTCACATTAAAAATGTCTCAATTGTATTCTAATATTATATATACATATATGTATATGATATGTTTGTGTGTATTTGCCTGGTTAATAACAGACATATACTCTTAAATATAGTACTACTGCAAAATTGTGCAATTAAAAATACAGGACTTATGGGAAATATGGGGTTACGGTTAGAGCACTCAAAAACTTTGTCAGTGATCCATTTTTTAAAAAAAGATAAAAAACTAAAAAAAATGGTAGCACAGTTTTACATGTGATAAATGGTTAAGAAATACAGAAATATTACAATAAATGTGGCATTTTGTGTTGAAGAAGCACTGACCTTTGCTTGTGGAAGTGGGTATTAGAAGGGTTACAGCTTCTGAGTCATAATAAAATGATGGAAGCAGTGATATTTGAAATCAGATGGAAGTGTACATCACCAGATGTGGATGGGTGTGGCTAGTCCCACAGGCCATGAACTGAAGTCGCTGGTAATCTTGAGGGGTGTTCACGTGTGAGTTTTATGTCCTCCCCTGTAGCTCAGGGCACCTGGGTACAGTTTTCTGCATTCACCTAGTGTTTCAAGTAGATGAAATCACACATAAGCAAATGTGAAATTGTGTTATGCTCAAACAGTTCCCTAATATAACAGTTTTGTTGGAACAAACTTATGTTTTCAAAACAAGCATTATGGCAGAACTGACTGTAGTAGCTTTATTATATTTTAGAAACTTCATCAATTGAGAAGATACATAATATAGCTACCATGAATTCAGTAGTAAATATATTTTTCAATTTATTCACAATAGTTTCTATGTTAACTTTAAAAATAATGGGTAAATTCTTTCAAAACCACCTTTTAATCAATCAGTGAATGGCGCAGACCTCGTTAGTTGTTTTCTCAGTATTCATTCCTACCACCTCCCACTCCATGCCATTCGTGGCCAACAGACCCTTATTTTGTTCAGGGTAACATTAGGCTCGGCCAATCATAATGATAATTTTGTGTCCATTTTCTAGTCTCTGTTGTCACTAGAGGTGGCCATGTAATCCTAGTCCTGGCAAGTGAGACCTCAGTGGTGGTCTGCTAGAATGAGGGTAGGAGTTGGTTCTGGGAAAGCATTTGCTTCTCTAATAAAAGGTGTAGAAACAGCTGGCTTCAACCTTCCCCCTTTGTCCAAACTTGATCACAGGTGTAATGCATGGAGCAGTTGCAGCCACCTGTGTCCATAAGAAAACACGGGAGAACCATGGGCTCTGATAACATTGAGCTACTGAACCAATATTAGTGGCCATCCACCTTTAGAGTTTCTGTTAAGAGGATAAAAAAGGACCTTCCGTCCTAAAGCCATTGTTAGTTGGAGTTCTTGTCAGTACGTTTCTAAGGAATTCAACAGAGAGTGCTTGATATAAAATGAATTCATAGTTCTTTTGCTTATGTATTTGACACTGTTCAAGCCAATGTGTTTAGAATCACCAGCATAAAACATGGTTTACCTTTGCTGCCAATAAAAACAGCTGGGTTAAAAAGATTTTGGGTGTCTTGTCACTGAGGCATTTTCTAGAATATGAATGAGACTGGAGGAAAAAAGGCTTCTAATTTGTCTGTTTTATATTTTATGACAGAGGTACAAAAGTATTTCCATACAAGGATTTTATATTACTTAATAAAATATTGATATTAAGACTCTTAAATTAATTTTACTGGGAGTAAAGCGCAAGCAGTTCATGGCTCATTATTTAAAAAAAATACTAGGTAGTGAATCCAAGACTCAGTTTTAATTTTGGCTAAATCAGCTTCATGACACTACAAGTGACCTAGTTTCTCTCAGTCCCAACTTCTTCATCTGCAAAAGTTAATAATGAGTTAGCCATTAGTGCTATTCACTGAATATATTCACAGAGTGCTGCACTGTCCTGCACCCTTTCAACTTAGGTGTGGCTGTGTAACTTGCTTTAGCCAAAGAAACTGATTAAAAGTGATGTGTGACCTAAATGAGGAGGAAATCCAAAGAAGAGGAAATATATGTATACGTATAGCTGATTCATTTTGCTGTGCAGTAGAAACTAACACAACATTGTAAAGCAACTGTACTCCAATAAAAAAATTTTTTTATTGTGTTACTTCTGTAAAAGTGTTAAGAACAGGTGTGTGATTTGCTACAGCTTTCTTTCCCTTGTCCATGGTGGCTGGCAAGATTCCAGGCAGTGGATGAGTCCTGGAAGAAGGATGATTTGGAGCAGAGCCCCAGTCACCGCATAATGGTTGTGTAGTTTGAGCATGAAAGAATTCTTTGCTCCTTTAAGCTACTGAGACTTGGGGCTGTATTTTTCTTTTTTTACTACTTCAACATAAACCTAGACTATCCTTATTGATGTAAGGTGTAGAGCAAATGATACATAAATCTTCTCCTGGTCTGGCGTTATACGATTTCCAGATTCTAAGATCCAGTGCTATTAGGTTGTAAAACTCCTAATTCCAAAACAGAAATCACATCTCTTGAATATAGTCATAAATAAATTGGACTGGAGGAAGGAAAAGAACTTACTAGTTTAAGTTAGGAACTTATTATAGGAGTACAGGCAAGAAATGCTTGGACTAGGGTAGTGGTGATAGAGATGGAGAAATGCTGATGGATTCAAATACATCTTAAAAGTTGAGCTGACAAAACCTGTATACAGTTGATTGAGGCTAATGAGTAAGAAGAGGAATGAAGGGTGAATTCCAGGTTTTAATAGTGACTAATTGAGAGGATATTGGTGCTATATGCTAAAACAGGAAGAAAGAAGGACAAGGGGAAGAGGAAGTTTGGTGGGGTTGTCAAGAATTCCATTTAAGAATAGACTAAGTTTAAGATGGCTGTAAGATATTCAAGAGAAATGTCAGGTAGACTTTGGATTTGTAAATTTGGTGTCACTATTTAGATCTTAGATTAAAAATTGGGAGTCATCATAATATATATAATATTTAAAACCATGCATTGATGAGAAGAAAATATATCCAGAAGAGAAGGACCAAAATCAAGCCGTGAAGAACTCTAAGTTTGACGGTAGCGTTGGAGGAAACTCAGCAAAGTAGGCAGAATAGCCATTGAGGTGGGAAAAAAAAGCAGGAGAACGTTGCATCACAGAAGTCTGGAAGCAAGTTTTTCCAAAATGAAGGAGTAGTCAGTCTGCTGAAAGGCCAAATCAAATGAAAATAGAAAATGACTCTTTGAATTTGGCACAATGTTGGTCATTTACAAACTTTTCAAAAGCAGTTTCAGTAATGGGGTAGAGGTATAAGCCACAATGGAAGGGACTCCATGAAAGGAGGTAAGGAAGTTGAAACACGTGGGAATAACACTTCTGAAGAAGTTTGCAATAATTTGTTATTATTAGGTAACTACTATATATAAGGATCATACCTAGGTAAAATAGTGAGGAAGGAAGAATCATATCCATATTTACAAAATTGGAAACAGGTTCAGAGAAGTTGAATAATTTTCCCAAGATGACACAACTCATAAATAATGGAGTAAAGACTCAAATTCAGGCCTTTCTTTCTGTTGTTGTTGTTGTATTTTTGCGGTACGCGGGTCTCTCACTGTTGTGGCCTCTCCCGTTGCGGAGCACAGGCTCTGGACGCGCAGGCTCAGCGGCCATGGCTCACAGGCCCAGCCGCTCGGTGGCATGTGGGATCCTCCTGGACCGGGGCACGAACCCGTGTCCCCCTGCATCAGCAGGCGGACTCTTCACCACTGCGCCACCAGGGAAGTCCCAGGCCTTTCTTTTATAGCAAAGCCTGAGGTCTTAGCCACTTTGCTACATGTAAAGCGCCAGCAAACTGCCTGACACACAGCAAGTACGCACATGCGCTTTTCAGCATTAGAAGCATCTAGGAACAATTCTCATTACCTATCCTTATTCCTTGGGATGAATCTGAGGGATCTGAAATCTTATCTACATCTCAAGTGATTTTCACGCACAGTTAAACTTGGACAATTCCTGCAAGCATTCTCCTTGTCTCCAGCGTCTCTCTACTCCAATCCATCTTGCCCAATACCTCTTGAATTTCCTTTCTAAACCATAAATCAGATCAAGTCATTCTTCAGATTAAAAAGCTTGATGGATGGTTTCCCACCACATGTAGAAGGAAATCCAAACATTCTCTAGGCTTCAATCAGACTGTCTAGTTTCATTTCTGATTACTTACTATTCTAGTTATTGATTGCTGAATAACAAATCACCCCCCAAAACAGTTGCTTAAGGCAATGATTGTCATTGTGTTAGCAATCACAATTTCTGTGGGTCAGGAATTAAGGGAAGGCTTAGCCAAGCAGTTCTGGCTCAGGTCTCTCATGTCCTTGTAGGTAGATGTTGGCAGGAGGCGAAATAGCAGGCCGTCAGAACAGCTGCGGGTTGACCAGGCAGACTTCTCTTCTCATATGGTTTCAGAGCCTCTTTGATCTCTCCACGTGGCTAGTTTGGGCTTCCTTTCCAGCATGGCAGCCTAAGGGAAGTCAGATTGCTTACCCTGTGGCTCAGGGCTGCAAAGGGGAGAGTGTCCACCCTTAAGATATATCCTATGAAGTCACATAGTGTCACTTCCGACCTAGTCTCAGAGCCTACCCAGGTTCAAGGAGAGGGAACACAGACCCTACCTTCTCAATGGGAGGAGTATCAAAGTCACGTTATGAGAAAAGCTTACAGAAGGGGAGAAAGTGCTGTGGCTGTCTTTGGAAAATGCAATCTGACTCATATATACCCATCACATTCGCCATATTCTAGTCTCTTTTAGGATTGATTTTATTCAAGCTGTTTCTTTTACTTGGAATAGCTCTCCCCATCCTGTGAAGTCCTACTCATCCTTCAAGCCCCAGCTTAAATGTCCCCTCTTCTGTGACATTTCCCTTCTGTCCCCTAAGAAGAGTCACTCACACCCGCCTCTGGAATCACGTAGTGGCACACCTCTATCATAGCAGAGGGAGCTGTGTATATTCTGTGATTTGTTAGATTATGAGCTCTTCAAGCTATTTGCCTTTGAAATCTCATGACTAGCAATATGAGATCAATGGATGTTTGTTGCCGTGGGGGTCAGGAATAGCAGCTTAAGGTCTTGTGCAACCTGCTAATTCATGGGGACAGGCTTAGCTGTGAGTCACAGTATTTTTTTGTTCTCTGTCTGATTAGTACTTTCTTTCCCTGAAAAGGAGGGTATAGATCTGGAAACAAAGGAGATCAGGGAATATTAATTCCTCAAAGATGACGTCATTAATGCATTTGTGAGATGACCATAATGCCAGTTTTGAGAGCTCCCTATTCAACTATAAATTGTTCACAGTGACCCGGTTATCTTGTAGGTGTGTTTTTATACCCACCTCTATGCTTCCTGAAAGCAATAATTTCTGTCAATGCACTGACCAAGCAGCAGCATAATGATCCTGGCAGCAAACAATGGATGGGAGCTGAGGTTTGGAAGGAGGTAAACCTTCTAATGTTTTTATCCTTTTGACTGAAGTAATTTTAGCAATGATATATGATCACAGTTGGGCCTTTGTCTCAGCTGTAATGAATCATCCATTACAAGATTTTCAAGGTTGTCAGGGGGCAAATCTATCTTGGGAAAGGGAAGAATCTTTGCAAGTGCCTGAGATAGCCTGGTTATGACCAAACCCAGCTGCATAAGCAAGAAAAAGTGTCAGTGGAACCTTTGAAAACCATCTATATAATGATACCAGAATCTAAGTCAGAGCACTGGGTTCAATTTCCAACAGTCTATGCTCTTCAGACTACATCTAACAGTTATTCCAGCAGAAGAGCAACTTGGGTCAAAACAATCGATACACGAGATGAGCTGTTCTCATTTTCCAGGGAGAATCCAGAAGACTTTTTTTTTTGCCCCCTCTCTCCAATTTCTCCCATCTTTATTCCCTAAAATCTGGGCTTAATTGGTGTTAACTAGCTTCTAAGTATGAGATGGTACTATAGAGACTTTTAATTTTGGTTGTAAGCAGCCAGCTTTCTGTTTCTTTATTGTAAATATGAGTAATTCGAAACCATTTATTGAAAAATAAAATCTTGATATTATAGTTGAATATTTAAATTTACTGTCATGGCACCATGTTTCCTATGCAGGACTATAGGCTGCAGATTCATAATGCATGGCCATTAAATGATCGTAGAGATTCAACTTAAAAGAAATGATATTTTGTTCTTCTACCTCCAAGGCATTTTCTTTTTTATTTCACTTGTTTTTCATTTGTGCAGAAACCTGTTTGTTGTAAAAGCTCAGTATATTGACTCCAGGCAGCTGCTTGTGCTTTCTCAGTTCGGAGGTGAAAAGCAGTAGTGGTAGATAGCTAGGAGAAAGAGTGTATTTTTAATAAATGTAGCAAAGACTCACATAAATCAGTTAAGCTAAGAAGCATTTTTTATGGATTAAGTGACTTCTAAAAGCACATTGGCCACTGAACTACCCAGAAACATTAGCCTCATGAATTCTGAAATTTCTCCATGACTCTTCCAGTTTCTCTCTTGCCATGGGATAAACCATTCAGCCTCCCTGACTACGTTTCTTCAGCTTTCAAGGCTGAGATTCAGATCAGACTCTGCATTTTATGGATCTGTATTGCTGTTCCTTCAGAGAATATTATTAAATTCAAAATTATAGTATCCATAGCAACCATAACTAGGTCAGTTTGCACTTGGAGTAACAAATAACAGCAGAGCTTCTGTATCCTTTTCCAACCAGCCTCTGGGCTTGCAAAACTTTGTTAGTCTGCTGAAAGTAAGTGACTTTGCGGGAAAAGGGCCTACTAGCTCCTGGGAGAGTTATTTTCTTATTTGTGATCCACACACTCAGAAAACTTCATGGCAATTAGACAATGTGTATATGATTTAACTTCACTCAACCAACATGATTCTTTGAAAAATGAGTTTTAGTTGTGAAGCTTTATTTCTTTTAGAATATTGTGATTAATGTCTAATAAAAACAACACCTGCAGAATTCTTGTAAAAAGAATTGGAATGACATGGGGGTATCTTCTTTCCACTTTGGTCACAGCTAATGTTTTACCCCACAGCTACTGTTTTCTTATTAAACCGAGAAATAGTCATTGTTCCTTCCCATTCACCATGCAAATATTTTGATCTAACAGTATACATAACGTGATATATTTTTATGAAAGAAAGCAATTATATTTATGTACATATAATTACACATTTGGAAAAATCTGGACAGATACATACACAGACAGTGGACCTGGAAGGGAGAAGAGGGGAATTTTCCCTTTTCACTTGAAACATTTAAGCATGTCTGTGTTGGACATATTTTTAAAATTTTATTGAAGTATAGTTGATTTACAATGTTGTGTTAATTTCTGCTGTACAGCAAAGTGATTCAGTTATACATATATATACATTCTTTTTCATATTCTTTTCCATTATGGTTTGTCACAGGATATTGAATATAGTTCCCTGTGCTAGAAAATAGGACCTTGTTGTTTATCCATCCTATATATAATAGTTTGCATCTGCTAATCCCAACTCCCAGTCCTTCCCTCCCCCACACCCCTCCCCCTTGGCAACCACAAGTCTGTTCTCTATGTCTGTGAGTCTGTTTCTGTGTTTTAGATAGGTTCATTTTTGTCTTATTTTAGATTCCACATATAAGTGATATCATATGGTATTTGTCTTTCTGACTTACTTCTCTTAATATGATAATTCCTAGGTCCATCCATGTTGCTGCAAATGGCATTAGTTTGCTCTTTTTTATGGCTGTGTTGGACATTTTTAAACAACCTACTAGTTACTAAGTCCTTTATAGCACTGAATTCTTCAAGTCACCCTCACTATCAAAATACTATCTTCTTTCAAATCAATAAGCTGACAATACCAAGACTAGCTACTATTTATAGAGCACCTATTATGTGCATGTTATTTGCATACTGTAACTCATGCACCCCTCAAAACAGTCCTCAAATATTGTCATTCTTGTTACACAGATGCAGACCTGAGACTGAAGGAAGTTACATAACTTCACTCTAGAACATCTGGTAGAGGGCAGAAATGAGATTCTAGCCCAGAAGCGTCAGGCTCTCAAACCTGTGCCTTTCCCATCAAAGTACATTTTTCTTCATAAAAAGAGAACTCTCCACCTTTTCTGTAGTCTCTGGGTGGGTGATTCCAAAAGAAAAATAATGTTGATTGCCAGAACCAGTGAATATTGAATAGATTTTCAGCTTTAACCTACATATTTCATATCTTAGGAAACGGAGAACCAAAAACCTTAAGTGATTGTGAAAGTTCATCTAGTCAATTAGTCGCAAACCCAGAACTAGAATGGAGTCTCTTGATGCCAAAACCGTTTTTCCCCCTTCCTACAACCTGTTGTTAATCCAGACACAATTTCTCCTCTAATTCACAGTTGCGAACTGTGGTTTATTTGGCTTGACTCTTGAAGACAAATGGCTCATTTTGTGGGCATTCTTTGCACAGATATTTCCCTCCTCCTTTCCTTGTCACAATATATATGTAGATTAGGAGTAACCCAGAGACAAACTTAAGAACAAATATGCCATTTGATTTTAAATGTGCTAAATGTTGCCCTAATATTAGTATGAAAAATGTATTAAAAAATGTGCAGACCACTTTGGGGTGGGATTATAAGGCTGGAAATCAGAATAGTAAAGAAACAAAAATTTTTTAAAATGCAGGTGGCTTGAGAAAATAGAAGGCACTTTCAGAAGGCAATAATAAGAGAGTTTAGTGAGACCATAAAAGGCAAGAAGGGAGAAATGGCTCAGAAACTCTGAAATGGGACTGTGTACACCGCAAGAGGGAAATCTGTGCAGGGAAATTCAATAAGAAGACTATTCAACAGGATATTTAATCCAATCTTGGGCAGACCATGGGATAGCTGCTTTAACCTATTACCAAGGAAAGAAGCTTCATGGAGACAGAAGGAATCTTGACTCCTCTGGCAGGTTATAAGAGAAACATTGAGTATATAATTATGGCAAGATGTAGGACTGTGTGTGTATCGAGAGGAACAGGAGGAAGGTGAGGATGCTCAAGAGTAGATAGAAAGATGGGTGTGAGAATTCATGTGATGACTTAGAAAAAGTCACAAGAAGTAGTAATTGTAAACTTGCAGCAAGGTCAATTAACCAACAGGTATCTATGTACTTTATCTTATCAATTTTACTGAGGCTCATTTTGATTTTAGTTTCAAGAAATTATTTATGTCATTTAAATAATTTATTCTGAAAGTAAATTAAGATGAAAGGTGAAGTCACAAAATCAGAGTCTGAATACTTACCAAGTGCTTCCTTCTTGTCTCCACCCAAAGTGGAGATAGGCGAGATACCCAATTTTATACAAGTTCTATTAACTGTTTTTTGCCTGCTTGCAAAAATAAATGTTGTTTAGTAAATGTGTGTGTGTGTGTGTGTGTGTGTGTGTGTATGTGTATGTCTGAGAGAGAGGGAGAAAGGGAGAGAATTTGGTGTAAGATCTGTTTCCATTATAAACCGTTCCACTTCTGGTTATTGGTAACTATAGAAACTGAGAAAGAGCCTAATAGTTTTAGATGATTAAATTTCCTTTAAGGTATATATATATATATATATATATATTTTTTTTTTTTTTGCGCTACGCGGGCCTCTCACTGTTGTGGCCTCTCCCGTTGCAGAGCACAGGCTCCGGATGCGCAGGCTCAGCGGCCATGGCTCACGGGCCCAGCCGCTCTGCGGCATGTGGGATCTTCCCAGACCGGGGCATGAACCCGTGTCCCCTGCATCGGCAGGTGGACTCTCAACCACTGCACCACCAGGGAAGCCCTAAGGTATATTTTTAAAATTATTTGCACTGTTAAAGTAAACACACAAAACGGGGTACATCTAACTTTACCAGTGAATATGTGTATAACCCTCATATAAGATATTTCCAGAAGTGTATTGCTATATTAAATTCAAATCAGTACCTTTCTTTTAGTCAGTAAAAAGCTTGTCTTAAATATAAATGCTGAGTTGCCAAGTTTCATTTCATATTAAAATATAGAATTTAATTTTAGGAATTCCCTTCTTTGGGATGATTTATTTTTCAGAGTACAGTCACCAAGGTCTCATTTCTTCCCTTTAATAATGTAGAAGAAGGCACTGTTTTAATTGTAAATGGAATAGAGAAGAAAATAGTTATCTAACTGGTAGCTTCTCTCTTCATCTTGTGACTTGAAAACAGGTACTCTACATATTTATCCACAAAAAGGACAATAAATAGACTTACATATAAACTCAAAGGAAAAATAAATATTTTCTGAAATACCATCTGATTTGAGTCCTGGACAAAAGCAACGATAGGTATTAGGACAATTATGAAAGCTTGAGATACAGAGAATAGAAATGAAAGCTTTTCATTCCTGAAAGTTGGTATCTCAGTTATCTTACTACATGAAAGCATTGTAATCAAAAAAACAAAAACAAAAAACTATCAGTAAAGAACAGCTTTCAAAGCTCTCATCCTTTTTGTCAGTCTAAACATTCCAGATAAAAGAAAGAAGATGTCTTCACTATAGCTTCAGGACCCCCTAGAAAATAATGGCTTCAAGTTGGCACCTGAACTGCAGTTTCTTAGACCAGAGTATAGAATTTATTTATTATGGTGTGGAGTGGAGGTTAGGGTAAGTTTTTTTCCCAAATAAAAATTCCTGTGCACACAATATATAAAACAAATAGACGAGTAGAATGGATCTCTAGGGCAGGCTAAAGTTTTTTTTTTTTTTTTTTTTTAATTGGTGGAAAAGATTCCATTGTTGCAGAATCCAGGAGCACATTCTCAGAACCCGGTGTATCATATTCAGAACTGTCCCATATCGAGTAAGTTCAGTTTAGATGGTTTGATGATGATAAATCTTTTAGCCCAGATCTAACTGCTTGAGAAAAATCACAAGAGCTTTTAAACTTGCCAGAGAATGTTAATGTCTTACCTTTTCTGTTTAGTACATTACATACCAAAGAGTGAGAAAAGATATTCTGTAAGCATGTAATGCAATAAAAGAATCAAAACATAAATGGAGGGCTTTATGCTTCTTTCTATATTAGATGGCAAACGTGCTATGGAAATGTATTCCTAGTTAAGATTTATTGAGCGTTTGCTATGTGCAAGGTACTAAGTGCTTCTCAAGGATTGTGGCACTTAATTCTCACAAGGACCTCATGAGGTAGGTACAATGACTCTTGTTTTACAAAGAGGGATACTAAAGTTAAGGAGTTTAAGTAATTTCCCAACATTATAAACAGTAAGTAATGGAGTCAGAATTCAAACTCAGGTATAAGTTTCTAACCATTATGCCACATATGCATAACATTATTGAAAAAGAACTTATCTTTTAAAGAAATTACATTCTAATTGTTTTGGCCTAATTAACTTCT
The DNA here is from genome assembly GCF_964374135.1 of Grampus griseus. Taxonomy (NCBI): domain Eukaryota; kingdom Metazoa; phylum Chordata; class Mammalia; order Artiodactyla; family Delphinidae; genus Grampus; species Grampus griseus. The sequence goes on along the minus strand of NC_138997.1, from coordinate 110,458,256 downwards.
CATAATTATACCTCCCTCAACACCTGTGTGACACTGACACATAATTAATGACAAAGAAATATAGTTAGTACTATGATTTTCAACAAATCAATACACCATATCTTCATTGATCACATATTTTCATCTGTGAAAGAAGAGAATAACTTTTAAAATGTTAGAACTTTACTTTTAAAATCAGAACAGGAGCTAACAAAGACAAATTTTGATAGCCCATTTCTAGGCAACATTACTCAGAGCAAAGGTCACCTTGATTTATAAGTGCTAATCTGTATCTGACTGCTAAACTGTAGTACAAGAGTAGGATACAAAAAAATACTCCTTAAACCAATAATAACTTAATCTTAATTATCCACCACAGAATTCTTTTAAAGTTATGTCTTAAAGTTCATCTAAAGGTGAACATGTTTAATTCAAATTATGTGCTATGTTTTTAAAAGTTGTTTATTCAAAACTGAAGGCAGAAAAATATTTGAAATTTTGATTGCAAGCAGAAGTGCTTGAATCTGTATAAGAGTTTCCCTTAGTTTTTTCAAACGTTTATCCAATAGATTAAAATCCAACATCATGGCTCTCCTTTATGAGACAAGCAGGCATTCTTCGTATTTAGCTTTGACTTTTCATTTAGAAACCAAAAATTAGAGTTGAAATTCTGTAAGTCCATTAAACTATTAAGGGATATTTTTATTCTCCAACCCCTGCAGCTGAAATTTACTGTGGTTACAAAATGAGACATGGTTACAAAATGGTTACGAAATGAGACATGGTTTCTTATGGTTACAAAATGAGACATGTTCATTATAGACAGTATTGAAAATATGGGAAGAAATAATAAAAATTAACTGCAATTCTGGAACCTAGAAAAAATACTATTTTTTCATGTATAGTATATGCTTCTGGTGATTTCTCTCTCTATATAATTCTATACAAATATGAAACCATACTTTGTAGATTTTTGTAACCATTTCAGTTAAGAATATATATCTCTCTACGTCACATATTAGTATGTGTAATTTACATAACTAGGTGTCTCAAGCTAGAATTTTTCTTTATTATAAATGATATGACATTAAACATCCCTGCACATAAATCTTTGAGTGCATGCTCTTCTTTTTTCTTTCCACAGATTAGAGATATTTTTCATAAAATTAAAATATGATTCCAGAAAAACTAATCCATTAACTCAATGATATTTTATAAATTATTTATATTTATAGTTCCAGGGCATCCTTCTTCTGAGCATTTTGAGAAGTTTTATACACATTAAAACTTACTTCCTATTGTTTGATGGGTCAGTTGTTTTAAAATGACAGGATTGAAAGAAAGTGGCAAGAAAGTTTAGTGAATGAGAGGACAGAGAAAGAAAAAAAGGGGAAAAATTCTTTTGTGCTTCATTCTTTTACTTACTGTTTCCTTTTTCTAGAATACTTGTCCCTGCCTTGTCTATCTAAATAAACTTTATACAGCCTCCTAAATTTACTTGCAACTGTAACATCATCTCCCATGTGTATGTAGCAGTTCTATGTGTGAGTTCTCTTAGCCACTTTTTACAAATCCTGGTTCTTTCCTTTATGTATATTATAATATGTTTGACATCACTGGCAATAATATTTTGTAGCTCAGACTTGTCCTCCAGAAGGGACTCAAAGGTGAGGCCTGTATTCTATTCATTTCTGTATCTCTGGTGACTAAAAGACAGCTAGTATATAAAAATTACTTTATAAATGTTTATAGAATGAATGAATAAGTGAATGGCAAAGTCTACCATTTCCACAAAGAAGTTATATTTACTGTTTTGGGAAAAGGGGAAAAGGTTAGGAGAATTTATTGCCTAGACTCCTGGACTTTGAGTCCCTGAAGGGAAGGAAGGAAGGAAGGAAGGAAGGAAGGAAGGAAGGAAGGAAGGAAGGGAGGGAGGGAGGGAGGGAGAGAGGGAGGGAGGGAGGGAGGAAAAAAGGAGGAGGGAGGGAAGGAGGGAAGGAAGGAGAGAGGGAGGGGAGGGAAGAGAGGGAGGGAGGGAGGAAGAAAAAGAGGGAGTTCTATACCTGCAGTCACAAAAGCAGACTACAATGGCTCCCATTGTGTGTGTCCAGGGACCTGATATACTATATTCTCAGTTAAGCAGACATAATACAAACCTCAACAATACTGACAAAATTCATCATACTAGCAGATGTATGGAGGTTTTAAACCTAGGTAAAAAATTGTTTATCTGGGTTGTTTGGACAAATTTGTTTCCCTTTCATCTTCTCACAAAGAAAACAAAGACCAGCAAATACTGGCAGCCAAAAGCTACCCTATATCTGCCTTTGTGTGCCTGCCAAGCTTTAGAGTGGTCCCTTGATTGCAGAAAACAATGCGTTGTATGATATTGTAGAGATTAGTATTAAAAGGCTCATTAATGCTTTCTTGTGGAAACAGCTGTTTGGTGGGTTTGTGTTTGCAGAGGAACTTGTATTAATAAAGCTATGTTAATATAGATTTCCATAATACTTTTCTTTTTAATTTATTTATTGGCTGCATTGGGTCTTTGTTGCTGCGTGTGGGCTTTCTCTAGCTGTGGCAAGCGGGGTTTACTCTTCGTTGCGGTGCACGGGCTTCTCATTGTGGTGGCTTCTCTTGTTGCGGAGCATGGGCTCTAGAGCGCAGGATCAGTAGCTGTGGCACACGGGCTTAGTTGCTTCGCGGCATGTGGGATCTTCCTGGACCAGGGATTGAACCCACATCCCCTGCATTGGCAGGCGGATTCTTAACCACTGCACCAACAGGAAAGCCCCTCCCTAATACTTTTTAATGAGTTTGCTATTTGTTTTTATAGACAACTAGACAAATCGTGTCTGAAACAAAGGGTCGGTTCATATTGTCCCTTCAGTCACCAAAATACTTTGCCAAACTTTCCATGTAAGTTGTAGATCAGTGTGATTTCCTCTCGATTTTAGGCAGAGGGGCATGGGAATTCAACAGAGGTAACAAGCCTCCCTTTCTCTTCTCCTTCAAATCCAAAACACCACACCATCCTGAAGCAAAGAAAATCTCTATTGAAAACACACAGATACACACACAATCTTAAACAATGCTATAAACAAACTGGGAAGGCATGAAAAGGGGGGGAAGTGTTGATTTAAATCCAGGATGATTTTTGCATACCATGTTATCCTGCTCTCTGCTTTGTGCTTCATGCATGTCTGTATTGTTTGAATCTGTTATAAGGAACATATATATTATATTTACAATAAAAACAAAGACTCAGAAATACAAAAATAAAATCATAAGACAAATGAGAAGCTGGGAGAAAATTAATCACAAAAATGAAAATGAGGAGGAGGAACCAAGATGGCAGAGTAGAAGGACGTGCTCTCACTCCTTCTTGCGAGAACACCAGAATCACAACTAGCTGCTGGACAGTCATTGACAGGAAGACACTGGAACTCACCAAAAAAGATACCCCACATCCAAAGACAAAGGAGAAGCCACAATGAGACGGTATGAGGGGAGCAATCACAATAAAATCAAATCCCATAACTGGTGGGTGGGTGACTCACAGACTGGCGAACACTTATACCACAGAAGTCCACCCACTGGAGTGAAGATTCTGAGCCCCACGTCAGGCTTCCCAACCTGGGGGTCCAGCAAGAGGAGGAGGAATTCCCAGAGAATCAGACTTCGAAGCCTAGTGGGAATTGATTGCAGGATTTTGACAGGGCTGGGGGAAACAGAGACTCCGCTCTTGGAGGACACACACAAAGTAGCGTGTGCATTGGGACCCAGAGGAGAGAGCAGTGACCCGAGGGGAGACTGAACCAGACCTACCTCCTAGTGTTGGAGGGTCTCCTACAGAGGCAGGCAGTGGCTGTGGCTCACTGTGGGGACAAGGACACTGGCAACAGAAGTTCTGGGAAGTACTCCTTGGCATGAGTCCTCCCAGAGTCCGCCACTAGCCCCACCAAAGAGCCCAGGTAGGCTCCAGAGTTGGGTTGCCTCAGGCCAAAAATTCAACAGGGAGGGAGCACAGCCCTACCCATGAACAGTCAAGTGGATTAAAGTTTTACTGAGCTCTGTCCACCAGAGCAACAGTCAGCTCTACCCACCACCAGTCCCTCCCATCAAGCCTCTTAGATAGCCTCATCCACCAGAGGGCAGACAGCGGAAGCAAGAAGAACTACAATCCTGCAGCCTTTGGAACAAAAACCACATTCACAGAAAGATAGATAAGATGACAAGGCAGAGGACTATGTACCAGACGAAGGAACAAGATAAAACCCCAGAAAAACAACTAAGTGAAGTGGAGATAGGCAACCTTCCAGAAAAAGATTTCAGAATAATGATAGTGAAGATAATCCAGGACCTTAGATAAAGAATGGAAGCAAAGATCGAGAAGATGCAAGAAATGTTTAACAAAGATCTAGAAGAATTAAAAAACAAACAGAGATGAACAACACAATAAGTGAGATGAAAACTGCACTAGAAGGAATCAATAGCAGAATAACTGAGGCAGAAGAACGGATAAGTGACCTGGAACACAGAATGGTGGAATTCACTGCTGCGGAACAGACTAAAGAAAAAAGAATGAAAAGAAATGAAGACAGCCTAAGAGACCTCTGGGACAACATTAAACACAACAACATTAGCATTATAGGGGTCCCAGAAGGGGAAGAGAGAGAGAGAGAAAGGACCAGAGAAAATATTTGAAGAGATTATAGTCGAAAACTTCCCTAACATGGGAAAAGAAATATCCACCCAAGTCCAGGAAGTGCAGCAAGTCCCATACAAGATAAAACCAAGAAGAAACACACTGAGACACATAGTAATCAAATTGGCAAAAATTAAAGACAAAGAAAAATTATTGAAAGCAGCAAGGGAAAAACGACAAATAACATAAAAGGGAACTCCCATAAGGTGAACATCTGATTTCTCAGCAGAGACTCTACAAGCCAGAAGTGAGTGGCATGATATACTTAAAGTGATGGAAAGGAAGAACCCACAACCAAGATTACTCTACCTGGCAAGGATCTCATTCAGAATCGATGGAGAAATCAAGGACTTTACAGACAAGCAAAAGCTAAGAGAATTCAGCTCCACCAAACCAGCTCTACAACAAATGCTAAGGGAACTTCTCTAAGTGGAAAACACAAGAGAAGAAAAGGACCTACAAAAATAAACCCAAAATAATTAAGAAAATGGTCACAGGAACATACATATCAATAATTACCTTAAACGTGCATGGATTAAATGCTCCAACCAAAAGACACAGGCTCACTGAATGGATACAAAAACAAGACACATATATATGCTGTCTGCAAGAAACCCACTTCAGACCTAAGGACACATACAGACTGAAAGTGAGGGGATGGAAAAGGATATTCCATACAAATGGAAATCAAAAGAAAGCTGCAGTAGCTATACTCATAACAGATAAAAATAGACTTTAAATAAAGAATGTTACAAGAGACAAGGAAGGACACTACATAATGATCAAGGGATCAATCCAAGAAGAAGATATAACAATCATAAATATATATGCACCCAACATAGGAGCACCTCAATACATAAGGCAACTGCTAACAGCTATAAAAGAGGAAATCGACAGTAATACAATAATAGTGGGGGACTTTAACACCTCACTTACACCAATGGACAGATCATCCAAACAGAAAACTAATAAGGAGACACAAGCTTTAAATGACACAATAGACCAGATAGATTTAATTGATATTTATAGGACATTCCATCCAAACACAGCAGATTACACTTTCTTCTCAAGTGCACACGGAACATTCTGCAGGATAGATCATATCTTGGGTCACAAATCAAGCCTCAGTAAATTTAAGAAAATTGAAATCATATAAAGCATCTTTTCTGACCACAACACTCTGAGATTAGAAATGAATTACATGGAGAAAAACGTAAAAAACACAAACATATGGAGGCTAAACAATATGTTACTAAATAACCAAGAGATCACTGAAAAAATCAAAGAGTAAATAAAAAAATACCTAGAGAAAAATGACAATGAAAACACAATGATCCAAAACATATGGGATACAGCAAAGCAGTTCTAAGAGGGAAGTTTATAGCTATACAAGCCTACCTCAAGAAACAAGAAAAATCTTAAGTAAGCAATCTAACCTTACACCTAAAGGAACTAGAGAAAGAAGAACAAACAAAACCCAAAGTTAGCAGAGGAAAGAAATCATAAAGATCAGAGCAGAAATAAATGAAATAGAAACAAAGAAAACAATAGCAAAGATCAATAAAACTAAAAGCTGTTTCTTTGAGAAGATAAACAAAATTGATAAACCATTAGCCAGAGTCATCAAGAAAAAGAGGGAAAGGACTCAAATCAATAAAATTAGAAACGAAAAAGGAGAAGGTACAACAGACACCGCAGAAATAATCACATCCTAAGAGACTACTACAAGCAACTCTATGCCAATAAAATGGACAAGCTGGAAGAAATGGACAAATTCTTAGAAAGGTATAACCTTCCAAGACTGAACCAGGAAGAAATAGAAAATATGTACAGACCAATCACAAGTAATGAAATTGAAACTGTGATTAAAAATCTTCCAACAAACAAAAGCCCAGGACCAGATGGCTTCACAGGTGAATTCTATCAAACATTTAGAGAAGAGCTAACACCCATCCTTCTCAAACTCTTCCAAAAAATTGCAGAGGAAGGAACACTCCCAAACTCATTCTAGGAGGCCACCATCACCCTGATACCAAAACCAGACGAAGATACAAAGATACTACAAAAAAAGAAAATTACAGACGAATATCACTGATGAATACAGATTCAAGAATCCTCAATAAAATACTAGCAAACAGAATCCAACAACACATTAAAAGGGTCATACACCACAAACAAATGGGATTTATCCCAGGGATGCAAGGATTCTTTAATATACACAAATCAATTAGTGTGATACACCATATTAACAAATGGAAAAATAAAAAGCATATGATCATCTCAATAGATGCAGAAAAAGCTTTTGACAAAATTCAACACCCATTTATGATAAAAACTCTGCAGAAAGTGGGGATAGTGTGAACCTACCTCAACATAATAAAGGCTGTATACGACAGACCCATAGCAAACATCATTCTCAATGGTGAAAAACTGAAAGCATTTCCTCTAAGATCAGGAACAAGACAAGGATGTCCACTCTCACCACTATTATTCAACATAGTTTTGGAAGTCCTAGCCATGGCAATCAGAGAAGAAAAAGAAATAAAAGGCATACAAATTGGAAAAGAAGAAGTAAAACTGTCACTCTTTGCAGATGACATGATACTATACATAGAAATCCTAAAAATGCCACCAGAAAACTACTAGAGCTAATCAATGAATTTGGTAAAGTTGCAGGATACAAAATTAATGCACAGAAATCTCTGGCATTCCTATACACTAAGGATGAAAAATCTGAAAGAGAAATTATGGAAACACTCCCATTTACCATTGCAACAAAAAGAATATAATACCTAGGAATAAACCTACCTAAAGAGACAAAAGACCTTTATGCAGAAAACTATAAGACACTGATGAAAGAAATTAAAGATGATACCAACGGATGGAGAGATATACCATGTTTTTGTATTGGAAGAATCAATATTGTGAAAATGTCTATACCACCCAAAGCAATCTATAGATTCAGTGCAATCCCTATCAAATTACCAATGGCATTCTTTACAGAACTAGAACAAAAAATCTTAAAATTTGTATGGAGACACGAAAGACCCTGAATAGCCAAAGCAGTCTTGAGGGAAAAAAAGGGAGCTGGAGGAATCAGACTCCCTAGCTTCAGACTATAGTACAAAGCTACACTAATCAAGACAATATGGTACTGGCACAAAAACAGAAACATAGATCAATGGAACTGGATAGAAATCCCAGAGATAAACCCATGCACCTATGGTCAACTAATCTATGACAAAGGAGGCTAAGATATACAATGGAGAAAAGACAGTCTTTTCAATTAGTGGTGCTGGGAAAACTGGACAGCTACATGTAAAAGAATGAAATTAGAACACTCCCTAACACCATACACAAAAATAAACTCAAAATGGATTAAAGACTTAAATGTAAGACCGGGCACTATAAAACTCTTAGAGGAAAACATAAGAAGAACACTCTTTGATGTAAATCACAGCAAGATCTTTTTTGATCCACCTCCTAGAGTAATGGAAATAAAAACAAAAGTAAAGAAATGGGACCTAATGAAACTTCAAAGCTTTTGCACAGCAAAGGAAACCATAAACAAGACGAATAGACAACCCTCAGAGTGAGAGAATATATTTTCAAATGAATCTACGGACAAAGGATTAATCTCCAAAATATATAAACAGCTCATGCAGCTCAATATTAAAGAAACAAACAACCCAATCCAAAAATGGGCAGAAGACCTAAATAGGCATTTCTGCAAAGAAGACATACAGATGGCCAAGAAGCACATGAAAATCTTCTCAATGTCACTAATTATTAGAGAAATGCAAATCAAAACTACAATGAGGTACCACCTCACACCAATTAGAATGGGCATCTTCAGAAAATCTACAAACAACAAATGCTGGAGAGGGTGTGGAGAAAAGGGAACCCTCTTGCAGTTTTGGTAGGAATGTAAATTGATAAAACCACTATGGAGAACAGTAGGGAGGTTCCTTAAAAACTAAAAATAGAATTACCATATGACCCAGCAATCCCACTCCTGGGCATATACCCAGAGAAAACCATAATTCAAAAAGACACATGCACCCCAATGTTCATTGCAGCACTATTTACAATAGCCAGGTCATGGAAGCAACCTAAATGCCCATCAACAGACGAATGGATCAAAAAGATGTGGTACGTATATACAATGGAATATTACTCAGCCATAAAAAGGAACGAAATTGAGTTATTTGTTGAGATGTGGATGGATCTAGACTGTCATACAGAGTGAAGTAAATCAGAAAGAGAAAAAGAAATATCGTACATTAACACATGTATGTGGAACCTAGAAAAATGGTACAGATGAACCAGTTTGCATGGCAGAAGTTGAGACGCAAATGTAGAGAACAAACGTATGGACACCAAAGTGGGAAAACTGCGGTGGGGTGGGGATGGTGGCGTGCTGAATTGGGCGATTGGGATTGACATGTATACACTGATGTGTATAAAATTGATGACTAATAAGAACCTGCAGTATAAAAAAAGAAATAAACAAACAAAAACAACTAATACTAAACTTTCTTTGGGTTATTTGTATGGAAATATGTTAATATAAATGTTTCTGACATTACATGAAATTTCTAAAAATCTTATACGTTCTGGTATAATGCTGTAAGTCATAACTGTAGTTATTACTTTACAATGTATATCTCAGAAATAACTAAATTTCCTTGCCAGTAGCATTATTGTGAACTTTCATCAAATCTTTAACCGTGGTCATTTTTAAGTCTTTTGTCATTTACAGACAGTTCTGGGTGTACTCTGATGCTTTTGCAAAAATGTTCCTGTAAAAGTGTTTCATCTTCAATGAATTCATGGAAAAGACTTTGACAAGTACAGGTTTCTGGTAACTGACTATACTGCTGAACTGAATGAGTAACTATTTTCAGAACTCTAATGGAAAACTGATGAATTCATAAAAGTGCTAACAAAAGATCAAGATGAAGAAAAAAATTAATTACATGGGACTGAGTGAACTGATGAGGATGATTATAATTTTTGTGACTTTCTGTTTGAATAAAAAAAAAATCCCACAAGGACTCAGAGGCAAAAAATATACAAATCAATTTTCACTGCAAAGTAAAGGAGCTGTTACAGTGGAGGACTACTGGAGTGAATGTCAATATTATGACATAGTATGAGTGTGTTTCTGGTTTGGTAATTGCAACCATTGTTGCTTTTGTTGTGGTCATCCATTTACAATGCTTGGTGTCAGTTTATTTATCTCTTGTAAAAATAAAATACAGTGTGTGGGTGTGAAAAAAATGAGAAAGAATTAAGATCATTAATAATACTTTAATGGAAAGAATTCAAGCAAATTGATAAGAAGGACACTAGCACCTCAATAATAAAATATGGGCAAAGGTCATGAACAGATATCTCACAGAAAAGGAAATGCAAATTGTCATTCTGCTACAACTGTGCTCTCTTTAATCTGTCCTCCCAATGAACAGCAGAGTAATTTTTCTAAAACAGGATCATGTTTACTCCCTTGCTGAAGTTTTTTCTCCATTTTCTGTGAGATTATTTTAAGTATTTTTCAACTTTGGTAAGAAGAAGGGAGTTATACTATCACAAATTGAGAGAATGTTCTTTAGAAAGCAGTCTGTGATTGGTGAAGATTGAACATCATTTTCGGAAGAGTAGAGTGACATGAGCCCAATTTTAAGGGCTTATAGAGAGAATTGTGGGAAACGACTGCAGGATAAACATTGTCCATACATTCAAGAAGCTTGTCAAGGAAAGGGAGTGAAACATGACGATAGCTAGGAGGGGAAATGGTTATTAACCTACCCATGTGTGGAACAGATACTGACTGTTGATCTTGTTTTGACTTCTTACCTTCCTGTTTGTTTGTTTCTGTGCTTTTGTAGAGGGATCATCTATGTAAAATTTGAGAAGTACAGATAAGTGTAAGGAGATAGAAAAGACATCATCCCAAGGCCCCACCACACGGAAACAGTAGTAATATTTTAGAGAATTCCTTTTCAACACCATTTATAGGATACCTTTGTTTTTTCAATATGTATGAGATATTACATTTCTCTATAAATTTGAGGTAATATAAGGCCTCTTTTCATTTTGTGCTATTTATATCCCTTTTCATCCAAACTGGTGGTGTATCTGCAATGCAATTCTCCTAAAATTTTTTTGTCTCCCATGAATCTCATTGAAATTTGGCTCATTAGACAAAAGCGACACACAAATCTTTTTGAGATAAACCTTTTTCTACCTTAAGCTTCTGCTAAGATTGCCTAAGAACAATACTATGTGCTTCTTAAAAGCCTATTGTTCAACAGAAATATTCCCCTTAGACTTTTCTGAGGTTTTACCAAAAGACTTTACATTCACACCCTTAATTTTTAAAATTAATTAATTAATTAATTAATTGGCTGTGTTGGGTCTTTACTGCTGTGCACGGGCTTTCTTTAGTTGCAGCAAGCGGAGGTTACTCTTCGTTGCAGTGCATGTGCTTCTCATTGCGGCGGCTTCTCTTGTTGCGGATCAGGGGCTCTAGGTGCGTTGGCTTCAGTAGTTGTGGCATGCAGGCTCAGTAGTTGTAGCTCATGGGCTCTAGAGCACAGGCTCAATAGTTGGGGAGCAGGGGCTTAGTTTCTCTGCAGCCACCCCCTCAATTTTATCTTTAGAACGTGTTTTACTGAGACTGATTTGGATTTGATATTTGCCCAGAAGCTATTTCCTAATTTTGGCATCATTTAAAAAATCATAGTTATCATTATACATCTATTATCACTATATATATCCATTGATATTCTATCATATACATATTTTCTATATACATATATATGTAAAATAATTAGTGCTAAAAAATATCCAGTTTCCCATGTCATCAGTATTTCATAAACAACATTTTGATTGACTTTTTTTATCCTATATGCTGTTTTTCATCTAATCATTCCCCAGCTGTATACATGGGGGTAGCTGTTTCCAAGTTTTGTATTTATAAGCCACATGTTGAACAACTTGGACATAGATATTTTCCCAAATATCAAGCTTTTCCCTTAGAATTGTTCTTAATGTAGAATAACTAGATCAAAGGGTATTAATACTTTCATTATTTGTTAAATATCACAATACTACTTTCCAAGGACATTGAATTATTTTTCACCTTTGCTTTCTTTCTTACTTCAGCCTTATTACTTATATGTCATCCGTTTTTTTTCCCTCAAAAATCTTCTACTTTCAGCCTTTCTCTGGTTGTTTATTTTTCTGGTTCTTTTTTTTTTTTAATTGTGATAAGAATACTGTTTCTCTGGTTATTCATATTCTCTGTGTTGCTCTTCTTTTCAACTAAAAAGTCAGTCACCACTTCCTTTATCCCAATAAATATGTATCAGGAGGGAGCCAATATTATGCCTTGGTCTCTTCTATTTCCTCCAATGTAGGAAATACAATAGGTACTTTTGGGGGTTTTTTGGTTTGTGTTTAATGGCATAAACACACTTTAGTTTATAGGCATTGTCATTCTACTAAATTGGCTCTGTTTTCATGGAGTGAGATTATTTTCAATATGCCATAATATATGTCCACATAGGGTCACCTTGAGAATGTAACATTTCAAGCTTTAGTCATATTATTTCTTTTTTACATTCACCATTTCCACACTACTGCCAAAAGCTTTCTCAGCATTTGCTTTGATTTCAGTGCATTTCTGACTGCTTTTGCAGAGATCTGGGAGTTTTAGATGTAGCTGAGCCCCACCTGTTACCAACTCATCCACTGTGATGTCATGAGAGCACTAGTGTGTTGGCCCAAATCAGGAAGATATATTCAGTGGTGGTTCAGGCATCCATGTAGCCAATCTGTTGGAAGGTCAGGAGCTGGAAAAGTCAATAATAACAAAAACAACTCTTCTTTAGTTGAGGCTAATAGAATGGTAAATTTTAAATGCTTCAGTGAAACCTGATAAAGTGACTGGTCTATATTTAGGTGTCCTTAGTATGTTAAAATTTGCAAATAACAAAGCATAATAGATTTAGACATTGAGCATCAATGACTGTAAACATCACAAAAAGAGAGACAAACAGGAAATATGTCTTCCTGATGGAAGAAAACAATTTATCACACACACAAAAAATTTAACATAAATCTTGTTCAATTTTTAGGAAATATTGATGACAGAGAAAAATATTGAATTACACCAGCAATCAGGAAAATAAGGACTTGATTTATTTAACAAAAGAATTATAAGAAAACACAAATTGGAGAAGAAACTAAAAAGTTAAAGAGACTTAGAGGATATATTAACTAATGCAATGTTGTAACCTTATTTGGATCTTGATTCAAAAGAACTGTTAAAAAATTATGATGTATATGAGATGGCTGAAAATCTGACCACTGACTAGATATTTGATGATTTTAGGGAATTATTATTAGTTTTGTTTTGGTTTGCTGTGATAATAGTATTGTGATTATGCTAAAACAAAACAGTCCTTAACTTTTAGAGATATATACTTAGATATTTACAGATAAAATATGATGTTAGCCATTTGCTTCAAAATAATATGAGGGAAGGGAATGAGTAAAGGTATAGATTAGACAAGACTGATCTTGAATTGATAATTGTTGAGGCTCAGTGATGTGAATGTGGAAAATTGCTCAGAAGAATTATGTAAATAAGATTGAAAAGAATCTCACCATTGAAACTCAAGCAGAATTTACATTTCTCTTGAGAAAAAAAGTGAGATCTTTCAAGTTTGGTGGAGAAAAGGAACTCCAGAATGAATGTGACTGGCTCAATGGTGTTTCAAGAGTGAGAGTAAAATAAAGATTATCTAGGTGCATGACAGCTACTGCAAGGTGTACTTCATGAAGAAAAGTATAATCTAGAGGGAAGGAGAGGCATATAAAAAATTTCCAGCAATGAAATAAACAAAGTATTTATAAATATAATTAAAAATTTATTGTAAAATATGATAATTATTTTGTGTTTAAAATGGTCAATGACAAAATGGTGCTATAACGATAAGGAATTAGGAGTGTTGAGTGGGTAATTGAAGTATATTAAAGTCCTCTTTTTCAGAAGGAGAATAGAAATAATGAATAACTAGAATGTATTGGAAAATTGATATTTGAGTTTCTTAGTTAAAAATCTAAGGGTAATTGCTATAAGAACATAATTAAATCTATATATTTGGAACCAACAGAGTAGGAAAAAATGAAAGATTAAAAAAACTTTATTAATGTAATGGAAGACAAGGGAAATTTTTTTAAATGAAACAAAGAATAAATATAGTAAACAGAACAATAAAATAAGATAATGGATAAAATCCCAAGTATATCAGTACTCAAAAGGTACTAAAATGAAAATTTACCTATTAAGAGATAGAGATTATTACCTAGTTACTAGAAAAAAATTGGTACGAGCTCCTTATAGGATGCCCACTTGGAAAACCACCACCACAACAAAGAATTGTTGATTTTGGAGGAACGGGGAAATATACACATCAGCCAAATTATAATCAAAGGGTAGATAATGAACCTCTTTTTGGTAATTTGCAGTTTAGATAACGTGTAAAATCTTCTGCTACAAAATATCTAGAAATGATAGATAAAATATGATAAACAATATTTTAAATATATATCTCAGTTTACAAGAAAGAGAAATACTCAAGACCTTAAATTAGAAAGAATAAGGAATAAAGTGTGACATATGTGGTTGTCTCTAGAAACGTCGCCAATCTCAGTAACCAAAAACCAAAGAACTTGAGTTTCAATCAGGTGAAAATCTTAAATCCGAGAAAGGAGAGTTGGTATGAAAATTTGAAACCCCATCTCCACCCCACTGTCTTACATAGAGCTGGAACTAGAAAAGCCACACCCATTGGCAAAGAAAGACAACGGAAAAGCTTATTTGTCTTGGCCTGGACTCTGAATTAGAGTTTTCAAAGTCTCCTTTAAGAAATTGACATCTCAGTTTAACCTCAAGGAAACTTGGGGTTAAAATTTACTCGCAAACTGAGAAATTAAGATAAAAGGTGGATCCAGGTGGCAATACCCTTGGATGACCAAACAGGAGCAAATGTAAGACCTCTCTGGGAGTTCATAATTCCAGTAGTCTCCACACAGGACTACCACAGAGATACCCTACTTAAGATGAAATCAGTCTTTTCACTGATCTTTCCAGTTCAGTTCTCTCTAGTACCCAGAAGCCAGCAATCCTTCAACCCTACCAGGATCTCTGATCCATTGATCCCATCACCTTTCCACAATCCCATACCCCCTAGATATCCCAATCATTCCTCTCCTTACCCAGCTTAAATCATGGACAGGCATTACATTTAGGCATATATTGTCAACTCCATTGCTTCTGTCTACCTTTATGTTATTCACTAGGCGGTCCAATCCACCTGTCTTCTCTGCACTTGCATGTTAAAGCTGAACATGGCTGAGAATAATACTGAAACACTGACTGATTCCTACTTTAAGTTAATAACCAGAGCCTCCAGTGACCTAGTACTGCCAAGGAATCTGACTATACATCCTATTCTGTTCTCCATTCTTCCACTCTCCTACTCCAATATTCTGTACCTTCTCTCTTCGAAAACCCTCGGTACCTTCTCTCCCATCCTCTCAGATGATGACCTTGCTTCCTACTTCTCTGGAAGGGTTGTGACAGTCAGAAAAATAATTGCCACAAACTTCCATGATCCTATCTACTCATACTTGTCAGATTATCAGCCTTCCTTCTCTAGCTGTAGATGAAAAGTTTGTGCCTTGATCTCAGACTAACCCTTTGAATTATGCATTAGACACCATCCCCTCCTGATTAAATACATCACTTCAATACTTTTCCTTTCCCTCTCCCATACCTTCAGTTTTCCACTCTTCACGGTGACTTTGAGGAGCAAATTTGGTATCTCTCCTATCTTAAAACACACACACACACACACACACACACGAAAAGATCTCTTGACTCTATTTTTCCCTCCAGATCCTGACCGCTTTTTTCTGCACATTTTTTGCAACTGAGCTCCTAGAAAAAGTTGTCTTTACTCACCTGTTCCAATTCCCCTCTTATCATCCGGCTTTTGCTCCAACTGCTCCATCATAACTGCTCTTATGGTTACTTGTGGTCCCCCATAACTAAATCTAAGAGTCAGTTTTCAATCCTCATCCTACGTTACCTAACTACAATATTTGATACAGCTGGGCATTCCCATCTCCTGGAAACACTCTCCACTTGATCCCAGATTCCACTCTCTCCTGATTCCTTTCTTATCTCTCTGGCTTCTCCTATTCTTCTCTTTTGCTAATTCCTCCTCTTCTACAGTCAACCTTAACATGGTAGTACTGCAGGGGTCAGCCTTTAGACTTCTCTTCTCTGTTTATACACACTCCCATGGGGAGCTCATCTAATCCCTGGCTTGATATTCTCTATATGCCATGACTACCAATTTTAAATCCCTAACCTGCCCCTCTCCTGTGAACTCCACACTTATATTTTGAATTGCTCATTTGAAATCTCCACTTGGATGTCTAACATACATCTCAAACTTAACATATCCATTACTGAACTCCTTTCTCCTCCACCCTCAAACATATTCTATATAGTTACTTAATGGAAATTCCATTTTTTAAGTTGCCAGGCTCAAAATTTCAAAGGCATTACTGACACCTCTTTTCTCTCATACCTCACATCCAGTACTTTAGGGAATCTTAATGGCTCTACCTTTAATATAATCTTTATTTGATCAATTCTTATCACCTCTGCTGTTTCTACTTTGGTTCAAGTCATCATCATAATTAGGTAACAGTAATAGTCTCCTAAATGTCCTCCATGCTTCCACTGTCAAACCCTTTAATCTATTTTCAAATAATATTCAAAGTCGATATTCTTACTAAGGCTTACAAAGCCCTACATGATCTGCCTACCCATTACACCCACTCCATTCTCTGGCCTCTCCTACTACTTTCCCCAAACTCTCTTTTCTACAGTAACACTGGCCTCCTTGCTGTTCCACGGAGATGCCAGTCATGCTTCCCCATGAGGGCTGGAAGAGCTCTTCTGGAGAGCCATGTGGCTCACTTTCTCACCTCTTTTAAGTCTCTGCTCAAATACCATCTTTTAAATGAAGCCAAATGTGTCAGCTCATTTATTTTGCAACCACTCCCACTATCACTGTGGACCTACCAAATCCACTTGCCCTGCTCTATATTTTTTCCATATGACTTATCATCTTATAAAATATAATAAAATTTACCATATTTATTATGTTGTGATTCCTACCACTAGAATGTAGACTCCATTGAGAACAGAAAATTTAATCTGTTTTCCCCACTGATATACTCTCAGCACCAAGCAAAAGATCTGCCACTTATAAATAAGAACTCAGTTAGTATTTGTTGATAGAATAAATAAACCTAAAATTACAAAACATTTGGGGATTTTAAGTTATAGAATAGTTGAATAGCAACTACAAAATAAAGCATGTTTAAACTGATTAAAGACACAAAATAAGGGGGAAAAACAAATGCAAAGAATAAGAAAAATGATATAGTGCTATCAATATCAGACATAATAGCATTTTTTAACATCTTTATTGGAGTATAATTGCTTTACAATGGTGTGTTAGTTTCTGCTTTATAACAAAGTGAATCAGCCATACATATACAAATATCCCCACATCTCCTTCCTCTTGCGTCTCCCTCCCACCCTCCCTATCCCACCCCTCTAGCTGGTCACAAAGCACGAGCTGATCTCCCTGTTCTATGTGGCTGCTTCCCACTAGCTATCTATTTTACATTTGGTAGTGTATATATGTCCATGCCACTCTCACTTCATCCCAGCTTACCCTTCCACCTCCCCATGTCCTCAAGTCTATTTTCTATGTCTGCATCTTAATTCTTGTCCTGGCCCTAGGTTCTTCAGAACCACTTTTTATCATTTAAATATAAATAGAAAAAAAATACTACCTTAAAAAAACAGTCCAAAAAGAAGATCATACTACATGAACTTGTATGCCCCAAACAATATAGTTTTGAACAATTAAAAGCAAAAATGTGCAGAATCGTAGGAAGGAATTACACAATTGCAGAAAAATTTTTATAAATTTCTGTTAGAAAAAAATTGATAAAGGAGATGAAAAAGTTAAGATATGGAAGAGCCAAACAAAAAAATTATCAGGTTTTATCTAATTTTAGTATATTCTCTACATATTATGCACTATTTATAATATATAGTATTCTCATATATTTATTTATGCTATTTAAATTATGTATTAAATATATTATTGATATTATTAATAGATTATACAATAATGTATTATATTACAGTATTATATTACAACTAGAATATATAAATATGCTATTTCTATATATTTACCTATATAGAAAAATGTGCAGTCAACAAGTAGCATACATAGATCATTTTTTTAAATGATCACATACAAAACTATAAATTTTTTCGAAAAGTTGATAAGATATATACCATACTCTCCAATTTCAATGCAATTAAATATTTTTAAAGTTAAAAACCCTTCTCAATTTTGGAAACTGAAATATGAAAAACTTAAAAACAATCTATATAAATGTGTATGGGGTAAAGAAAAAAAATGAAAATTGCAAAATAGAACTGATTGAAAATATTAGATGTCAGACCTTATGGAGTACAACTAAACTATTTCTAAGGCTGAAATGTATAACCTTAACTACATTTCTTTGAAAAATATGAGAAACATTTAAGATAAATTAGTTAAGCATTCAAATCAAGAAGGTATAAAAACAGCAAGAGTAAACATAATTAGAAAGAAATCATTTTTAAAAATATAAGAACAAGAATTATTGAATAATAGATAAACCTTTAAAAAGTTGATCAACAAAACCAATAGTTTTTTAAAAGATTAATAAAAATAATTTGCTACAGCTAATCAAAAGAATAAAGAAGCTACAAATAAATACTTTCAGAAAAATTGAAATGAATAGATGTTTTTAGAGTCACAAGAGAGTACATTGAACAACTTTATGCTAATACATTTGAAAATGTTCAAATTTCATTTTTTCTAGAAAATATAAATGATAAGAATTGACTCAAAAAGAAATTAAAAGTATACATACCAATGGCCATTAAAATTAAATCAGTAGTCAGAAAATCTCTTACCCAAAACTGAAACTAGGCAAAGATGGTCATAGAAGTGATTTTTACCAAATTTTTGAGAAAAAAACAGATGTTCGATAGCTCATTTAAAAAACTTTTAAAGAGTAGAAAAAGAAGGAAAATTACCTTGTTACAAAAACTGGCTAAGGACAGTACCAGAAAAGAAGATAATGGAGCAATCTCATTTATGAATATAAATGCAAAAATTCCTAAATAAAATATTAAGAAATAAATGTCAGCAGATATAACCAAATAATAATATATCATGACCAAGTAGAGTTTTCTGAAGAATGAAATGATATTTAAGCATCAGAGTTTATCAATATAATCCACCTCATTAACACAAAAAAGGAGAAAAACCAAAATAATCATTTTAATAGAGATGCTGAAAAATATTTACTGGGCTAAATTGGGTACTCATTTATGCTAAAATATTTTAGAAAACTAGAATAAAAGAGAACTTCTTTAACTTGTTAAAAAGATATTTACCAAAAAAAACACACACTATAATTAATGGTGAAACTTTATAAACATTTCCTTTATTTATTTATTTTTGGCTATGTTGGGTCTTCGTTGCTGTGTGTGGGCTTTCTCTAGTTGCAGCGAGCGGGGGCTACTCTTCGTTGAGGTGGGCGGACTTCTCATTGCAGTGGCTTCTCTTGCTGTGCAGCACGGGCTCTAGGCACACAGGCTTCAGCAGTTGTGGCTTGTGGGCTCTAGAGCGCAGGCTCAGTAGTTGTGGTGCACGGGCTTAGTTGCTCCGCGGCATGTGGGATCTTCCCAGACCAGGGCTCGAACCTGTGTCTCCTGCATTGGCAGGAGGATTCTTAACCACTACGCCACTAGGGAAGTCCAAGCATTTCCTTTAAAATCAGGAATGACAGAAAAATTATTAAAAATTTAGAAACAGGCAAAAGAGAATAGTAGGTATTCCTTCAATGCAGTGCTGAGTTTGCATCTTTGATTTTTCTATTGTCTGTGCTGTTTTACAGCTGTGTAGATGCAAAGGTTAACTTGTAGCTATTTGTCTGGTACAGGTGAAAGTAATTTCTGTCCAGTATAATGGAATCCCAAAGTATAGTTTATTGCTCTGTAGGATGTTAACCAGTTCTGGACCTAACCCAGCAATCTTATCCTAAATTTCTTTTATTAAATGAACTCTGAAGTATTCTTTGGACCAGTTTTAATATATTCCTGGTTCCCTTATTAATTAGTGAGTTAAATAAAATCCTTGACATACATCCATTTTACATTTGCATGACAGCTATGATTTACCCTTTTGACAAATACACTTGAACAAGAAGAAGTCAAGGATGGCTGTAATTACTGCTTCTATTCATCATATACTAGAAGACCTAAATAAGCAACTAGTAAAATAAATATTATGTCTGAGTATTAGAACAGAAGATTAAAAAAATGCTGTGATTTTCAGATATGGTTGTCTATATAGACAATCCAAAAGAATTCAAAGGACAACTATTAAAGCAAATATGTGAATTTAACTAGCTTGCTGAAGACAGAAAAGCTAATAGTCTTCCTATACGTTTAGCAACATTCATTATAAAATTTAACCTGAAAAGATACAAATTACAAAAGCAACAACAGCCAAAAATGTACCTAGGAATAAACTTAATAGAAGGTGTGCAAGATCCCTTTGGAGAAAATTCCAGAATATTATCGAAAGATATGAGAAGACCTAACAATTAAATTATGCCAATAAATATGAATGGTCAAATCAGAAAGCTGCCTATTCTGTGAATTACTCTGTAAGTTAAATTAAGTTTCATTAAAATTCTGTAGAATAATTTTTGTGGAAATTGATTTTAATATTTATAGGGAATAATAAAGCATCCAGAATAGCCAAGACAATTTTGAGGACTTGTCTTATCGGATATCAAGAGGATATCATAAAATTTAAAAGACAATGTGACATTGGCTCAGAGACAAGCAAACAGATTATTGGAATAAAATAGGAATTCCAGAAACAGATGGAAGCATATAAGGAATTTGGTATGTCATAGAGGAAGCATTACAAATCAAGGAGAAAAGTGTTAGTGTAATTGGTTTATTATATGAAAAAAATAATTTCCCTAATTTACACCTTAAGAAAAAAATAAATTTCAGATGGGTTAAATATTTAAACGTGAAAAACAGCACTTTAAAATTAGTTTTGTTTGTTTGTTTTTTATTTATTTATTTATTTTTTTGCGGTACGCGGACCTCTCACTGCTGTGGCCTCTCCCGTTGCGGAGCACAGGCTCCAGACGCACAGGCTCAGTGGCCATGGCTCACGGGCCCAGCCGCTCCGCGGCACGTGGGATCTTCCCAGACTGGGGCACGAACCCGTGTCCCCTGCATCGGCAGGTGGACTCTCAACCACTGCGCCACCAGGGAAGCCCTATTGTGTTTTTTAAAAATGAGAAAATATTTATTACATTGGGGTAGGGAAGGAATTTTAAACTAAAACCAAAAAAAGGAAAAAAACTGCTCTACAATGAAGAACATCTAAATAGTAAAATTTACCGTAAACATACCTGAAAGATAATTGTCAAACAAGGAAAGACATACATGACATAAAAAATGAAGGATTAGTATCAAACATATATGATAAATTATTACATATAAAGAAGAAAAAAAAATTTTAAATCCACCCCCCCAACCCAGAGTTGGCAATAGGCAATGGATTTGAGCAGATGAGTCGTTGAAGTGTAAGAAAGCATACTGATGATTAAATACATAAAACGATCATAATGTCAATAGTAATCTGGGCAAAAATATTAAAATGATAATAAAGAATCATTTCACATCCAACAGATTAGCAGAAAGGTAAAACTTCTAATAATTCCAAGTGTTAACAATGATGTGGATGAATGATTACTCTTTTAGATTATTGGTGAAAGTACAAATTGGTACAACTACTTTGGAAAATAATTTTATAATACATAAAAATTTGAAAGTTTGCAGCCATTTTGGAAAGAAGGGAGTTTGGCAATATCCAGTACACTTGAAAATGTGCATACCCTGTGACTATCAATTTCTTGTTTAGGCCTGTTATAGAAGAGCTCTCAGAGAAGACATAAACAAAGATGTTCACTGAAGTATCATTTAATAATGAAAACTGGAACCAATGCAAATCTCCACTAATAGGTGACTGCATAAATAAGATGTATCTTCCTTTGATGAAAAACTATGCAGCAGTTAAAATGAATGAGCTATCTATATGGATTAACGCTGGTAAATATCAAGAACACATATGCTGAGTGTCAAAAAATAGGTTGTCTAATATTATATATAGTATAATGTTTTTGCATACATTTTAAAAACTATACAAAAGAATATTATCCTAAAAACTTGGTCTGCCTAACATGGCAGGTAATGATAATATTTTTGGATAAAAAGAGAGAAAAATTAGGGAATATGCACTACAAATATACATGGATTTATGTGGTTTTCTGTATTGTTTATTATAAAAAAGAATCAATGAATGAAGAAAAACAGTGCATAGTAAGTGGAAGAAATCAACTAATATAAGGTCCCTTGACAGCATAATTACTTCTTACACATTCAGCAAATACCTGAGGCGTCTAAACCCTACTGGCACTATACTGACTGAGTATAAATTGGTATACAAGATAGATACAATTGCTGCTTAAAATTTAAAAAGGATACAGACTAGTGAATTGATAATCACAATACCACAAGAAAAGTGCAGACATAGAGAAGTACATAGTACTAATGCAGGTATGTGAGAGGACCACTGTGCTGGTCAAGGTGTCTTTGGGTGTAAGTAACAGAAAAAAGCTTACACAATTACAGGGATGTATTGGTTTAAATAACTGGTAAGTTTAAAGATAGATCAGCATAGGTTTGAATCAGCAACTAAAAAACATCATCCAAGAACACGTTTCCCTTCCTCAATTCTACAATTCCCCAGGGGTCAGCTCAGCTTCACTCTACTGTTGGCTCCCTCTTGTGGTGCCACATGGTTACCAAATACTCCAAGTTCAATGTTTCTCCAGTTCATGACCAGGGAGAGAAACAGAAGGCTTTTTTTTTTTTTTAATTGGAGTATAATTGCTTTACAATGGTGTGTTAGTTTCTGCTTTATAACAAAGTGAATCAGTTATACATATATATATGTTCCCATATCTCTTCTCTTGCGTCTCCCTCCCTCCCACCCTCCCTATCCCACCCCTCTAGGTGGTCACAAAGCACGGAGCTGATCTCCCTGTGCTATGCGGCTGCTTCCCACTAGCTATCTATTTTACGTTTGGTAGTGTATATATGTCCATGCCACTCTCTCACTTTGTCACAGCTTACCCTTCTCCCTCCCCATATCATCAAGTCCATTCAGAGAGGGTGTGGAGAAAAGGGAACCCTCTTGCACTGTTGGTGGGAATGTAAATTGATACAGCCACTATGGAGAACAGTATGGAGGTTCCTTAAAAAACTAAAAATAGAACTACCATACGACCCAGCAATCCCACTACTGGGCATATACCCTGAGAAAACCGTAATTCAAAAAGAAAAAAATATATATATATGGTTATGATAAAAAAAAAAAAAGGAGTCATGTACCATGTTCATTGCAGCTCTATTTACAATAGCCAGGACATGGAAACAACCTAAGTGTCCATCATTGGATGAATGGATAAAGAAGATGTGGCACATATATACAATGGAATATTACTCAGCCATAAAAAGAAACGAAATTGAGCTATTTGTAATGAGGTGGATGGACCTAGAGTCTGTCATACAGAGTGAAGTAAGTCAGAAAGAGAAAAACAAATACTGTATGCTAACACATATATATGGAATCTAAGAAGAAAAAAAAAAAGGTCATGAAGAACCTAGGGGTAAGATGGGAATAAAGACACAGACCTACTACAGAAGGCTTTTTGTAAGAAATGAGGAAGCTTCTTTCTTTAGAAGCCTCCAGAAATCTCTTTATCATAGCACCTGTGTACTGCTGTATTCCCAGCACTGGGTAAAGTGGAGGCCCTTGATTAAAATTGTTCAATTGACCTGAATCTCCACAGATAATAAATTCACAAAACACTTAGCAGGATATCAAAAAACCCAATATTTGTTAAGAACAAAATACTTTTATATTCATAAATATTAGCAAATATATGCTAATTTATTCATAAGTTTTCTAAATTGGCACCTTTTTTTTTTATAGAAGTATTGTCTATTTCTCCAATGATGCTTTTTAAGTATTTCTCTATTTTGAAAGTTATAATCACAAATTACATATTCTGCTATTATGTTACTTGGATTTTTATAGTGATTTACTAGAGAATAAATGTGTAAGCAAGATTCTTTTAAAATATGAACTTACAATGAAAAATGAAAAGAATAAGATGCTAGGGGGAAATATGGTTAAATAATTTTATAACTCATTTGGTAAAATTCTACCTAGGCCTGACATAAAAATCAAAAATTATAAAAGAGATAAATTTAACTACCTAGAAATTAAAACCTGTGTATAAAAAATAACCTAAAGAAGGTAGATATAGAAGCAATGAATTGGGAATTAATATTTTAACATAGGGACTTCCCTGGTGGTCCAGTGGTAAAGAATCCACCTTACAATGCAGGGGATGCAGGTTCGATCCCTGGTCAGGGAATTAAGATCCCACATGCCGCGGGGCAACTAAGCCCTTGTGCCACAACTACTGAGCTCACGCGCATCAACTAGAGCCCACATGCCGCAAACTACAGAGCCCACAGGCCCTGGAGCCCATGCACCACAACTAGAGAGAGAAAACCTGCATGCCACAGCTAAAGAGAAGCCAGCGCACCACAACAAAAAAAAGTTCCTGCATGACTCAACGAAGATCCTGCATAGGCAGCCAAAAATAAATTAAATACATAGTAATTAATTAAAAAAATATTTTAACATATGTGATTGACAGGTTAATTGCCATAAATTACAAGGAATTCTACAAATCAATACCAAGTAATCAAACAAAATAAGGAAAAGGCAAAATTAATTTTAAAAAAATCCAAAGAAAAAGTGCAAACAACCACCAAACATATGAAAAGAAGTTTCAGCTGACTAATGAAATAATAATAATGAAAGAAATGTGAATTCAAACAATGAGATATTTTTCTTGGAAAAAGATTAAAAGATTAAAGATTAAAAGATTAAAATCAGTGATGATCTTAATGATGGACCATTTTAGGAGATGGGAGTGTAAGTTAATATAACTTTATCAAAAGAAATTTGAAACAATCTATTTATTTATTTATTTATTTATTTATTTATTTATTTATTTATTTATTTAACATCTTTATTGGGGTATAATTGCTTTACAATGGTGTGTTAGTTTCTGCTTTATAACAAAGTGAATCAGTTATACATATACATATGTTCCCATATCTCTTCCCTCTTGCGTCTCCCTCCCTCCCACCCTCTCTATCCCACCCCTCCAGGCGGTCACAAAGCACCGAGCCGATATCCCTGTGCCATGCAGCTTCTTCCCACGAGCTATCTACCTTACTATGTTTGTTAGTGTGTATATGTCCATGACTCTCTTTTGCCCTGTCACAGCTCACCCTTCCCCCTCCCCATATACTCAAGTCCGTTCTCCAGTAGATCTGTGTCTTTATTCCTGTCTTACCCCTAGGTTCTTCATGACATTTTTTTTCTTCTTAAATTCCATATATATGTTAGCATGCGGTATTTGTCTTTTTCTTTCTGACTTACTTCACTCTGTATGACGGACTCTAGGTCTATCCACCTCATTACAAATATCTCAATTTCGTTTCTTTTTATGGCTGAGTAATATTCCATTGTATATATGTGCCACATCTTCTTTATCCATTCATCCGATGATGGGCACTTAGGTTGTTTCCATCTTCTGGCTATTGTAAATAGAGCTGCAATGAACATTTTGGTACATGACTCTTTTTGAATTTTGGTTTTCTCAGGGTATATGCCCAGTAGTGGGATTGCTGGGTCATATGGTAGTTCTATTTGTAGTTTTTTAAGGAACCTCCATACTGTTCTCCATAGTGGCTGA
This sequence comes from Grampus griseus, assembly GCF_964374135.1. Classification (NCBI taxonomy): domain Eukaryota; kingdom Metazoa; phylum Chordata; class Mammalia; order Artiodactyla; family Delphinidae; genus Grampus; species Grampus griseus. The sequence goes on along the minus strand of NC_138997.1, from coordinate 110,432,407 downwards.
ACCAATTCACATGCCCACCAGTAGTGCAAGAGTGTTCCCTTTTCTCCACAACCTCTCCAGCATTTATTGTTTCTAGATTTTTTGATGATGGCCATTATGACTGGTGTGAGATGATATCTCATTGTAGTTTTGATTTGCATTTCTCTAATGATTAATGATGTTGAGCATGCTTTCATGTGTTTGTTGGCAGTCTGTATATCTTCTTTGGAGAAATGTCTATTTAGGTCTTCTGCCCATTTTTGGATTGGGTTGTTTGTTCTTTTGTTTTTGAGCTGCATGAGCTGCTTGTAAATTTTGGAGATTAATCCTTTGTCAGTTGCTTCATTTGCAAATATTTTCTCCCATTCTGAGGGTTGTCTTTTGGTCTTGTTTATGGTTTCCTTTGCTGTGCAAAAGCTTTAAAGTTTCATTAGGTCCCATTTGTTTATTCTTGTTTTTATTTCCATTACTCTAGGAGGTGGATCAGAAAGGATCTTGCTGTGATTTATGTCATAGAGTGTTTTGCCTATGTTTTCCTCTAAGAGTTTGATAGTTTCTGGCCTTACATTTAAGTCTTTAATCCATTTTGAGCTTATTTTTGTGTATGGTGTTAAGGAGTGACCTAATCTCATACTTTTACATGTATCTGTCCAGTTTTCCCAACACCAATTATTGAAGAGGCTGTCCTTTCTCCACTGTACATTCCTGCCACCTTTATCAAAGATAAGGTGTCCATATGTGTGTGGGTTTATCTCTGGGCTTTCTATATTCTTCCATTGATCTATCTTTCTGTTTTTGTGCCAGTACCATACTGTCTTGATTACTGTAGCTTTGTAGTATAATTTGAAGTCAGGGAGCCTGATTCTTCCAGCTCCGTTTTTCGTTCTCAAGATTGCTTTTGCTCTTCGGGGGCCTTTGTGTTTCCATACAAATTGTGAAATTTTTTCTTCTAGTTCTGTGAAAATTGCCAGTGGTAGTTTGATAGGGATGGCATTGAATCTGTAGATTGCTTTGGGTAGTAGAGTCATTTTCACAATGTTGATTCTTCCAATCCAAGAACATGGTATATCTCTCCATCTATTTGTATCATCTTTAATTTCTTTCATCACTGCCTTATAATATTCTGCATACAGGTCTTTTGTCTCCTTAGGTATGTTTATTCCTAGATATTTTTTCCTTTTTTGTTGCAATGGTAAATGGGAGCGTTTTCTTTATTTCATTTTCAGATTTTTCATCATTAGTGTATAGGAATGCCAGAGATTTCTGTGCATTAATTTTGTATCCTGCAACTTTACCAAACTCATTGATTAGCTCTAGTAGTTTTCTGGTAGCATCTTTAGGATTCTCTATGTATAGTATCATGTCATCTGCAAACAGTGACAGATTTACTTCTTCTTTTCTGATTTGGATTCCTTTTATTTCCTTTTCTTCTCTGATTGCTGTGGCCAAAACTTCCAAAACTATGTTGAATAATAGTGGTGAGAGTGGGCAACCTTGTCTTGTTCCTGATCTTAGTGGAAATGCTTTCAGTTTTTCACCATTGAGGATGATGTTTGCTGCGGGTTTGTCATATATGGCCTTTATTATGTTGAGGAAAGTTCCCTCTATGCCTACTTTCTGCAGGGTTTTTATCATAAATTGGTGTTGAATTTTGTCAGAAGCTTTCTCTGCATCTATTGAGATGATCATATGGTTTTTCTCCTTCAATTTGTTAATATGGTTTATCACATTGATTGATTTGCATATAGTGAAGAATCCTTGCATTCCTGGAATAAACCCCACTTGATCATGGTGTATGATCCTTTTAATGTGCTGTTGGATTCTGTTTGCTAGTATTTTGTTGAGGATTTTTGCATCTATGTTCATCAGTGATATTGACCTGTAGTTTTCTTACTTTGTGACATCCTTGTCTGGTTTTGGTATCAAGGTGGTGGTAGCCTCGTAGAAGGAATTTGGGAGTGTTCCTCCCTCTGCTATATTTTGGAAGAGTTTGAGAAGGATAGGTGTTAGCTCTTCTCTAAATGTTTGATAGAATTCGCCTGTGAAGCCATCTGGTCCTAGGCTTTTGTTTGTTGGAAGATTTTTAATCACAGTTTCAATTTCAGTGCTTGTGATTCATCTGTTCATATTTTCTATTTCTTCCTTGTTCAGTCTTGGAAGGTTGTGCATTTCTAAGAATTTGTCCATTTCTTCCAGGTTGTCCATTTTTTTGGCATAGAGTTGCTTGTAGTAATCTCTCATGATCTTTTTTATTTCTGCAGTGTCAGTTGTTACTTCTCCTTTTTCATTTCTAATTCTATTGATTTGAGTCTTCTCCTTTTTTTCTTGATGAGTCTGGCTAATGGTTTATCTATTTTGTTTATCTTCTCAAAGAACCAGCTTTCAGTTTTATTGATCTTTGCTATTGTTTCCTTCATTTCTTTTTTTATTTATTTCTGATCTGATTTTTATGATTTCTTTCCTTCTGCTAACTTTGGGGGTTTTTTGTTTTTCTTTCTCTAATTGCTTGAGGTGCAAGGTTAGGTTGTTTATTCGAGATGTTTCCTGCTTCTTAAGGTGGGCTTGTATTGCTATAAACTTCCCTCTTAGAACTGCTTTTGCTGCATCCCATAGGTTTTGGGTCATTTTGTCTCCATTGTCATTTGTTTCTAGGTATTTTTTGATTTCCTCTTTGATTTCTTCAGTGATCACTTCGTTATTAAGTAGTGTATTGTTTAGCCTCCATGTGTTTGTATTTTTTACAGGTCTTTTCCTGTAATTGATATCTAGTCTCATGGCGTTGTTGTCGGAAAAGATACTTGATACAATTTCAATTTTCTTAAATTTACCAAGGCTTGATTTGTGACCCAAGATATGATGTATCCTGGAGAATGTTCCATGAGCACTTGAGAAAAATGTGTATCCTGTTGTTTTTGGATGGAGCATCCTATAAATATCAAGTAAGTTCATCTTGTTTAATGTATCATTTAAAACTTGTGTTTCCTTATTTATTTTCATGTTGGATAATCTGTCCATTGGTGAAAGTGGGATGTTAAAGTCCCTTACTATGAATGTGTTACTGTCGATTTTCCCTTTTATGGCTGTTAGTATTTGCCTTATGTATTGAGGTGCTCTTATGTTGGGTGCATTAATATTTACAATTGTTATATCTTCATCTTGAATCAATCCCTTGATCATTATGTACTGTCCTTCTTTGTCTCTTGTAATAGCCTTTATTTTAAAGTCTATTTTGTCTGATATGAGAATTGCTACTCCAGCTTTCTTTTGGTTTCCATTTGCATGGAATATCTTTTTCCATCCTCTTACTTTCAGTCTGTATGTGTCTCTAGGTCTGAAGTGGGTCTCTTGCAGACTGCATATATATTGGTCTTGTTTTTGTATCCATTCAGCCAATCTGTGTCTTTTGGTGGGAGCATTTAATCCATTTACATTTAAGGTAATTATCAATATGTATGTTCCTATTCCCATTTTCTAAATTGTTTTGGGTTCATTATTGTAGGTCTTTTCCTTGTCTTGTGTTTCTTACCTAGAGAAGTTCCTTTAGCATTTGTTGTAAAGCTGGTTTGGTGGTGTTGAATTCTCTTAGCTTTTGCTTGTCTGTAAAGGTTTTAATTTCCCCATCAAATCTGAATGAGATCCTTGCTTGTTAGAGTAATCTTGGTTGCAGGTTTTTCTCCTTCATCACTTTAAATATGTCCTGCCACTCCCTTCTGGCTTGCAAAGTTTCTGCTGAAAGATCAGCTGTTAACCTTATGGGGATTCCCTTGTGTGTTATTTGTTGTTCTTCCCTTGCTGCTTTTAATATGCTTCTTTGTATTTAATTTTTGACAGTTTGATTAATATGTGTCTTTGCGTGTTTCTCCTTGGATTTATCCTGTATGGGACTCTCTGTGCTTCCTGGACTTGATTAACTATTTCCTTTCCCATATTAGGGAAGTTTTCAACTGTAATCTCTTCAAATATTTTTTCAGTCCCTTTCTTTTTCTCTTCTTCTTCTGGAACCCCTATAATTCGAATGTTGGTGCATTTAATGTTGTCCCAGAGGTCTCTGAGACTGTCCTCAGTTCTTTTCATTCTTTTTTCTTTATTCTGCTCTGCAGTAGTTATTTCCACTATTTTATCTTCCAGGTCACTTATCTGTTCTTCTGCCTCAGTTATTCTGCTATTGATCCCATCTAGAGTATTTTTAATTTCATTTATTGTGTTGTTCATCGTTGCTTGTTTCATCTTTAGTTCTTCTAGGTCCTTTTTCTTCTATTTTGTCTACTCTATTTCCAAGATTTTGGATCATCTTTACTATCATTATTCTGACTTCTTTTTCAGGTAGACTGCCAATTTCCTCTTCATTTGTTAGGTCTGGTGGGTTTTTATCTCACTCCTTCATCTGCTGTGTGTTTTTCTGTCTTCTCATTTTGCTTATCTTACTGTGTTTGGGGTCTCCTTTTTGCTGGCTGCAGGTTCGTAGTTCCCGTTGTTTTTGGTGTCTGTCCCCAGTGGCTAAGGTTGGTTCAGTGGGTTGTGTAGGCCTCCTGGTGGAGGGGACTAGTGCCTGTGTTCTGCTGGATGAAGCTGGATCTTGTCTTTCTGGTGGGCAGGTCCACATCTGGTGGTGTGTTTTGGGGTGTCTGTGGACTTATTATGATTTTAGGCAGTCTCTCTGCTAATGGGTGGGGTTGTGTTCCTGTTTTGCTAGTTGTTTGGCATAGGGTGTCCAGCACTGTAGCTTGCTGGTCATTGAGTGAAGCTCTGTGTTGGTGTTGAGATGGAGGTCTCTGGGAGATTTTCGCCATTTGATATTATGTGGAGCTGGGAGGTCTCTTGTTGACCAGTGTCCTGAAGTTGGCTCTCCCCCCTCAGAGGCAGAGCACTGACTCATGGCTGGAGCACCAAGAGCCTTTCATCCACCCAGCTCAGAATAAAAGGGAGAAAATGTAGAGAGAAGGAATTAGTAGAAGTAGGAAGAAAGAAAGAAAGAAAGAAAGAATGGAAGGAAGGAAGAAAGAAAGAAAGAAGAAAAGGAAAGAAGGAAAGAAAGAAAGGAGGGAGGGAGGGAGGGAGGGATGGTGGGAGGAAGGAAGGAAGGAGGGAAGGAGGGAAGGAAGGAAAAAAGAAATAAAGAAAGAAGATGAAGTAAAATAAAATAAAATATAATAAAGTTATTAAATTAAAAATAATTATTAAGAAAAAAATTTTAAAAAAAAAAGACGGATATAACCTTAGGACAAATGGTGGAAGCAAAGCTATACAGACAAAATCTCATACAGAACATATGCATACTCACTCACAAAAAGAGGAAAAGGGGAAAAAAATCATAAATCTTGCTCTCAAAGTCCACCTCCTCAATTTGGGATGATTTGTTGTCTAAAGGAGGGAAGGAAGGAAAGAAAGAAAGAGAGAAAGAAGATAAAGTAAAATAAAATAAAGTTATTAAAATTAATTATTAAGAAAAAATTAAAAAAAAAACACGGATGGATAGAACCCTAGGACAAATGGTGGAAGCAAAGCTATATGGACAAAATCTCACACGGAAGCATACACATACACACTCACAAAAAGAGGAAAAGGGGAAAAAATCATAGATCTTTCTCTCAAAGTCCACCTCCTCAATTTGGGATGATTCGTTGTCTATTCATGTATTCCACAGATGCAGGGTACATCAAGTTGATTGTGGAGCTTTAATCCGCTGCTTCTGCGGCTGCTGGGAGAGATTTCCCTTTCTCTTCTTTGTTCGCACAGAACCCAGGGCTCAGCTTTGGATTTGGCCCCGCCTCTGCGTGTAGGGCGCCGGAGGGCGTCTATTCTTCACTCAGACAGGACGGGGTTAAAGGAGCCGCTGATTCGGGGGCTCTGGCTCACTCAGGCCAGGGGGAGGGAGGGGCATGGAGTGTGGGGTGAGCCTGCAGCGGCAGAGGCCGGCGGGACGTTGCACCAGCCTGAGGCTCACTGTGCGTTCTCCCAAGGAAGTTGTCCCTGGATCCCGGGACCCTAGCGGTGGCGGGCTGCACAGGCTCCCCGGAAGGGGGTGTGGATAGTGACCTGTGCTCGCACACAGGCTTCTTGGTGGCGGCAGCAGCAGCCTTAGCGTCTCCTGCCTGTCTCTGGAGTCCACGCTTTTAGCCACGGCTCACGCCGGTCTCTGGGGCTCCTTTAAGCAGCGATCTTAATCCCCTCTCCTCGCGCACCAGGAAACAAAAGAGGGAAGAAAAAGTCTCTTGCCTCTTCAGCAGCTCCAGACCTTTTCCCAGACTCCCTCCCGGCTAGCCATGGCGCAGTAACCCCCTGCAGGCTGTGTTCACGCCGCCAACCCCAGTCCTCTCTCTGCGCTCCGACCAAATCCTGAGCCTCAGCTCGCAGCCCCGCCCACCCCGGCGGGTGAGCAGACAAGCCTCTCGGGCTAGTGAGTGCTGGTCGGCACCGACCCTCTGTGCGAGAATCACGCCGCTTTGCCCTCCGCACCCCGGTTACTGCGCTCTCCTCTGTGGCTCCGAAGCTCCCCGGCTCCGCCACCCACAGTCTCCACCTGCGAAGGGGCTTCCTAGTGTGTGGAAACCTTTCCTCCTTCACAGCTCCCTCCCACTGGTGCAGGTCCCTTCACTATCCTTTTGTCCTTGTTTTTTCTTTTTTTCTTTTTCCCTACCCAGGTACGTGGGGAGTTTCTTGCCTTTTGGGAGGTCTGAGGTCCTCTGCCAGCATTCAGTAGGTGTTCTGTAGGAGTTGTTCCACGTGTAGATGTATTTCTGGTGTATCTGTGGGGAGGAAGGTGATCTCCGTGTCTTACTCTTCCGCCATCTTCCCCTCGTCCCTGTTTGCTAGCATTTTACACACAGTAGAATGTCTTTCAATATTGTAGTCAATCCTCTGAAATCCCTGGTGCTGATTTATCAACTAAGTTTACGTAGTGTTCTAAATCCTTTCTTATCATTTCAACAATCTTCACAGCATCTTTACCAGGAGTAGATTCCATCTGAAGAAGCCACTTTTTTTTGCTCATGCGTAAGAAGCAACTCCTCATCTGTTCAAGTTTTATCATGAGATTGTAGCAATTCAGTCACATTTTCAGGCTCCACTTCTATTTCTCTTGATGTTTCCACCACATCTGCAGTTCCTTCCTCCCTGAAAGTCTTGAACCCCTCAAAGTCATCCATGAAGGTTAGCATCCAACTTCTTCCTTCTGTTAGTGTTGATATTTTGACCTCTTCCCATGAATCATGAATGTTCTTAACGGCATCTAGAATAATGAATCCTTTCCAAAAGGTTTTTAATTTACGTTGTCCAGATCCATCAGAGGAGTTGCTATCTATGTCAGCTACAGCCTTATGAAATGTATTTCCTAAATAATAAGACTTAAAAGTTGAAATTACTCCTTGATCCATGGGCTGCAGAATGGATGTTGTGTTAGCAGGCATGAAAACAACCTTAATCTCATTGTACATCTCCATCAGAGTTTTTGGGTGACCAAGTACATTGTCAATGAGCAGTAACGATGAGCCCCAAAACAATTATAATAGTAACATCAAAGATCACTGATCACAAATCACCAAAAAAATACAATAATAATGAAAAAGTTGGAAATATTGCAAGAATTACCAAAATATGACAAAGAGACATGAAGTAAGCACATGCTGTTGGAAAAATGGTGCTGATAGACTTGGTTGACACAGTGTTGCCACAAACCTTCGATTTGTAGAGAACACAGTATCTACAGAGAGCAGTAAGGTGAAACATAATAAAATGAGGTATCCCTGTAATAGTAAATGATAAGAAAATCTTTGTTAAACTAAAATCTGTGGGTATTACACTTAGATTGCCTGTGATTGTTCAAAAGTAGGAAAAAATGTGGGGATACATTGTGATGTATTGCTCAAGTTGGTACGTAGATTGTAACCATATAATACTTATATCTTACAGTAAAGACCCACAGTCAAGAACAAATCACAACTATACAGCAATTTTCAGTAATTGAAAGGTCAGAATCTTTCATTTCATTTCAAAATCAGAGCCCAAAACACCAAGACTGATAATTCCTGAAATTATTCTTTGGAATTCCAAGAGAAATACTATGTTTACATACTGTACATACAATAATTTACTAAAGTTAGTAATTTCCACTCTTTGTTCTCATAAGAGGTTAGGCTGAGCAAAGAGTCACCAATTTTATTATTTTATTGAATAGAAATTTAAAAAATGGAAATTGTTGCAGCAATTGCTGCTGTTATGCATTAAGCCAGCTCTTATTTTTAACAGACCCTCTAGATTTCTGAGACACCTTCCTCATCTGGATACATCATACTCTCTCCCTGTCTTCTCTATCATAGCAGCTTTTGTTAACGAAGCAAACTTGGGTCCACTTGCCCAATGCACAGCAAAGCCAAGCTACTGATACCAGATTGCAGTGAAGGAAAGTATAGCATTAATTGCAAGGCAACCAATGTGAGGCCAAGGAAGGAGAATGGGCAGCTCACACTCAAAGGATCCAAACTCCTGGATGGCTTTCAGAGAAGGGTTTTTAAAGGCAAGGTGAGGGAGAGGGTCGCAGGGTGACTGATCAACCCATGCACATTATTCATATTGGTTGACGGTGAGGTAACCCAGTGGTAGCTCAGGAGTCAACATCAACAACCTTCTGGTTCCAACCGGTCTGGGGTCTGTGTGCTGGTGTTTAGCATGCAGTTAATTTCTTCCACCTGGCAGGGGTTTCAGTATCTGCAAAACAACTCAAGGTTAGGGTTCAGGATATTCTCTATAGCCCTTGAGGGGAAACGAAAGGTCCTTGACTTTGTTTTATGGCTAAACTATTATTATTTTGTCTTGCTTGACTATTTTCCTTTGTTTCTCCATTTTGTCACTTCTCTGATTAAATTTGCTCTTTGGAACTCAGGGAAGGCCTAGGATGCTGAAGATTTTTTACAAACAAGAGGCAGGGGACACCAGTGAGAGGTGTCTGTCCCTGGGAAGACCCCTCAGGGTCCTGCTCGTTTTCATTTCTCATAGTGGAAACACAAGATAGTGTTTGGGAGTGGTAGGAAATGAGACCAGAGGGGCAAGGCTGGACCAAGTCTTGAGGCTGAAGGATCTAACCATGCTGAGGAGCTTGGACTTTATAGTGAGAGTTTATGTTTTGGAAAAGAAAAGGAGGAGAAGAAAAAGAAGAGAAGGGGAAGAAGAGAAAAGGAATTCTTGTTTGTCTGATAATGCATTCTAAGTGCTATCCAATTTCTCTTCCTCTTTTGGCTGCCAAACTTCTCAAATGAGTCCTCTATACTGAGACCTATATAATAGGATGTCAAAGTAGGATAGTTGCTATTTTCTCAGCTTTAGGTGAGGCTCTAAACTTGAGAACAAAATGTTTTATTATCCACAAATTATAAAAAGAGGTGACTAGAGACAGCCTAAAAATTAATCAGGTAAATTCATCCTTAGCCTACATTGAAGATACTTTAAGGAGAGGCTTGAAAATTAATAGAAATGGGTGAGTAGAACTTCCTTAGTGAGAGAATCATGAGAGAATGAATATACAAATGAACAGTGACTAGATCATATATGTCAAAAGAACTCTCACCCACATCCTCTGAAGCAACCAGCCAGGAAAGCCAAACTACAAACTCTGTAGCAATCAGCCAGAACAGTTAGGACTTGATCCGTGACTGCCAGCTTCCTAATTTTTGACCTTACTTCCAACTCAGAACCAGCCAGAAAAAAAAAAAAAGCCAAATATGCTCCTCAAACCCATCACATAAGTTGCTCCGCTTCTAGTTAGAGCTCCTCTGACTTCCCCACACCAACAATCTCCAATCAGAGGAAACCTGAAGGCATTCCTCTCTCTATACTCTGGAGCTTTCCTACTCCCCTGCCTGCCTTTGATTCTCTGCTAAATGCAAGTGCTGGTGATGACTTCCTTATTACAAAAGGCTCTGAACAAATAGCCTCAGTTCTCATTAAGGTGGTCTTTATTGATTTTCAGAGTGCTACGACATTTCTCCTCCCCTCTGCCTGGGCGACAGGACAGTGGCATTTCCCCCTTACCGATAGCCAAAGACTCAGGGACCAATATGCTATTCAGTTCCAGCAAATGTCTAAAGGGGAGGTTGGTTGAAGGGACCTGTGATGGCTGAAGAAAAACGGCACAGCTATGATGGCACAATTTGGTAGGGCAGGGATGTATGCAAATATCACATAGACCAAGTGTGGATCACTTAGGCTATCTTGAAAAGGACCCTCCCAAGATGACTTCCTGGGAAAGTGAGTTGACCCCAACAGAAGGTCTCTTAAAAACCCACAAAAGCACCCAGTGAGAGAAATCATCAACTTTTTGGTGGACCAATGGCAAAAACCATACAAGCGAAATAACAGTTTCTGTCTTTATTTCTTTTCCCTCCCGCAATACCATATTTAGAAAATCCGTGGGTAGAATAGTGAGTAGGAGAGGAAGTAATGAAATTTTCTTTTACCCTCAAATTTGATTATTTCAAATAGTATTTTTATTGGAATATTATTTCTTTATGCCAACACTTATTTTTGTTTTGCTGAGGCTTTTGAAAGAGTTGCTGAGAAAACTACCCTGCATCTCCTCTGCCGTGGGCCATGACACTCTTCTTGGCTAAATTATGAGTAAAGAAGTTTTCTATAAAATATTAAAAGCTTAGTAGTAGAGATAAATTTGACCAATCTGCTTTCTCCCATTGTGTTGTTCTAATGCAATTAAACAATGCATTGTGAATTTGCTTTGAGAAGACCACAAATTAACTTGCAATTTTGAACAAAGCCCTGTGATTGCTCATCAGGCCACTGTTATACCCACCCATTAACCTCTAATGACTCCAGAAGAGAGAGGAGAAAAAAACAAAACAAAACAAAAAACTTCACTGGCGTTCCATCGGGAACTTTAGATCAGGGAGCCCTACAGTGCTTCTCATCTCACTGACCTGACATCACCACCCCAAAGACAGGCCTCTCTGCACTTCTTCCTGAATTCATCCCCCCATTCTTGTCTTTCCAACCACTCAGTGTGCTGTGAATAAGAGCCGTGGTAAAGAGTAGGAAATGCTGGCAGTGGGGGGAGGGGTTTCTATTTTCCATAGTGTAATCAGGGGTGGCCTCGCTGGAAAGGTGATAATTGAACAGAAAACTTCAAGAATTCAGAGAATAAGCCATGTGGATGGGGGCGGGGTGGGGAGGATGATAACATTTAAGTCAGAGCAAGTGCGAAGGATATGAGGACATGGGCTTGAGGATTCTAGCAATAGCAATGGACAAACATCACTGGAATGAAGTAAATGAGACAGGAATTATGAAGAAAAAGAGCTAATGAAGTAAGAGGTAGTGTGTATGTGTGTATGGGGGTGGTAGGATTGTATCATGTAGGGCTTTGTAGGACATTGCGAAAACTTTGGCTTTTATTCTGTGTGAGATGAGAAGCCAGTGGAGGATGTTGAACAGAGGAGTGATTTCTCTTCTCTTGTTCAAGGAGAAAGGATGACTCTTGCTGTTCTCCTGATAGAGGAGTAGTGGTAGGTAAGGACTGATGAAAAGGAGACTATTATAACAATAGAGCAAGAACTGGGTGGTGGCTGGTTCAGGGTAGGTAGTGACAAGGAGTTGAATTATGCATATATGTTGATACAAGCAGTAGGATTTGCTGGAGGATTGAATATGGGGAATGGGAGGGAAAAAAAGGAATCAAAGATGATTCCAAAGTATTGTCTTAGGCAACTGGTGGGCCACTTACTGAGAAAGAACTGAGAACACGTGGGGGGTGAAGTAGGAGTCAGTAGTTGGCAGTCCATATGGGGGGTAGAAACAAAGATCTAACATTCACAATAAAGAGGTAGACACTGCCCAAAGGTTCAGGAAGGATCCATAGGGTACACGCTTTTAAGCTATGCTTTAATATATGGATGAGGTTTTCACAGAGGAGAAAGAAAGAAGAGTATCCTGTTTCTTAAGCCAGAAAAGCCATGGGAAAGCATGGGCCATTATTTGAAATCGTGATCATTGTGGTTTGGTTGCAACATATGATACACGTAGGAAATTGCAGAGATAGTTTTGAGAAAGCGGGATGGAGCAAGATGGTGATGGCCTTGCATGCTTAGTTTAGGAGTTTGGACTTGACTTGCTAGGCAACTGGGATATGCTGCAGAATTTTAAGCAAAGGAGGGAAATTATAATATTAATCTCCACTTTAAGATGTCAGTGGAATGTGGGATGGATTGGGGGGGGCAGGTAAGGGAATGGAGTTGAAAGCAGGAAAGTAATGAAGCCGTTGTGATGGACAGTTTCTATTTGCCCTTCCAGGTTCACTCTCTGTCCTTCTTCAACCTGCATTGTGCCCCTGGAGTCTGACTGTTACAGACTATTTATATAGGTTACCTTTACCCTCTACTTTATGATTAATTTGTCCAATAGGAAACACAGCAGGAGAAAAGAGAGCAGGTGTAGAGTGAGGCCAGAGTGACTGTTATCCTGAGTCACTCACTCCCTGCCATGCGTGTCTGCTTGAAGACACAGCTCCTGTCAGGAGGCCCTATTCTACAGCAACCTGGGGTCCAAAAACTGCTCTCTTCCTTTTTAAAAAATTTTTTATTGAAATATAGTTGATTTACAATGTTGTGTTGGTTTCAGGTGTACAGAAAAGTGATTCAGTTATACATACATATGTACAAATATACTGTTCTTTTTCAGATTCTTTTGCATTATAGGTTATTACAAGATATTGAATATCATTCCCTGTGCTATACAGTAGGACCTTGTTGGTCATCTATTTTATATATGGTGATGTGTATATTTTAATCCCCAACTCCTAATTTATCCCTCCCCCCCACCACACTTTTCCCCTTTGGTAACCATAAGGTTGTTTTCTAAGTCTGTGAGTCCATTTCTGTTTTGTAAATAAGTTCATATGTGTCATTTTTTAAGATTCCACATATGATATTTGTCCTTCTCTGTCTGACTTACTTCACTCAGTATGATAATCTCTAGGTCCATCCATGCTGCTGCAAATGGCATTATTTCATTCTTCTTTATGGCTGAGTAATATTCTGTTGTGTATATATACCACCTCTTCTTTATCCATTCATCTGTCTGTGGCTCTCTTCCTTGACTCCTTAGGCCTAGAGACCAAACAGGTTTCTTTGCAGTTGGTAAATGTGTTATAATGTTCCTTAACCCTGCTCACACCCTTGTAAAAAGTCCCTTCACCAAACTGTCCTTAGTAACTCTATTCAAGCCTGCCATTCATTTGCCACTAAAACTGTATCTGTGTGCCACAGAGAAAACTCCAATCATGGTATTTAAAACTTGGTATTTTACTTTTTTTTAAAATGACATCCAGGGCTAGTGTGGTACTTTTGTGGTCATGCTGTATCTTAGATTGTATAATTCTTCACCACACTAACACTGGGTACTACATGGCTGTGGGAACACTGTCCATCACTCCCACTCTACATCCTACAGGCAGCAGGAAGGAGAAAAAAAGGGGTCCACTTCCCAACAACTTCAAGAAGTCTTACAGGAAGTCTCCTTCAACGCTTTTGTTTCCATCTCTTTGGCCAAACTTCATCACGTGGCTCTGCCTACCTACAAGTGAGACCAGGAAATGATTTTTCTAGCTGGGCATGTTGCAGCTTTGAATAAATTTGGAGTTTTGTCATTAAGAAAGAAGTAGAAAATGGTATTGTATAGGTAATTACAAGCCTCAATTCTGGTTAAATAATCCAAAAAATTGAATAGGTAACAAGGGCCAGAGAATGTGTTGAGGGAAAGGTGTAGTAGTGATGGATACTGTGAAAGATGTACAAGATATTAATGTTGGAATGGCCCTGATTAACATCCTCTTTATTTGACAATATTTTACTTAAGCCCTTTGATCTAATAAAATATTATTTATCTGAATACACAACTCTCTAAAATCTTCTTGTCGACACCTTTTATAGAGTATAACCAAGAAAAAAGAAATGGACTTAAGTCTGAAGAGAAGTGACTAGAAAACAAAAGAATATTGGCAATTTCCATTTCTACAACTTTGGTAATGTTAAATGATTCTGGAGCCATACCAAAGGATACAATGGCAGAATTTCCATTGACCTAAATAACCTCCTGAAAATAAAGTGGTCACAAAATTAAAACTGTTGAATTATGATCATCACACACATACTTTTTGCAAAGCATGCCACTCAAAAGGAGCAAAGTTCAGTGTTACTGATAAACATGAACAACTGTTGATGTGTTAAAGGTCTAAACCTGTGAGACATAAGCTTCCTTGATGAGCTGAATCTTAGGAAAAGTAATAACTTAATTTTGTCTCTCAAACTTTAATTAACACACAACATGTTCCAGGATCTTATGTTTTTTTTATTAGTCTGTAGAAAGTACAGAAGAACTATATTTCTTCTCTCTCTGAGAGTTTATATTCCTTGAGATATGAAACTGTACCTCTGAAAGCTGTGTGCATTTTATGTACAATATACTTGCAGATATTTGCAACACATTTTTCTTTCCAAAGCCCTCATGGCTGAGTTAGTCACTAACAGAACGTTGCTCTGAATGTCATTATATAGAAAACAATTCCCACCTTTAAATACATTGTAATTTATGCAGTTGTTCTTGATTTCCAAACTAAGAAACAAATTTAGAACTATGTGAAAAATGTAAACTGAATTTTTCATTGAAATATATATGTTAACACCATCATGGTGACCATCTTTTTGAATGAAGTGATAAACATATATTCTGATTTAGTCCAGCAAGCGCTAGATTTGGTATTGGGAATCTTACATCTGTTCTTCCCAAGGAAACCCACTGTCTCTTAATTTTTTATCACCATTAACTTGTAATTTGCTAAATATAAGCTAGTCAAATTGTGCTTCATTTGTAAAAAAATAATTAGCATTCTAGGGTGGGGGGAAGGGACAGTTAGGGAGTTTGGGATTGACATGTACCCACTGCTATATTTAAGATGGATAACCAGCAAGGATCTACCATATAGCACAGGGAGCTCTGCTCAATGTTATGTGGCACACTGGATGCGAGGGGAGTTTGGGGGAGAATAGATACATATATATGCATGGCTGAGTCATTTTGCTGTGCACCTGAAACTATCACAACATTGATAATCGGCTATACTCCAATATAAAAGAGTTTAAAAAAATTAACATTCTAGTTTGTCTTCCCTTTGCTATCCATCATGCTCTGTGGAGCCATTAGAAAATATACATTTATGAAACACGTCATGGCTTGTAAACCTAGAATTCTGTTTGTAATTCAATTCCCTCTCCACAGTTTACCTTGTGTTATTTATTTAACCAATATTTACCAGATTCAAAATTTTTTAAGACGTTTCCTAACTAGCCATGTCAGTCTCTGTGCTAGGAGCTAGGTGTTTAACCTTGAGCTTTATGTATTGATTAGCGCTCTATAAATTTTGTGGTTGATTATATGTCTTTTGATGCCCAGGAGTTTTGTCTATGGAGAGGAACAACCCAAAGTATTTTTACTTAATTTGATTTTCAGCTTACTAAATTCATAATTTTACTTACTAGACTCGTATATTCATATTGATGGTAAATTTGGTTAACTAAGTTTACTTTAAAAAGATAAACATCAATTCCATATTAAGCATGACTGAACAGCTTAAACAGAAAATAGAATATGTATAAATACAAGAATTATACAACTTATTATTACATATACATTTACATGTATTCTAAAATAGTAACATTATAAGGTTGGTTAACATCTTCAATATTCCCAATATTTTTACTCTATTTAATTTGATATCTGCCTAAGGTTTTAGTAATACTATGTTTAAATAGTGTTTCCAGGGGTGATAAATCTTTCCTGATTAAAAAAAGAAAAAAGACTTTTCCTAACTAGCTATGGTCACAGGATCTAGGTTATCAATCAGTTGATTATTGGATGGAGATTTTGGATATAGAATTTAGCTGTTTCTCTCAAGCAGATTAAAAATCAAGATAGGGGCTTCCCTGGTGGCGCAGTGGTTGAGAGTCCGCCTGCCGATGCAGGGGACACGGGTTCGTGCCCCGGTCCGTGAAGGTCCCACATGCCGCGGAGCGGCTGGGCCCGTGAGCCATGGCCGCTGAGCCTGCGTGTCCGGAGCCTGTGCTCCGCAACAGGAGAGGCCACAACAGTGAGAGGCCCGCGTACCGCAAAAAAAAAAAAAAAAAAATTAGAATAAGTTTAAAAAAAAAAAAAATCAAGATAATTACTATCAGGTTATTTCCTTTTATGGTTAAATTTTGCAACCATTTGTCTTTTAATAAATGATGTATTTTGAAAGTTAGTAATTTCATCTATGTCTTGTCATCATAATATATTGCCCTGGTCTGTTAGCATTATTACAACATTTTTTATTCCTTAACTAGGATCTTCTTATCATTTGTAGAACCACATAACAGTTTCATCTCTTAAGAGATGGAAGAACAGGAACGTACATTTCTCTTTAAGACATTTTGCTAATTCAAATACTTTTGAACACTCCTACTTTGTTATAATGTGCTTGTTACTGTTAGAACCATTTTCTACTTGATATTACATGTGGCTATGAGGGTTGATTAGTTCTCCCTGTTATTGATACAATACCTTTTATGGACCATGTAAAAAGTGTCAAACTCTTTGCTAAAGTGATTGTACCATTTTACATTTCCTGCAGCAATGTATGAGAATTTAACTCACATCCTCTCCAATACTTAAAGTTGTCAGACTTTTTAATTTTAGCCATTTACTGGGTATTGTAGTGGTACTTAATTGTGGTTTTCATTTGCATTTTCCTGATGACTAATGACATTAAGCATCTTTTCATGTGTTCATTAGTTATTTGTATATCTTCTTTTTTAAAGTATTTGTCCATGTTTATTGGGTTGTTCAATTTACTATTAATAAGTTGCAAATGTTCTTTATTTCAAATTCACATCTTGTCAAATACATGTAACATGAATATATTCTTCACTCTGTGGCTTACCTTTTCATTCTCTTGACAGTGTTTATCAAAGAGCCAACATTTTTTTTGTGTGAACACCAATTAATCAATTTTTGTGACTCATGACATCCCAGAGTAAACAACATTTGTTCCTATGTTTTCTACTAAAATTTTAAGTTTTATTTCTTAAGTTTAAGTGTATGTTTAAGTCTAATTTTGACATTTGGTATGAAGTAAGGGTCCAGGCTCTTTTTTTTTCATATGTATATCCAACTGTTTGGGCACCATTTTTTAAAAGACTGTTCTTTCCCCATTCAATTACCTTAATACCTTTGTTGAAAACCAAATTGTCATATATATATGGGTCTATTTCTGAACTTTCCATTCTGTTCCATTGATCTGTGTGTCTATTCTTTCACCAATAGCTCACCCTTGGTTAACTTTTTTTATAATAAATCTTAGTCCTCTAACTTTGTTCTTTTACAAAATTACTTGATTATTCTAGGTCCTTTGCATTTCCATACAGATTTTATAATCAGTGTGTCAGTTACTGCCAAAACAACATGTTGGGATTTGATTTGGATTAGTTTAATCTATAAATTAATCTAGATACTGGGAGAATTGCCATTTTAACAGTGTTGGATCTTCCAACAAATGAACATCATATATTCCTCCATTTATTCAGATCTTTTAAAATTTGTCTCTGCAATGTTCTGTAGTTTTCAGTAAACATATATGCAAGCACATATTTTGTTATATTTATTCCCTAAAAATTTCATGGTTTTTGATACTATTGTAATAGAAATATTTTATGATTTATATTTCCAATTGTTTGTTGTCAATATATAGAAATGTAATTGATTTATTTCATGTTAGCTCTGATTTGGGGACCTTGCTAAAGTCACTCATTAGCAAGTAATTTTTTTTTAGATTCTTTAAGATTTTGTATGTATATGATCAGTTTTCTAATAAATAGAGTTTTTATTTCTTTCTTTGCAATCTCTGTGGTCTTGCTTAATGCACTGGCTAGGATCTCCAGTAAATGTTGAAAAGGAGTAGAGAGGGACTTCCCTGGTGGTCCAGTGGTTAAGACTCTGTGCTCTCAATGCAGGGGGCCCCCGGGGTCAATCCCTGGTCAGAGAACTAGATCCCGCATGCCACAACTAAAGATCCCACGAGCCACAACTAAGACCTGGTGCAGCCAAATAAATAAATAAAATTTTTTTAAAAAAAGAAAGAAAAGGAGTAGAGAAAGTGGAGACATTCTTGTCATGTTCCTGATCTTCAAGGGAAAGTGTTGAATCTTCATTGATGCCCTTTATCAGGTTGAGAAAGTTTCCTCAGCTCAGTGAGATCTCTGCTTTGCTTGCGATCCCCCTATCAGTACAACCAAATGGAATGTCTTCAGGCAAAAAGCCAGGTAATTGTAGGGCTCATCTCATTTGTTTATCTTTTATATCAGAGATAATAGTTCCACTGTTCCTGTTATCCCATGTCTGAAAACACTTTTTCTTATATTTTATCCAGTGTTCTAGTTATTTATTGTGGGCTGGCAAATCTGGTCTGGGTTATTACATTATGGTCCCATATTCAGAGGAAATAGATAAACATCCATATATTAATACTCTCTGTTTATTTAAATCAATAAAATTAAAAACAGCTCTGTATATCATAATTTTTGTTGTGACTTTTATTATACACTTCAATTAATTTTTTAATTTTTTTGTTTTTTAAATTTTTTATAGAAGTATAGTTGATTTACAATATTATATTAGTTTTGGGTATACAGCATAGTGATTCAATATTTTTATAGATTATATACCATTTAAAGTTATAAAATAATGGCTATATTTCCCTATGCTATACAGTATAAGTATATCCTTGTTGCTTATCTATTTTATACATAGTTGTTTGTATCTCTTAGTCCCCTACCCCTATCTGGACCCTCCCTTCCTTCTCTCTCCCCACTTGTATCCACTAGATTGTTTTCTATATTTGTGAGTCTGTTTCTGTTTTGTTATATGCATTAATTTGTTTTACTTTTAGATTCCACATATAAGTGATAACATACAGTATTTGTCTTTCTCTGTCTGACTTATTTCACTAAGCAAAATACTCTCTAGGTCCATCCACGTTGTTGCAAATGACAGAATTTCATTCTTTTTAATGGCTGAGTAATATTCCATTACGTGTGTGTGTGTGTGTGTGTGTGTGTGTGTGTGTGTGTGTGTGTGTAGCACATCTTCTTTATCCACAAATCTGTTGATGGACACTTGTGTTGCTTCTATGTCTTGGCTATTGTAAACTATGCTGCTATGAACATTGGGGTTCATGTATCTTTTTGCATTAGTGTTTTCAATTTTTTTTCCAGATATATAGCCAGGAATGGAATTTCTAGATAATATGGTAGTTTTAGTTTTTTGAGGAATCTCCATACTGTTTTCCATAGTGGCTGCACCAGTTTACATTCCCACCAACTATATACAAGGGTTCCTTTTTTCTATATCCTCGTCAACATTTGTTATTTGTAGACTTTTATGATGGCCATTCTGACTCGTGGGAGGTGATATCTCATTGTGGTTTTGATTTGCATTTCTCTAATAATTAGTGATGTTGAGCATCCTTTCATGAGCCTGCACTTCAATTAATTTTTAACTTTTGAATATCTATTCAGTTTATCTATTATAAATTGAAGGCTTTTGAGTAACTCAATCTCTTCAGTTAAAAATAATACTACAATGCATAGAACAACCCCTTTGTAAACACAAAGAATTAAATTCCAGGAAGTTCTGGGTTATCCTACTGATGGGCTGACTAAGCTTCAGTAACACTGGAGAAAGTCCTCAGAAAGAAAAGCCAAGAGACCAGAATCCTGAGATAGAAAGCTGTTAGTTTATAGGAAAAGCGTCCCATATAGCTTGTTAGCCCAATGGTTCTGTCTCAATAGCTTCCTCTAAAGTCGAACTTCCATGCAGCTTGGGACTGTGTCTTCTTCTTGTCTGGATTTCAGCAGATCTAAGCACAGTGCTTTACACACTGTAGTGCCCAGTACTTTTTACTGAATGAAATTGCAAAACTTTATAATGCATAGTAAAGCATCATTTTACAAGAAAACAAATTTTAAATGAATTGCATAATCAAATTTTCCCTTTTGGTAATTTAGATCATGAAAATTAATATTTTCAGTCAGTCATCCATATAACATTTACTGGGCACTTCCTATAGGGCAACAGATATTTGTCCATTATGACAGAAGTTGCCTTAAAGTATCTATTCTCCCCTTCTTTTTGGCAATAGAACCCTGTAATTTTTGCTTGCACCTTGTTATTTAGCTAAAAGACTGTATTTCAGTCTCCTTTGCATCTAGGTATGTTAATTTGACTTAGTTCTGGCCTATAAAATCTCAGCAGAGATTCTGTGGAAATTCTAGGAAGTCTCCTTAAAAGAGAGAGCATGTACCATTCTTCCTTTTATTCCCCAGTCTTCTTCCTGTCTTTGATGCAGAAGCTCTCCTAGCAATTTTAGGCCATTAAGACAAGGGTCATATCCTGAGGATGGTAGAGTCATGCACAGGAAAGAGCCTAATGACCGCAGAGAATCACTAAACGATTAGTGTGAATTGCCTGACTCTAGACTGCATTTACTGAAGAAAGTAAAATTCACTTTTGATTAAGCCATTGTTATTTGAGTTTTTCTATTATATGCATATGAATCAAATTGCAGCCAATTCAATTTGAAAAAAATATTTGATTATTCTACCTTTGCTGATCTTTTATGAGACTGTATTAATCTGATTTTTCACTGTGATAGTACTGTATAACAGATAGCCCTCAATATCTCAGTGACTTAAAACAGCAAAGACTTTTCTTGCTTATGAGTTGGCATGTGGGCTGCTATTCATCTGATCTTGGACATGATGATGTTTGGCTGGGCTTGCCTGGACTCTAGACTCCAGCTGTGCTCCACATGCTGTCATCATCTGGGTCCAGTGGCTGCCCATTTCTAATGATGCAATGGCAGAAGTGCAAGAGGATAAACCAAATCAGGCAAACACATTTAAAGTTTAAGCTAATATTTTATTGGCAAGTCACATAGCCAAGCTCAACGTCAATGTGATGGAAGAATATACTTCCACCTACTCTACTGAGAGGAATTACAATGACACCTGGTCATGTTGTGTGGATGAATAACTTTTCAACAGGAAGAGAGTAAAGAATCTGTTATGGAGAACTTGGAAAAGTTATAGAGATCTTAGAAAGGTTACTTTGACCTCTCTGTGTCTCAGTTTTTTCATTTGTGAAACAAAGTGTCAGGTTAGATGACCTATACCCTTTAGTTTTAAAGGTTTGTGGCCATAATTCTAGATCATCTTGTTTTCTTCTTGGTTCTTGGGAGACAGAGATATACCAAAGCATAATACTAAAGAAGACTTTTTATTTAAGTATAGATTAGGGTTATTGAACTTTAATATAAATGAAGGAACATAAAGCAGATATCAGCAGGTATATCAGGGATTTTTCTCCGTGAAATATTTCATTCTCTTCATCTCATCCTACCCTTAAAATAATAAAGGGCAGGGCTTCCCTGGTGGCGCAGTGGTTGAGAATACGCCTGCCTATGCAGGGGATGCGGGTTCGTGCCCCGGTCTGGGAAGATCCCACATGCCGTGGAGCGGCTGGGCCCGTGAGCCATGGCCGCTGAGCCTGCGCGTCCAGAGCCTGTGCTCCGCAACAGGAGAGGCCACAACAGTGAGAGGCCCGCATACCACAAAAATAATAATAATAATAAAGGGCACAGTCCATATAAATGTTCAGATTCAGATGGTAAAGTTTTGTTATCAGAAGGTCATTAACATCACGTATCTTGATGACCATATCTGGCTTGAGGGTATGGATATGCTGAGAATCTTCTAAATTGGGACCAGGAGTGGAAGTCCATAGGGAGGAGGAATCATAACCTTTCTATGTTTTCTTTTTTGCTCACTGCCCAATACAGAAGACTCTTCTCCTTTTTGAAATGACTGTTTAAAGAGTACTTAGTTCAGTTAAATCGTAACAATAAGCTGGAAAGAATTGATGACGTCTGAGCACAAATTAGCCCCAAAGTCATTCCCCAATGATTATGAATATTTTTTCTAATATTTAATATTCTACTTTAACAGAAATTCTTAATGCAAAGACCACAGACACTTAGGTCAGTGAACAACCTAAAGTTTTAAGCAAATTTATATATATTGTGCACTTGGTGGGGGAAAGGGTCTATAACTTTCATCAGATTCTGAAATGGGTCTGCGACTCAAAAAGGACTGACCCCCATTGACACTAAAACAAGCCATAGACACCCCTGATTTCTCTCCTTTGGGCTTCTTTCTGGCATTAAGAATCATATATGGTCTTAAAATATTAAATTCATTCATCGCTAAAGTTTTGTTGAGTCTGCTATGTGTCAGACTGTTTGAAGCACCAAGAATCTGGTGCCTAAATGTCTCCTCTGGGGATAGCAAGCCTTACAGCAAAGCGGCTGGTTTCAGTAACATGGGGAGATGCTGAAAGTTGCATGTCAAGTTTTTGATCTCCCATCAACAGAAAGGAGAAAATAGCATTATAAATGTGCAAAAAGTTGAGAGACTCCTGCAGGGAAACACAAGACAAGGTTTTATGGAACATTGTTTGAAAAAATCAGTCTCTCAACAGTATTAATCACTTGTGAACTATGGCTACTTACTCAGTCCTAAGTAGTCAGAATGAAGAGATCTGATTTTTATAAATATTGGTGGCTCCCCCTCCCTGCCTCTAGAAGTCCCCTGATTAGCAGAAATCAATGAGGGAGATAACATTCCTGGCTTTCAGACTTCAAAATCAAAGCAGAGCTGTTGGAAGGCACCGACCAGTTCATATTTGTGGAACTACATTTGATACAGACGTAATTCTATCCCTACCTCTCTCCACCTCCCTCATCCTCTACCCCCTTCTACAAAATAAGTCCACATCCCCACAAGCAGAGTTGCAGAGACTGGGGACAAATAATTTCCTTTATCCTTGGTCAGTAGGCTCCTCAGACAGGCTTAGGGCTCTGGAAAGAGAATATAAACATTTATTTTCTTCCCACAGACATTCCTGGCTGAGAAACAAAAATCTAAAGATTGCTCAGATCTCTGAGGAGAAAAATGCATATCTATTAGTTTTGTTTTGGGTGATGATTGGTGTCTTGGTGCTTTTGGGCTGCTGTAGCAAAATACCACAGACTGGGTGGCTTACAAACAACAGATATTTATCTCTCACAGTTCTGGAGGCTGGAAGTCCAAGATCAAGGCGCAGCAGGGTTGGGTTCTGGTGACAGCCCTCTTCCTGGTTCATAGCCAGTGCCTTCTCACTGTGTC
The DNA here is from genome assembly GCF_964374135.1 of Grampus griseus. NCBI lineage: Eukaryota > Metazoa > Chordata > Mammalia > Artiodactyla > Delphinidae > Grampus > Grampus griseus. The sequence goes on along the minus strand of NC_138997.1, from coordinate 110,409,119 downwards.
CTCACATGGTGGGAGGGGATAGGGAGCTCTCTGGAGTCTTTTTTTATTAGGGCATTAATCCCATTCATGAGGGCTCCACACGCATGACCTAATCACCTCCCAAAGCCCCCACTTCCTAATATCATCACATCAGGCATTAGGATTTCAACATATGAATTTAGGGGAGACACAAAAATTCAGATCACAGTGAACAAAAACTTTTGGAAGAGTGCACATCATCTTGAGAACTCTTCCAAGAAATTAAAGTCCCTAAACAATGAAGTGGTGAAAGGGCTGAAATGAAGAATGACTTCAACATTATTAAGGAGAAAACCTCAGAAGGCAAATCATTCTCCTCGTCTGAAACAAGTTGCTGATTATAGACAGAGGACCTTAGGATTCATGTTAGATTAGACAGTGCAGGTGGTCAGATATGTGAGTGCGGTCCCTGACTTCACTAAGGCTAATAGGTGTGACAGGGGAAAACATGTGGGGTTCTGAACACTCTGAACCTTGACACTGCTTGTTTGACTCAATGACAGCCACTTGCTTTCTAGGAAGTCAGGACTCGATTGCAAGTGACAGAAATGTAACTAAAGCTAAAGTAATAAAGAGGATGTGTTGGCAGGGTACTGATGAAGCTCCCAAAGCCAATATAAGATGAACAACCACCTCTTGGAAAGTCGGGGATTAGAGGAGCTCTAGGAATTTCATTAACTGGAACAAAGGGCTCCATCTGTGCCTCTCGCTGTTTCTGCTGCTCATGTTTGCGGACATGTTTCTTCATGTTGTGGAGTGGTGGGGTATGACCCTGGACTCGCATATTTATTACTTAGTGCTCCAGTTTTTTTTTGTTTGTTTTTTGTTTTTGCGGTACACGGGCCTCTCACTGTTGTGGCCTCTCCCGTTGCAGAGCACAGGCTCCGGACGCGCAGGCTCAGCGGCCATGGCTCACGGGCCCAGCCGCTCCGCGGCACGTGGAATCTTCCCGGACCGGGGCACGAACCCATGTCCCCTGCATCGGCAGGCGGACTCCCAACCAGTGCGCCACCAGGGAAGCCCACTGCTCCAGTTTTAACAATGTCAGGGAAGGACTCTGACTGGCCTGCTTGAGTCATGAGCCCATGTTTGGCTTCTTGTAACCCTGGAGACAAGATCACATAACTTGCATTGGACCATATGCTAGAGTGAGAGGGGGGACAGAAGAATCAGTCCCCCAGAGAAAAGGAGCATCAGACACTGACGACTGGGAAGATCATTGTGAACCAGATAATCACCCCAATTAGTGTCTACTCCATCTATTTCCTGAAGATCCTCTATAAGTTTCTCTGACTGGAAGAAACTTACCGTTCCATGCTGACGTAATTCTAATAGGAAGGAAGGGCAGAAAAATCTTTCAAGGTTCTAAATGAACAGCTGAAGATATAATCCCTACAAAACCTGAGTTTCAGGCTATCCCCAAACTGGCTCTCAGAGAAAAGTCCTATCCAACTCATAGTGAAAGGAGAAGGGCAGAAAAGTTGGGTCCTGGGTCACCAAAGTTCTGAATATTACTTTATCTTCTCTTCACCCACCTCTTGGAGAGAAGTAGCCAAGGTGACCAAGATTTCCTCAGGGGAAGGTGATATTTAAAAACTGCTTGTTATTTATAACATCTGTTTTTCTAAGAGGGGATAGGAGTGAAGTCTGATAATCTGAGGACCTTTTGTTTACTTGCTACTGTTTGGAGTATAGAAGTTTATCACTTGGGAATTTTCCCCACAATTTTTTAAGTTGGAAAAAGGGCAAGTTTCTTTCTTTAATTTTTTTCTGAGTATGTTATGTAGAAAGATACATCTTCTAGTATATGTTTTATTGCAATATGTATAATTTACCTTCTAAGTCATGTGTACAGAGAGCTTAGTGTGATTTATTTAAGTAGAATAGACACAAGACACTATTTGCTAATTTCATTTGTTTCTGTGATAAAAGGTACATCAGGTCTGTATTAGTCAGGGTTCTCCAGAGAAACAGAACCAATAGGATACAGGTATATATATATATAGATAGATTTTTTTATGAGGGACTGGCTCATATGATTATGGAGGCTAAGAGGTCTCGCAATCTGCCATCTGCAAGCTGGTGGTGTGGTTCCAGTCTCAACCCAAAGACCTGAGAATTCTGATGCTGATGGCTTAAGCCCCAGTCAGAATCGGAAGGCCCATCCAAAGGCAGGAGAAGACAAAGTTCCAGCTCAAACAGAGAAAGCGTATTCGCCCTTCCTCTGCCTTTTTGTTCTATTCAGGTCTTCAGCAGATTAGTTGATGCCCACCTGCACTGGTGAGACCATCCTCTTTACCCAGTCTACTGATTCAAATGTTAATCTCTTCCCAAAGTGCCTTCACAGACACATGGAGAAATAATGTTTTACCAGCTATCTGGTCATCCCTTAGCCCTAGTCAAGTTGATACATAAAAGTTACTAACACAAGGCCTGTAAAGGGAATTTTAGCCAACGGTGCCTCAGAAAAAAAGAAGAATCCCAAGGTTTCACTGACTTGTTCAAACCATACACTATCATGAAAGGTCTATTAATGTGCTATATAACACTTGAGTGGAAGGTGAATACCAGTAGAAACTAATATTAGGCTGCTTTGCAATCATGGGTTATAAATTAGGCATATGGATATTAGACAATGTACTCAGTGATGATTATTGACAATGTTGAATCATTCAAAAGATGCTAATATATGTTCTGCTTTTACCATAAACTAGCCACTGTGCCAAATGATTTGCATGTAAAGTAGCCATCGAAGGAATTCTTTTACCACTACTCTCACCTTTTCTGGGTCTAGTGCCTCTTTCTAATGGAATCTACTTTTCTCTTGTACATACTGCCATGTAGTATGTACAAGAGCTGCCGTCTTACAGACCATGCCCCTTGGCCACAGTTGGTTGGTTCAAGGTAAGTCACCTGACTCAAGAACATCCAATAAGAGTCCATCACTGAGAATTCTGAATTTAGGAGCAGAGAGAATATGGCAGTGGGGAGTACAAAATCTCAAACTCAGGAGCAATTAGCAGCCATGGTTCTGTTTTCCAGAGAAGCTGGTAAGGAAGAAGAAAACTGATATGTCAAGAAAAATGGGCGGAAAATTTGGGTAAAGAGCAAGAGTCCTCAACTTATTCAAAGACATGAGCTTCAATTGTTTTCAAGGACCAGCTGTGACCTTGTGGCTCAGTTGTTCAATATTTCCTTCTACTATATGAGATATCTTGTCAACTAATTTCCATTTTTGCTTAGATTAGTTTGAGTTGTAGTCCTGTTACTTGTAACAAAAGCATGGAACTAACACTGTGGATTATCTCATTTAATTCTCTCCATAATCCTATGTGGTAGGTCCTATTATTCCCTTTTTATAGATGAGGAAACTGAGTTTAGAGAGGTTTAAATCTTGCCCAGGTTAAGCAGCTTGTGAACAGCATAGACAGGAGTCACACCCCAGGTAACTCCAGACACACTTTCTAAAACACAGGATTAGTGAATTATGGCTGTAAGATAGGAAGGCTGATTTTTCAAAAAAAAATTAGACCTTATACATAATAGTACATATTTTTCTTTTTTGCTTATCTTGAGAGGATATATATTTTCCAAAAAAAGGTTGGTGTATCAATTAACCACTCCTGCAAAACAAATCACCCCAAAACTCTATGGTTTAAAACAACAATAATCAATTTTCCACGCTTCTGCTGGTAGGCAGATATACTCTGTCTGGAGAACCACAAAAACATGTGAGAGAAGGCATGGATACAGGGAGGAATAAAGAATTTGGAGCAGTTCATGCAACCTACCATGCAGACATTTATCACAACTGTTTTGGATTTTCCAAATGATAGTGTTCTGGTTAATTATTACTCTGGATTAGGAACTGAGAAAAGGTTTCTCATGCAGTTGCAGTCAGATGATAGCTAGGGTTGGAACAGAGGGAGTGTTGAAGCCGATGGTGGCTGGCTGGGTATCTTGCTCTCATGGCCTGACCATGTAGTCTTACTATAAGACTTAGTTTGAGTTCCTTACTGCATGGTGGCCTCAGGGCACATGGACTGCTTACTTTAAAAGCAAGACTTTAAGAGCAGATATTCTAGCTCATAGCCTTGGAAGGCAATGTAACTTTACTTCTGCCACTGTATTCTATTAGCTACAAGTGCATCACAGCTGGTCTGAATTCAAAGGAAGGATAATTCTCTATTTCAACTTCACTTCTTGACAGGGCAGTAGCAAGCTTCTAGAGCATGTGAGGTAACAGATATTGTTGGTGGTTTTTATATTTTGGAATATATCATCTACCACAGGCGTTATGATATAGCAGAAAATTGGACTTGTGCTGTAGTTCTGGTTTGGCACTTATTAGCCATGTAACTTTAGACATATACTCTGATCTTCCAGTGTTGGCCAATAGTAAACATCACATAATATTTATCAAATGAACGAATGAATGACTTCTTCAGCATTCAGTTTCTTCCCCTATTGGGGATTAATAATACCTAAAGAAAGTCATAAAGAATAAATGAGAAGAGAGACTTGAAGATGTTTTGAAAATTTGAAAGGACAACTGTCTATGGGTATTCTTGTCTTTTTTCTTCAGTGCCTATGACATTCTCTTTGGAATATTCTCAATAATGACAAATTTTTGTCCTCTGAATAATTTGGCTTTTGAAAAGAATCATTTGAAGCAGGGAAAGGACTTATGATTTCCCTGAGTAATAGCATTTTGGGGTCTAAAATGAGATACCATCATGGTATGATAAGACTGATATTTTCAAAGTAGCTGGTAACCTGGTCTGAATGACTTTTCTAAGAAAAGATTACTGTAAGTGTTTTAAGCAAAGGCAGGGGACTTGAAATAACCATATGATGGCTGCAAATAAGGGAAAATGTTCATTTGAATGTTTGTTTAAAAATAGGATTAGGGCTTCCCTGGTGGAGCAGTGGTTGAGAGTCCGCCTGCCGATGCAGGGCACATGGGTTCGTGCCCCGGTCTGGGAAAATCCCACATGCCGCAGAGCGGCTGGGCCCTTGAGCCATGGCCGCTGAGCCTGCGCGTCCAGAGCCTGTGCTCCACAACGGGAGAGGCCACAACAGTGAGAGGCCCACGTACCACAAATAATAATAATAATAATAAAATAATAATAATTTAAAAAAATAAAAATAGGATTAAAAGTTTATCATCATCACTCTTGTCCAGTGTCTGAGGAAAGACTCAAGCTTCCTTTCTAAGATGGGGAAATTTGAATTTTACTGATGATCAGTTTAAAAAAAAAAGCCAATAGAAATTAAGTGAAATAATTGTATTTGCAGGTAAGGACCAGCTGTAGATTTCCAAAAGTTACATAAAAAGCACCTTAGTTCAGTCACCTCTATATTCATCTTCTTAAGGTTAAATTACCTTGCTATTCTTACTTATATGTGTTTTTTTCTTTTTGTAATCTTGGTGATAATGAATGGGAAGTTATTTTTAAGTATTACTTCTGAAGGTTTTTTTTTTTTTTACTTATAAAAAGCAAATTTTTTCTCAGTCACTAAAGCAAAAATAATTAATAAGAAGGAAAATTATTTCAGCAAATAGGGCTAATCAGTTACCAGCAGTTTTTTTCTTAAAGACATATGGTAGTAGTTGGCTTTCTCTAGGGAAACCTTATTTATCCATGGTTAAAGTGGATAGCACTGTGCCATTAAAGTCAGCCAAGAAAAGTCTGAGCAGACTACTTAGGTAATTTTGATATTACTTTCACTTAGAGTAAAGTTTAAAAAAAATGTTCTAAGAGAGAGAAAAGAAAAAGATTTTAAAATAAAATTATATATAATAAATATTATTCTATATGTTATATATATTTTATAATAGTATAGATATATTTTATAAGCATACATAATAAAATTAGGTGAAAGCTTTTAAAAGTATATATACTAGGATCACGCACTGGATTAACAGTCTAGCTGATTGCGTACGGTCCTAAAAAGATCACCAAAGAACATTGCATGCTCATTTCTTCTCAAACCTGAAAGGTAGTGAACAGCTATCAGAGATTTTTTGGTGGCTTATAGTCTTCCTGACTTTATGGGAAAGACCTCCACTTAAGTTCAGTTACCCACTCCCCTTTGCCCTCTTTCAGATGAGGCCAAACTCAGTCCTAAACAGTTCAGACAGCCCACAGGCCATTTTTGACTGAGCCACTGGCTGGTCCAGAAGACAAGGAGGATATTTTTGACATTACCCTGAAAGAAAGTTATAAGCCCTGATTGGTCTTATTTGAGAAGGGCTGGGGAGCACAGGACCCACGAATGGCTCTGATAAATGATGCTGGTTTCCATAGCATGAATAGGATGTATAAGTGCTGCTGCCTTGTTCCAGGTCCTTAGAGAGTACAGATGCTAAACTCAAGTAGATCTCTCCTTGAGGGGCTTCTAATGTGAGACACAGATGGGGCTGCAGAGAATAATTTATTCCACAAAATTTATAACTCTGATTGTCTTTTAATTTAATGAAGTCATTCTTCTTTGTGTTAGAGGTATTAGTATTTATCTTGTTTGCAATGGAAAAGTCCCTTATCTTAAAGAATACAATATTGTCTCTATGAGAAGAAAAATTTTTTGAAGTAGCTTAGAAGGCAAGTCAAGAAAGATACAATAAACTAGCTTCAGAAGTATCTTCCTCAACCACAAAGTCTGTTCAAATGTGCTGCATCACACCAAGCACCACTGAGCAGATGTTACACAACTTTGATATTTTGTAACAAAAGAGATACTTTTTCAATAACAGGAAAATAACTGAAACCTGCTTAAACATAGCAGCAGATATTGGTTTTCCTAATTAAAAGTTAAAGAGATATAACATTTAGTTTTTTAAAAAAGTACACAATCATTTTAATTTTTTATTAATTGGTGCTCAAAGATATAGATCACTACTGTTTTATGGCCTCCAAATTATAGCCCCACTCATTTTCCTAACTTTTTTTCCCATGTTACATTTTGCCTCATTCTTCCTCAGCTGCACAGTTCTTAGTTCCTTTCTTCCCCTCCATGTCCAGTCATCTTTGTCCTTCTTTCTCTCAGACTCTCCTGTCTTTCTGTGTGCTGGATTTGTTCTTTCTCCTCCACTCTGGAAATCTTTTCCTATTTCAGCTTCTCTACCTTTCCTAGAGGAAAGGACCACAGGAGAGCCTTGTGTTTTCCACCATTTTTGCTGCCATTCCCACTGTTCCCATTGTTTCTTGCTTGGATTCTTCCGTTGGGCTCCTAATCAGACCCCTAGATGCTATACTTGCAACCCTCTAGTTGATTGGCCACACTCCAACCAAGGTGATAGCTATAAAACAAATTGAATCACGGCATCCCCTGCTTAAAACACCTCATTGGGTTCCCACTGTATTTAAGATAAATTCCAAAATCTTTAAAATGACCCATAAGGCTCTTCATGATCTGTTTACTACTCTCCTCTGTTACCCACTGTGATCCATCCAGTGTGGGCTGCTTTTTGTCCTATCTTCCACCCTTGCTTTCTTTCTGCCTAATTTTTTTTTTTTTTGGAAGGGGAGGGAGTCAGAGTGATGGTTATTCTTAATGTCTTAGGCTTATTAAAAAAAAAGAGAGAGAGAAAGAGAGAGATACTGTCCACATAGGGGTTGGATGAAGCTCTGAAAATTGTTAGCTATTGGAGGGCTCAGAAAACGCTTACTATAGTGGGAGGCATTACTTTTGCTGCAAGATCATCTAAAGCCTTTTAAAAATACTAAAATAATACATGCTATTGTAACAAAAACGACTACTGCTACTCAGAAATAAGCTTCAGAGATGTCTTTCCAGATCTTTCTCTGCATTTATTAACGTATACATAAACACAGGTAAGTTATTTCTTGGACAAACAAACAAAATTATAACTTCTCACCCCAAAATAGCTGAACCTCAGGATAGAAGGCTAGAAATTGAGATATATTTATGATGAACCCCTATAAAATTTTCTGCTTGCTTTTCCTGTGGACTGTAGAGACAGTTAAATGAATCAGTCCAGTTAACAGTTTAATTTTCCTCTTCCCCCTGCCCCAACCTAGTGTGGAAATTCACCTTGGTTACTGCAAACTCTGATACACTATCTAACAGGGATGCTCCTTCACTGAGGAAGGTGTATCACGTTGAGAGGGACCATGTTCAGGAATCCCGGGGTAAGCAGCAGTGTAACTAACCACACCTTCATCTACTATGGGTATTATCATCATTAAACTCTTGACAATGCAATGCACAACCAAACAAAAAGGCTTCTCATTCTAGTTTGCATTTTCCTTGTTGCTAACAATGGCTGAGCATGTTTTTATACATTTGTTAACTTGTGATTTTTCTGTGAATTGCCTACTTTTGTCTTCTACTCTATTGGTTATTGGGTTGTCTTTTATTGATTTGTAAAAGCTTGTTATAACATTGAATATTGTGATGGATGTGGAGATGTCCGCCCCCACCCCAGACCCCCCCTTCAAGGAGGAGTTTGTTGCCTCAGCTGCAGAAAGTACTATTGGCAGAGAGCCTTCAGCTGTCATGTCCTTCAGGGATGGCGTCAGCTGCAAAGCCATCTAGCTCAAAGTCACACTCTCACCATAGTAGCTTACACCCAAAGACTGACGTGATGGACGGAAGGTTATAAAGGTCCAGCCATTCTGGCCCACTAGGAGACAATCCTGACAGGCCAGTTTACATCTAGATCTCCCTGTGTGGTCAACCAGAGCTGTTTGGGTTTGTGTTGCAACTGGACTTTTCCCTTGGCCCAATCCTGAATCCTTCCCCTGCCTTCACAGGGATTGATCTTAAGGGCACTTCCTAATAAATATTATGTCTCAGGTTCTACTTCCTGGAGAATCTATCCTGCCAAAAATATATATTTCATATATTGTGGCAAATGTTTCTCAGAAAATGTTTTTCAGACAAATGTTGCCTCAGGACCTTTGCACATTCTCTTCCCTACGTCACTTTACCCTTGGCTCTCTCCTACTTACCCTTTAGGTACCAACTAAAATGTCACATCCTTACCAAGTCCTTCCCTGATCTTCAACCTAAATCAAGTCTCCCTATTATTTTCTGTCATAGCTTCCTATATTTTCCTTCATAGCACTTATCTCAGCTTTTAATCCTATTAATAGGCTTATGTGATTATTTGTTTATGCCCTAATTCTTCACCAGACTCTAAACACCATAAGGGCAATGATTTTCCTAGTTTTTCCATTCTTCATCCAGTTACTATCATAGTTCTTGACACATGGTACATCTTTAGTAAATATTAGTTAATGAATGAAGGAGGGAGAGAAAGGACGAGTTCTCTTTCTAAAAACATTATTTTCAAACAAGGAAAAATCCACAGCTACTGAGTTTCTAATACAAGAATCATCAACTGAAATCATGAAACTATTCTGCATTCTTTTATTAGGCCATGAATTCTTTTGCGGTGTGAGCATGAGGTTTGATGTAAATTAATCCTGTCCTTATTTTCTTGCAATAGGTAACTTTAAATTTATTTCAAGGAATTGCCTTTGGAACCCAGGGTTCTTTTGAATCCAATCGGAAAACCGTTATTCCATATAATTAGAATAGCATAAAAGAGGAAAAACATAAAGAAGTTCTATGGTTAAGCCATTTAAAAACAAAATTAATTCCCACTGCTCAAGGCCTAAAGGGAAAATCTAGAAAGAGGACAGAGAAAATGGGTTGTCTCATTAGATTTTGTTCAGGACCTATTATTACTAATTTAGTAGCTCACCCTTGAATTGCATTAGAGTATTACTATGATTACTAGATTTATAATATTACAAGGGATTTATAATGTGTCGTTTGGAACTGAAATTTCTCATGATTATTTTAGCCTAGAAGCAGTAATAATACTTAATGAAGCAAAACTTTCTATTTCTTCATGCCATTTAGCAATGTGTAGTTAAATCACATGGGATTCTTGTATGATGGATAAATTTTATTACATCCAATTTAGTAAATAGCCAGAAAAACTGAAAGTTTAATACAGGTGTATTCTGCACATCACTGGGACTTGGTTAAAAACAACTTGATTGTCTTCTACTCTATTTTTAAGAGGTGTATGGGCCTCAGGACATGGACTTATTTTCACGTATATATGATCATTCAGAAAAGAATTTCTACATGTTAACAACAGCAACTTTTTTTTTTCAGACAAAGGGGAATAAAACTAATTTCTCATCTTTCAACCAATTATGTCTCTACTTGCTGGGTGAGTCTGCTTCTTGGGCCATTTGTTTCATCAAAACTTGGATCAATATCTTTTGTAAAATAGGAAAGAAAAACGTTAAAAAAAAATGAGGACAGACAGATGTCTCATCTGCTCTTCAGTCATGACAGTTTTAAAGAGGAATCCAATATAACAACATACTTTTTTTTCTTTGTCCTCTATTCTTCTATCCAGCTCTTCTTAACCACTTCTACCAAATTACTCCTAAGGCAAAGGGGAGAGAATATATGCCCCTTCCCTTTACTAGATGTTTACCGCCAGCAATTCTGAGGTAGAATTTAGGGGGTCAGTGAACTTGGATTTTTAAAAAAAGATTATGTCTCTATTTTCACTTACTTTAATTAAAATTTAGCATTTATGAATGTAGGCAACAAACCCTATAGTAGTGTTAGTATTATATATGATTTTTGCTTCCAATAGAAATGGTATATAATTGTTATATTATTTTTCGGATATCGCAGGTGTCTCTAAATATCATTTATATCTGTCACTACTTCAAAATTAGGGTAGTTATTAGATCTATTTCACTTAATGCTTCTGTGAAGAAGCATGTATCTTATTAGATACGATGTTTTTTCTAAAATATTTTTGTAAATACATTTCAGTGTAATTGATTTTCTTTGTAGCTATGTATTTTATTTTATGCGTTTACAAACATAATTTTGAGAAGAGTTTCATAGGCCTCATAGGTGGCTCGTGGGGTCCATTGAACAAAAATGGTCAGGCACCTCTAAAGCAATTATTTTCAAACCTATTAGACCTAACTTTTCCCTTTTTTAAAAATTGAGGTAAAATTGACACAATATACATTTAACCATTTTAAAGTGTACAGTTCAGTGGCATCTCATGCAGACAAAATATTGTGCAACCATCACCTCTTTCGTTTCGAAATATTTTCATCACTACAGAAGAACACCACTTACCCTTTGAGTAATCACTCCCCATTCCTCCCTCCCCCAATCTCCTGACAACCACTAATCTTTTTTCTATCTCTAAGGATTTGCCTACTCTGGATATATCATATAAAAGGAATCATACAACACAAGACCTTTTGTGTCTGATGTCTTTCACTTAGCATCAATGCTTTTGATGTCCAACTCGTAGAATATTTCAGAACTTCATTCCTTTTTATGGCTGAATAATATCCATTTGTATGTATATACCACAACTTGTTTATCCAACTCAACAACAAAAAGACAAATAACTTATTCAAACGATGGGTAATGGACTTGAATAGACATTTTTCCAGAGATCTACAAATGGCCAAAAAAAAAAAAAAAAAAACCACAACCCACAGGAAAAGATGTTCAACTTCATGGTCATTAAAGAAATACAAATAAAACCCACAATGAGATACCCCTACACACCCACTAGGATGGCTCTAATAATTTTTTTAAAAAACAGGAAATAATTATGACAAGGATGTAGAAAAATAGGAATCCCTGTACATTGCCGGTGGGAATGTAAAACGGTGCAATTGTTATGGAAAACAGCTTGGTGATTCCTCAAAAAGTTAAATATGGAATGGCCATATGACCCAGGAGAAATGAAAACATGCCTACACAGAAACTTACATAGGAATGTTTGCAGCAGTGTTATCTGTAATAGCCAAGAGATGGAAATAATCTAAATGTCTATCAATGGGTGAATGGATAAACTTAACTTCCCTTTTAATAAGAAATCTTTTGTAACAGCATCTTTACTTTCTTGAAATGAAATTGATAGATAATAAAACTTATTACACCGATAATTTTCAAAAAATCAATGTAATGCCTATCATATAAAAGACATAAAAGAAAAGTAGTTTGTAATAAAATTATGCATATTTCAATATGCAAATACTCAGGTACCAGTACTTGAGACTTACTAAGTAGTCCTATGTTTGCATCCACATATAGACTCACTGTGAATTAGGAGTTATAAGTGCAGACTGATACAGTATTAGAGATTTGAATATCACAAACATATTAAAACAATGCAAAAAGCACTTTGTGTTATATACAAAATGACCTTAGTTTTTAGGCGGAGATAATTTTGGATAAAAAAAACAGATTTGCAGATTTTGCACCTACTTGAATGTCTGATGGGAGATTTGAGAGCAATGAAGGACATAAGACAATACTTTCTTGGGTAGGCCTATCTAAGTGTAGGATGGTCAGCACCCCTGGGCCCTATACACTAAATGGCAGTAATGCTCCTCAATCTTTGTGACATCAGAAAACACCCTGACAATTTCAAAAATGCCTCCTTGGGGGCAGTACTACCCCTTTGAGAACATGTGACCCAAAGTTTACTCCTTGAATCTTGAAGTTTCTCTGAAGATTCATGTTTTATCCTTAAAATTGAATGCATATCTGCATTCTATGATACAGTATAAGTGTGCCTGTTTAAATATATACGTAACTCTCATGTATCTGAACTGCATGGAAGCCAGTCTCAGTATATTTCATCTTCCTTAAAACACTAACTTAACTCTGAAAGTGTTAATGAGTAATATAGACGTCCCTGTATCCTTCAAAGGACGTCTCAGGAAAGAGGTACACTTCACCACATATGGCAAAACTTCTTTAAAATCTGTTTTAAGACTCTCTCCTCTTTTCACAAAGTCCCTCTGTCTCCCCAGATGTCTGTCCTTCAGCTTTTCCAGCCAGACTGGCTTCAGATCTTTTCACAATTCTCTCTAAATGTTTCACCTTAACATGCTCCACCAAACAGAACAAATATTAGACAATAAAAGCCAGTGACCAAGTTTCCTGGTCCCTCCCTCCAAATGGACACAGACTCTGCAAGGAAGTTATGATCATATTTGTCTTTTTGTCTCTTTACAGTAGAACAAGGAGTTCTGGCATTTGAGTTTTTGTTTTAAAGGCTTCTGGGCTTTAGGAAGGGACCTACGGGAACACATGGGCCCTCGGATCTGCTCTCTGCAGCCCTGGCCCCGGCTTCCTCCTAAAGTGGCCCTGATTCTGATTGTGCAAACCGTTGTGGTGTTGACAGCCCCAGTGCCTTCCTCCAAGTAGCTGCTTAACAATTGCTTTACAACAAATTGATTTGTTCTCAGGGACTCTTCTGAGAGTGTAGAGTTAGGAAAAGAACTGTGAAACAGTGTCACTTTAGAAAATAAAACTTACTATTTGTGTTTAGGCATCCTGAGGTCTAAACCACCAAAACTGAGGTTCAGAGACCCACACTTTGCTCTTGGTCAGGTGGTTAGATGTGTCACACAAGATGGAAATCTCTTTTTCACTTCAACCAAATATATAGGATACTTTCTTTATTCAAGATACCCAGAGCTATGTCCTAATATTTAGATGTCTACAGGTACTATCTCCACTTTTTCATATTCTTCCCTCATCTCAGTCCAAACGGCTTCCTCCACCTTCACAGGGTTGTCGATGACCTCCTTGTCAAATATGAAGGTCAAGTCTCATAACAAATCAGAATGAGAGAATCCAGAAGAGAGCATTAAATAAGACACTTTTTAATTAGAAATTAAAACTTTTAAAGAAAATCAAATATTTCAGTTGTTTCATCTGTAAAAGTGCAAGCAAGAAGAGTAGTAATTTTATGTTGTACACCTGAAACAATACCTCAATACATGTTTTAATTAAAAATAGATTGAAAAATAAAAAGAGAAGAGTAGCAATTTTACAAGAAGTGGCAAAAAAGTTCACTTATGATCTTTGCAAAAACTAAGTGAAAGAGTTTTAATTAAAAGAGAAGCCATTTTTAAAATAATAAACTACGGTAATAAAAAGTAACTAATAAATGAAATGTTAAAAGCACAATGAATACACAAATTCATGAAAAATATAATTCTAACTTAAAATTCTGGCCCTTGCAAGAGAAGACAAACATCTTTATGTAAATTATGTCAATTAATTTATAGTAATTAAGTCACAGTTACAAGATCTGATCCAATTCAAACTAGTTAACCTCTCTCTGTTCCATGGCTACAAACAACATCCTCTGGTTATTAATGTTAACAAGATAGACAAGATTTTTAACAATTGGTGGAAACAAGCTTTTACTCACAAAAATCTGAAAGCAGAAATCTTACCAAGATGACTCTATAGTCATCATGTAACTTTATTTAGAGAGGATAGTACTTACACCTACCTAGGCAGTGGTCAGGATTTTGATCAACACCAATGTCTGGAGGTAAGTGATACAGGGCTTTCCTGTATGAGGGAGCCACCTTATTTCTATCCTGTTGCTCTGATGTATTCGATCTCCATTGCTGAGGTAACCTTCACAGTTCACAGTGACTGCTACAGCTCCAAGCATGGCATCTTCAATCTACCTAGCAAGAAAGAAGAAATAAAAGAAGGATGTATCCTTCTCTTAACAACACATCCCAGAAATTGCATACACCACATATACTTGCGTCCCATTGAGCAGCACTTAGTTGACTGTCCAGAACTAACTATAAACTAGCAGTCTTTTTTCAGGGTGGTCATAAGCCCAGATGAAAATTAGGAACCATACTACTACAGAAAAAATGGAAACTGAATATTGGAGAATAACCAGCAGTCTGCCATAAATGTCATTTTCTTTTCCTATATCCAAATTGCCTGGAAATGTCGGTGAAAAGTTTACATATTTCTACTCCAGTTGTGAACAAGGTTCACATTCTTGGGCACCTGAGTTCTTTCAGCATCTCCAATTATTTCATGACAGTTAAAATTAGGAGACTGGTCTACCCAAGTTCCCAAAAAGATCTCTAAGACATATCATCACTAGTTAGTTAGACTCCCTCCTTAGATCGTAGATCCTAAGATGTTTTTGTCAACAGTAGTGGCTTTGTAATGTGTCAACCTGATTAGGCTACAAACTATAAGGCAGACGCTCCCATAAAAAAGAGGGAAATTTCTTTTGTGCATATACCATGATGGTTGTATCATTTTATTGTTTCCTGACGTAGAAAAAAAGCTTAATTGTTCTTTTAACCTTTGAAATTCAGATGTTTCAACAAGACAAAATCCTATTAAGATAAAGTTGTGGGCTAATTTCTAATGATCTATATATTCTTAGAATGAGACCAAACATTCCAGGTGTCTGATTCTTAGACATATTATTGCTCCATAGCATTAAACACAATGACTTTCTTCTTTAAAATAAAAAAATTGAGGTATAGTTGATGTACAATATTATATAATTTTCAGTTGTACAACATAGTGATTCACAATCTTTAAAGGATATAGTCCATTTGTAGTTATTATGAACTATTGGCTATAGTCCCTGTGTTGTACAATACATCCTTGTAGCTTATTTATTTTATACATAGTAGTTTGCATCGCCTAATCCCCTACCCCTAACATGCCCTTCCCGCCTTCCCCCTTCCCACTGGTAACGACAAATTTGTTTTCTAGATCTGTGAGTTTCTTTTTTGCTATATTCACTAGTTTGTTGTATATTTTAGACTCCACGTATAAGTGATATCATACAGTATTTGTCTTTCTCTGTCTGACTTATTTCACTTAGCGTAATGCCCTCCAAGTCCATCCATGTTGTTGCAAATGGCAAAATGTCATTCTTTTTTATGGCTGAGTAGTGTTAAACGATGGCTTTCTTTAGTAAATGATGAAGAGAAGAATTTTCCCCAGAGAATTCTTCCTCAAATTAACACCATAAAGTTTCCTAATACTTGTAGTTACCCATTGGGAGAATCCAGCATATAGTTCTAAGGGCCCTCTTGCCAATGGCTTTCCTTAACTCTGGCAACAGATTTATTCATAACTGCCAACAAGTTATGTGCATCCTGATTTGAGTAAACCGGCAAACGTATTAAGCCTTTTTAGAATACGAAATGTTTACTCAAAATGAAATATTGACACTCGTTATTTTGTAAATTACATTTTAGAGTGTTACCTAGTTTATCTTGCATTCAGAAAAGTAAGTAAGGCATTTTATTAAATAAGTTTTCACTTATTGTTAATCATTTAAATCCTCATCTTTCATTCCCTACAATTTACTGAAGTATTAAAGAATCAGAATTAAGAGTGTGTTATAGCAATAAGAAGAAATAATAGGTAAACCAGGTTAAAGTTCTTTAAAGATTTTCAATATGCATTTCTGAAGGTAATATTTATTACATAATATTTAATTATTTCTAATTTAGCCCAACGAGGGGCTTGC
This sequence comes from Grampus griseus, assembly GCF_964374135.1. Taxonomy (NCBI): domain Eukaryota; kingdom Metazoa; phylum Chordata; class Mammalia; order Artiodactyla; family Delphinidae; genus Grampus; species Grampus griseus. The sequence goes on along the minus strand of NC_138997.1, from coordinate 110,392,729 downwards.
ATCATTGACATCCCCTGCAATTGTCAGGCAGCAAGTCTCAATTCTAGGAGTTTACAAGTTGGAGAGTAAAGACAAATACACACGAAACCATTAAATAACATTGCCAGAGTTTATATTGATAAAACACGCCAGAGGTTCTTGAATAGAGGATTGATTCTATAAACTGATGGTTTAGGAAAACGTTTAGAATAGCACGCAGGAGGAACCAGAATAGGAAGGAAAACACAAGGTGTGTCTAGATATTGACAATGACGCAAATATCAGGTGATAAGGACCCAGACGTTCCTCCTGGCAGTGGATATAGAAAGGAATGTTGGATTCGAAAAAATTTACAAAATTTGATGCCTGATTGGAAGTAATGGAATAATGAGAGAAGAGTCAAAAAAAATCACTCAATTTTCTCTACAGAAGAACAACAACAGCAACAAAAGAAAACAACATGTGATGTTATTCTCAGATAAAAGGAAAGAAAAGTGGGAGATTAACTTGGAGATAAAATGATAAATTTGCCTTGGGACATGTTGAGTTTGAAACAGTGCAGACAGCTCTTATTGAAGATGGAATGCTTTTCACTGGTTGGATTCTCTGAAGAGCAGACTTTGAGATCAAGTGTGGTATGTACAGTGTTTACTAGGTTGCACCCTTGGGACTGGTACGTGGAAGTGAAGGCAAGAAAGTGATACTGGGTAGAGGGAGAAGTTGAGCTGTGATGCAGGCCCAGCAACAAGTTCAGCTGACCCTGCAGGACACCCTAGAGCATAAAAGGCCAGTTAGATTCGCCCAGTGTAGGGTCAAAATCATCGAGCTTTATAACCCCAATGATTGGATGGGCTTCCCTGGAGAGGGGCATGACTTGGACAAAGCAGCTAAGGCTGTTCCTGGAGAGGCTGACAGCCAAAGCAAATAGCCCTTCATTAAAGGGGGCACATCCCAGTAACTCCCACAATTACAAAACTGTGGTGGAGATGAGAGTTGGAGCTAAAGCAAAGTTAGTTAATTAGTGAATCCAGTTCTGTTTCTGCTTCTAACGTTGGTAAACGTAACACAAAATCTACCATGGTTGTAGTTGTCATTTTCTGAAATGCTGGATTATCCTAGCAGGAAATAAAAGAATTTTAGAATTGTGGAGTAGTCATTCATGTGTTGACTTTTATAAAAGCACATATGTCTCTAAAATGAATGATTATCCTTACCTACAGCATAATAAATAAGCAAATTTAAAAACTGCTAATTACCGTTGCTCATGCTTGCTAGCCAATAGCTAGCTTCGGGGGCTGGGCCATGAAATACAGCAGTAGTCAATAAAAGGAATGAGAATTTTAAAACAATTCTGAACATTTCCTAACTTATCTGTTTAGGGACACATAGACTGTGATATTTCACTGGTTTTTGAATACTTTATCTAAAGGGGTAACTTTAAAAATATTTTTATGTTACCAAATGTTTAAATTTTTGTCATATTAATGACAAATAAATGTTCACATATATTTCTAAATATTATCTAGAGTACATGTTCATCCACTATTTGTCAGCCACACTTTTTCCTTCTAAATACAATTTGCTTATTTATTATGCTGTAGGTAAGGATAATCATTCATTTTAGAGACATATGTGCTTTTATAAAAGTCAACACATGAATGACTACTCCACAATTCTAAAATTCTTTTATTTCCTGCTAGGATAATCCAGCATTTCAGAAAATGACAACTACAACCATGGTAGATTTTGTGTTACGTTTACCAACGTTAGAAGCAGAAACAGAACTGGATTCACTAATTAACTAACTTTGCTTTAGCTCCAACTCTCATCTCCACCACAGTTTTGTAATTGTGGGAGTTACTGGGATGTGCCCCCTTTAATGAAGGGCTATTTGCTTTGGCTGTCAGCCTCTCCAGGAACAGCCTTAGCTGCTTTGTCCAAGTCATGCCCCTCTCCAGGGAAGCCCATCCAATCATTGGGGTTATAAAGCTCGATGATTTTGACCCTACACTGGGCGAATCTAACTGGCCTTTTATGCTCTAGGGTGTCCTGCAGGGTCAGCTGAACTTGTTGCTGGGCCTGCATCACAGCTCAACTTCTCCCTCTACCCAGTATCACTTTCTTGCCTTCACTTCCACGTACCAGTCCCAAGGGTGCAACCTAGTAAACACTGTACATACCACACTTGATCTCAAAGTCTGCTCTTCAGAGAATCCAACCAGTGAAAAGCATTCCATCTTCAATAAGAGCTGTCTGCACTGTTTCAAACTCAACATGTCCCAAGGCAAATTTATCATTTTATCTCCAAGTTAATCTCCCACTTTTCTTTCCTTTTATCTGAGAATAACATCACATGTTGTTTTCTTTTGTTGCTGTTGTTGTTCTTCTGTAGAGAAAATTGAGTGATTTTTTTTGACTCTTCTCTCATTATTCCATTACTTCCAATCAGGCATCAAATTTTGTAAATTTTTTCGAATCCAACATTCCTTTCTATATCCACTGCCAGGAGGAACGTCTGGGTCCTTATCACCTGATATTTGCGTCATTGTCAATATCTAGACACACCTTGTGTTTTCCTTCCTATTCTGGTTCCTCCTGCGTGCTATTCTAAACGTTTTCCTAAACCATCAGTTTATAGAATCAATCCTCTATTCAAGAACCTCTGGCGTGTTTTATCAATATAAACTCTGGCAATGTTATTTAATGGTTTCGTGTGTATTTGTCTTTACTCTCCAACTTGTAAACTCCTAGAATTGAGACTTGCTGCCTGACAATTGCAGGGGATGTCAATGATGCAAGCCCCTCGTTGGGCTAAATTAGAAATAATTAAATATTATGTAATAAATATTACCTTCAGAAATGCATATTGAAAATCTTTAAAGAACTTTAACCTGGTTTACCTATTATTTCTTCTTATTGCTATAACACACTCTTAATTCTGATTCTTTAATACTTCAGTAAATTGTAGGGAATGAAAGATGAGGATTTAAATGATTAACAATAAGTGAAAACTTATTTAATAAAATGCCTTACTTACTTTTCTGAATGCAAGATAAACTAGGTAACACTCTAAAATGTAATTTACAAAATAACGAGTGTCAATATTTCATTTTGAGTAAACATTTCGTATTCTAAAAAGGCTTAATACGTTTGCCGGTTTACTCAAATCAGGATGCACATAACTTGTTGGCAGTTATGAATAAATCTGTTGCCAGAGTTAAGGAAAGCCATTGGCAAGAGGGCCCTTAGAACTATATGCTGGATTCTCCCAATGGGTAACTACAAGTATTAGGAAACTTTATGGTGTTAATTTGAGGAAGAATTCTCTGGGGAAAATTCTTCTCTTCATCATTTACTAAAGAAAGCCATCGTTTAACACTACTCAGCCATAAAAAAGAATGACATTTTGCCATTTGCAACAACATGGATGGACTTGGAGGGCATTACGCTAAGTGAAATAAGTCAGACAGAGAAAGACAAATACTGTATGATATCACTTATACGTGGAGTCTAAAATATACAACAAACTAGTGAATATAGCAAAAAAGAAACTCACAGATCTAGAAAACAAATTTGTCGTTACCAGTGGGAAGGGGGAAGGCGGGAAGGGCATGTTAGGGGTAGGGGATTAGGCGATGCAAACTACTATGTATAAAATAAATAAGCTACAAGGATGTATTGTACAACACAGGGACTATAGCCAATAGTTCATAATAACTACAAATGGACTATATCCTTTAAAGATTGTGAATCACTATGTTGTACAACTGAAAATTATATAATATTGTACATCAACTATACCTCAATTTTTTTATTTTAAAGAAGAAAGTCATTGTGTTTAATGCTATGGAGCAATAATATGTCTAAGAATCAGACACCTGGAATGTTTGGTCTCATTCTAAGAATATATAGATCATTAGAAATTAGCCCACAACTTTATCTTAATAGGATTTTGTCTTGTTGAAACATCTGAATTTCAAAGGTTAAAAGAACAATTAAGCTTTTTTTCTACGTCAGGAAACAATAAAATGATACAACCATCATGGTATATGCACAAAAGAAATTTCCCTCTTTTTTATGGGAGCGTCTGCCTTATAGTTTGTAGCCTAATCAGGTTGACACATTACAAAGCCACTACTGTTGACAAAAACATCTTAGGATCTACGATCTAAGGAGGGAGTCTAACTAACTAGTGATGATATGTCTTAGAGATCTTTTTGGGAACTTGGGTAGACCAGTCTCCTAATTTTAACTGTCATGAAATAATTGGAGATGCTGAAAGAACTCAGGTGCCCAAGAATGTGAACCTTGTTCACAACTGGAGTAGAAATATGTAAACTTTTCACCGACATTTCCAGGCAATTTGGATATAGGAAAAGAAAATGACATTTATGGCAGACTGCTGGTTATTCTCCAATATTCAGTTTCCATTTTTTCTGTAGTAGTATGGTTCCTAATTTTCATCTGGGCTTATGACCACCCTGAAAAAAGACTGCTAGTTTATAGTTAGTTCTGGACAGTCAACTAAGTGCTGCTCAATGGGACGCAAGTATATGTGGTGTATGCAATTTCTGGGATGTGTTGTTAAGAGAAGGATACATCCTTCTTTTATTTCTTCTTTCTTGCTAGGTAGATTGAAGATGCCATGCTTGGAGCTGTAGCAGTCACTGTGAACTGTGAAGGTTACCTCAGCAATGGAGATCGAATACATCAGAGCAACAGGATAGAAATAAGGTGGCTCCCTCATACAGGAAAACCCTGTATCACTTACCTCCAGACATTGGTGTTGATCAAAATCCTGACCACTGCCTAGGTAGGTGTAAGTACTATCCTCTCTAAATAAAGTTACATGATGACTATAGAGTCATCTTGGTAAGATTTCTGCTTTCAGATTTTTGTGAGTAAAAGCTTGTTTCCACCAATTGTTAAAAATCTTGTCTATCTTGTTAACATTAATAACCAGAGGATGTTGTTTGTAGCCATGGAACAGAGAGAGGTTAACTAGTTTGAATTGGATCAGATCTTGTAACTGTGACTTAATTACTATAAATTAATTGACATAATTTACATAAAGATGTTTGTCTTCTCTTGCAAGGGCCAGAATTTTAAGTTAGAATTATATTTTTCATGAATTTGTGTATTCATTGTGCTTTTAACATTTCATTTATTAGTTACTTTTTATTACCGTAGTTTATTATTTTAAAAATGGCTTCTCTTTTAATTAAAACTCTTTCACTTAGTTTTTGCAAAGATCATAAGTGAACTTTTTTGCCACTTCTTGTAAAATTGCTACTCTTCTCTTTTTATTTTTCAATCTATTTTTAATTAAAACATGTATTGAGGTATTGTTTCAGGTGTACAACATAAAATTACTACTCTTCTTGCTTGCACTTTTACAGATGAAACAACTGAAATATTTGATTTTCTTTAAAAGTTTTAATTTCTAATTAAAAAGTGTCTTATTTAATGCTCTCTTCTGGATTCTCTCATTCTGATTTGTTATGAGAATTGACCTTCATATTTGACAAGGAGGTCATCAACAACCCTGTGAAGGTGGAGGAAGCCATTTGGAGTGAGATGAGGGAAGAATATGAAAAAGTGGAGATAGTGCCTGTAGAAGATGTTTTCATAAGTGTTTCGGAAAAGCCGATAAGTAGAATTTCATAGGCTCATGAGAAAGATCTGGTAGAGAAGGAGTTCCAGGAACAATTTAACTCAACACAAAGGAGCCATTATCTATGCAAGACATGATGGATGTTCCATTCTTCAAAAATCTCAAGTGCTTGGCACGTAGACAATCCAGTGGGCCGGTCAAGGTGAAATGGGGAATAAGATAAGCTCACAAACATATAGGCACAGTACCCAGTGCCATTGTAGGAATGAAAATGTAAGAAAAAGGAAGGATAAATCACCTCTACTTGGGTTAAACAGAAAAAGGCTTCATGGAGGAGAAGGCATTTGAGGAAGTTACCGTTTTTTGGCTCTATAAGTCACGTCAAGGTCAATTCCTCACAAGGAGGCCTGATCATTATGTCTCAAAGTGATGTTTTCACGTGCGTGCATGCTTTTCTCCTACATTGGACAGGATCTAGAGCAGTGCTTGGCACAGAGTAACCATTCAATATTAAATCACTATAATAAAAACAATATTATGATAGTAAATACTGTCTGGATGAGTAAAGGAGTGAATGCATGTATGCATTAATAAGTGGCAGTGAGCTCCTCAGGGGCGGTGGACCTTGTTTTGATTATCTCTGAACCCCGATCTCGCTGCGTGTACCGTGTGTATTACTGGCAGTTCACCGGGCGCTCTAATTTCAAAGAGCAGTCTCCAGGGCCAGCCTGGCTGGGGCGGGTTCCAAGCCCCGGGCCGGGAGCGACGACTCCGGGCGGTAGGGGGCGCCGGCGTGCGTCTGGGCCGGTCCCCCGGCACCACCCGCGCGAAACCGGACCCGGGTCTACGCCATGCGCGTGCGGCTACCACTGCTGCGCACCAGCTGGGCCTGGCGCTTGGGCGCCCCGGCTGCCGCTGCCGCCGCCCGCCTGCCGCGGGGAGCGAGCGCAGGGCCCGGGCCGCGCCGCGCCATGGCTTTTTACCGCACAGAGGAGCGCGGCCAGCCCCACTCTCCCGGTTACCGCCTCTTTTTCAGTAAGTAGCTCGAGGGGGTCCCACCGCGCGCCGCGCCGGAGGCTCGGGATGGGAGCGCGGCCTCCATCCCTCCCTCCTTCGGGCCCGCCGCGATCGCCGCGCGGTTCTGGTCACTTTCCCGCACGCGGGGGCCAGCGCCGAGCCATGGGAGCTGCCAGAGATGGGGGCGGCGGACTAAGTCCCCAAACGCGGAGCGCGAGACGCAGGGCGGCCGGCTGGGCCGCGCCCGGGTCACCCTGGGCGCGGCCAACCGCCCTCCCCGAGCCGCGGGCGGAGCGCGCGTGGGAGTGCGCCCGGTCACCTGGCCGGGTCGGCAGCCGTTAGCCCAGCCCGCGTCACTGTTCTGGGTTCGCGATAGCTCCCAACGCGAGGAGCAGAGTCCAGTGGTTAGCCGACCTCCCTTACCCTCCCCCCCTTACCCTCCCCCCTCCCCTCCCGTCCCCCTCCCCTCCCCTCCTTTCCCCTCCTTTCCCCTCTCCTCCCCTCCTTTCCCCTCCTTTCCCCTCCTTTCCCCTCCCCTCCTTTCCCCTCCCCTCCCCTCCCCGTCCCGTCCCCTCCCCTCCCCTCCCCTCCCCGTCCCCTCCCCTCCCCGTCCCCTCCCCTCCCCGTCCCCTCCCCTCCCCTCCCCGTCCCCGTCCCCGTCCCCTCCCCTCCCCGTCCCCTCCTTTCCCCTCCCCTCCCCCTCCCAGTGGATGTAACAAAACTCCTGCTGAGGGCCGCCCATGAGGCGGGACTTCGGAGATGACAGGTCCAGTGGTTCTTTTTCAGGGCAGGGACTCTGATGAAGGGCCTCCCAGCAGCGTGAATTTATACTCACGAGTTTGCACCTTGAATGCGATCCACGATCAAGAGCCTCGCTGGTTGCAAAGTAGCTCATTCAACTCCGCAAATTGAGCAAACCCAGAGGGCGAAGCGACTTGGGGCACTGACCTGGCCGACTAAGATGGGAAAACACCCAGGTCTCCATTATTCTCATTTTTCTTTGCATCCCGATATTTCACTGTGTAGGTTAGCTATGATGTGAAATAGCCAGGTTGGTTGAGTTGCTTTCATGCCTCACTGATTTCAGAGCCCCGAGGGGAGTAGTACCTTTTTTTCTGTAAAGTCGACCTTGCCTTATCGCCCACCTGTTAGGAACACCAGCTCTAGAGAATTTCAGATCTCAGCTCGAATCCTGGATTCTTTAGCTCTTAGCTCTGGGACCCTGGACGAGTTTCCTAACTTGCTGAGCCTTAGTTCTTCTCATCTGTAAAATAGGGCTGTAAGACTTACATGGCATAGTGTATGCAAATGATTAGTCACCAGGTCTAGAATATAAATTCTATTGTTAATAATACTTGTGATCATTATTGATACCTGTAATTTATAAAATGTTTATATGTATGCTATCTGAGCTTAGGGTCGAGCAGTATTTTATGGAAGAGAAAGCTGAATTTGAATAGTTTTGTGGTTATAATGCAGTTGATACTAAAATTCCCATTTTCTTCAGAATTGACTCCATATTCTTTTCCATCCTAATTTGGTCAAGACTGATCAGGTAGAAGGGGACCATTAACAAGAAGACCCAAATTTCTGAATGGATTGTTCCAAAAGGTTACAAAGCAATGGTTTGAGGAACAACTTTCCATAGAAACAGTGTTACAAAATGGCAGTTAGGTTTTTAAGTAGATAAAAGCTGTCTAACTCATAAAATGGTGAAAGTAATACAGTAATAAATGATTGACCAAAAAGTCAATAAATATTTATAAAATGTGCTGGACACTGTTAGATGTGGCACTGAGGAAATTTTAGTTATGGGCCCTGACCTCAAGAGATTGGTGATATCAATATAATTAATTAAGGAAAGTATAAAAACACTAAAAAATTCAAATAAAATTATTTGAATGTTGGCTGAGAAAAAATAGCCTTGAGGCTCCTAGAGCATATGGTGTAACCCACTGAGCACTGACTTTGGCATGGGGAGTCCTAGGCCTTGGTTCTCACTCTGCTGTAACTCACTGTGTGCTGATTGGCCAGGTGATGGCTTCATTTCTTACATGTTCAGTTTCTTTAGCTGTAAAATGAAGCAGTTGACCTACCAGTGATCTTAAAGGTCCTTCTTAGTGATGATAGTCCTTGGAGACATTGGATGAATAATAGATACTCTTAACATTATGTATTGGGGCCGGGCCTCTGTTAGGTATTTTTGAGGCTATATTGGCCTCTCGCTGTGGTTTGTTTCTTTAGCTGCAAGTGTATTTCAGACTCACGATTTTCTTTAACTGGAATGCCACAAATAAAATACATATATATTTTTTTCACTCAGTTGGAACAAATGACAGAAAAGAAGAAAAAAGGTTTTACTGAGGTAAATGGGCAAAAATTGGAAGAAAGGAGAATGTGGTTTGGGGGAGGGGCCAGGTGGTGAGATAGTCATTGGAAGGTATTGTTGGGTTGAACAATTCCTGAACTAAACGCCAGATGGCATCCTTGGCCCAAGACTGTTTACTGCCTGCTGGAAGGGGTAGGACAAAGTGAAAGGAAGCCCCTTTAGGATTAAGGGGTAAGGGGTAACAATGAACAATTTGCTCTTTATAAAGGTGGTCACAAATTGTATATTTTATACTCTGGCAGTATCTATGTGCAGTAGTATGGTGCAGTTCGCTCCCTTCAAAGAAGAACATGAATATAGCACTACTTGGCTGAGAAGTATTATTTAGCGTTATTACAGTGGAATCATTTCCCACATTTCCAAATATATCCCAAGCCTCTGAAATATGAGTGCAGTTGGGAGGTAGACTTTTTGGCATTTCATTTCTGTAAATGGTTCTCTTTACCATCATTCAGAAAAATTAGAATAAATGATAGATGCAGTACTTTTCTTTTCCTTTTAATTGGTGTTGAACTTTGTGGGAACAGTATTGAAGTGAGACAGGGTGACAGAGGAGAAAAAACATCCTGGTGGGAATCATGAGGCGTCCTGGCCCTGTAATGAACTTTTTGTGTGGCGTTGCATGAGTAATTGAACCTCTCTGTACCTCATTTTATTAAACCACGGAAAGAGGAGATTGGACTTGATCATTTCCAAACTGCTTAGTTGAGCACAAACATCCCATGGTATGTTACTAGGCTTTCTTTAAAGGAAGAGCTTCATGGTTTAATAAATTAGCAAAACACTTCTCATTTTATCACCTTGGGGAGTCACAATGTGCATATTAAAGTTGTTGGAAATTCTTATGTAAAGTAACTTGTCCCAACTTTTGAATCCAAGAGCCCCTGTTTCTCAGAACATTTGTTGACATCTAAGTAACTCTAGAGTTTGATGGAATTCTATTTGAGAAGCATTGGGTTCTACACTAATAGTCAAAACAGTTAGGTTGTAGCCCTGGCTTGACTATTTTAGGCATCGCTTGACATCCCCTAGCTCTGTTTCTCCATCTGTAAAACGGGGATAGCACTGATGATTTTATAGAATTGCTGTGGCAGTTAAATGAGACCATGTTTGTAAAGACTATCACTGTCTCACACATGGCACATGGTTAATGTTTAATATGAATTATTTCTTTTTCCCTTTTGACTTTAAGACCAAAATTCTTGTTACGTTTTGTGAAGGATGAGAACAATGGGATATGGATAGAATTGCATACTTTGAGTAAGTCCTGATTTATTAATTCCAAGTCTTACAGTTTTCATGGGTACCAACTTGCAGTCTTTTGAATTAGTTGTGAAATCATAACGAAGTAAGACTTGTTCATATGGGACCAAAGACATAGCACTGCATGCCAATATTCTTTGGTAGTCTACATGTTTTTGTTTTGTTAATAACTTGAAAATTCATTATTTTAGATTTTTTAACTTTTCCTAAAGGATGAGGAGAAGCTACACTTTCATAGTTTGGATTTTTTTTTTTTTACTATGGGATAGGTGACTGGTTCACTTAGAGAAATAGTGCTGTAGATAATTCAGATTGCTTTTATTTAGTGTGAGAACGAATCATGCAGTTCTTTAACAATGAATTTATCATTTTAGTAAGACTATGCTTATGTTGAAATTACTATATGTTTTGTTTTTTAAGTATGTCATTTGAATAGAAGGAGGAATCTGCCATTGAATGTACCACACATTTGGACTTAATAAAATTTACTGAATTACATGAAACGTGTGTTTGAGTCTTAAATATGAGTTCCTGTAACTTTTTTTTTTATTTGGCCCATATCATAAAACTTGACACAGTAGATGATAATGGTTATTGTGTGGATATAGAAATGTTAGTTATATTTACTTGGTTTTTGTCATTGCTACAGCTTCCAATAAGAATCTCTATAAATGCTTTTAGTAATGATACGTAATAGTATGTTGGTACTTAGCATACATGTAACTATTTGATGTGTATAACATATATAATCAGGTATAAGTTTTGCAGTCCACTCAGTTTCCTCACTTGCTAATACAAGTAATAAACTTTCATCCTGATACAACTTGCTGTTATAAGAGAAAAACACATAGATTACTTACAAAATGATAGAATAAAATCTCATTTCGGTCCAGTCGAAGGGAAAGTTTTGACTCTGTTTGGCAATGTCTAATGTATATTGATGGGCCTGATAGAATTCATTAGCTTATGCCCAGTAGGTGTATAGTCTGATTTTCAACAAAGTGAAATACCAAAACAAAATGGTAGGGTGACTACAGTTGTTTGTCTTATCTCCCTCCTCATAAATATCCTATTAAAGTGATAGTAGGTGGATAAAAAAGGATAACCCTGAAACAACAAATAAGAAGGAGCCATCAGAGCTGGTGATTTCAAGATATTTATAAAGGAAGAAAAGCAGATGGAGATGTGGTTATTGATGAAGCAGCACGGAGGCAGTCCCAGCTGAAGTCTGTGTGCTGAGGGGGCTGTAGTTTCGGAAGAAGCTGAACTGCTTTGCAGAACCTTAGAGAGTTTGTGGACATGTTGATGTCAGACTGGAGAGAGAGTAAGAGACATGTGGAGCCTGACACAAGGGGGAGCAGTTTAAGTTTTATCATGGAATAGCACACAGATGTTTACCATGCAGGCCTGGGGCTTAGGCGATGTGCTGGTTCCTTCTGCAGAAATTGAAGAAGGTGTTTGGAGGTCAGTAGCCCAACCTGATGGTGTCGCTGCTCAGCGGAGCTCTGGGCTCTGTGACATTTAGGGAACGCCCCAGTGTCACAGCCAGCTTCTTACCCACACATCTCCGAGGGAAGCTGGCCGTTCAACAAGCCTCGCTGCATGCACATCAGTCTTTTCTAGCCTCTTATTAAATATAAGCCAAATTGTCAGGGATCACTTTCAGCCAGCGTTTCATCCTCTGTCTGCCAAACTGCTTTGCCAAAAGGTGTCCTCGGCCTGGTGCCATGGCGGCTCTGATGCCTGCGGTCTCCACGGAAGAGGGAAGATGGCGCTTGATGGACCAGAACAGATGGAGCTGGAAGAGAGGAAGGCAGGCAGTGGACTCCGCCAATATTATCTGTCCAAGATTGAAGAACTCCAGCTGATTGTGAATGATAAGAGCCAAAATCTCTGGAGGCTGCAGGCACAGAGGAATGAGATTAATGCAAAAGTTCGCCTGTTGCAGGAAGAGCTACAGCTGCTGCAGGAAAAGGGCTCCTATGTGGGGGAGGTAGTCGGGACCATGGATAAGAAGAAAGTGTTGGTTAAGGTACATCCTGAGGGCAAGTTTGTCGTCGACGTGGACAAGAACATCAACATCAGTGATGTGACACCCAGTTGCTGGGTGGCTCTCAGAAATGACAGCTACACTCTGCACAAGATCCTACCCAACAAGGTAGACCCACTGGTGTCACTGATGATGGTGGAAAAGGTGCCAGATTCAACTTAAGAGATGATTGGTGGACAAGCAGATCAAGGAGATCAAAGAAGTGATCGAGCTGCCCGTTAAGCATCCTGAACTCTTTGAAATGCCGGGCATCGCGTAGCCCAAGGGAGTGCTGCCGTAGGGACCCGCAGGCACTGGGAAGACACTGTTGGCCCGGGCTGTGACTCATCATACAGACTATACCTTCATTCTTGTCTCTGGCTGTGAATTGGTATGGAAATTCCTTGCGGAAGGAGCAAGAATGGTGAGGGAGCTGTTTGTTATGGCCCGAGAACACGCTCCATCTATCACCTTCATGGATGAAATTGACTCCATCGGCTCCTCACGGCTGGAGGGAGGCTCCAGAGAGGACAGTGAAGTCCAGCGCACGAAGCTGGAGCTGCTCAACCAGCTGGATGGCTTCGAGGCCACCAAGAATATCAAGGTCATCATGGCAACTAATAGGATTGATATCCTGGGCTCGGCACTGCAACGCCCAGGGTGCATCTACAGAAAAATTGAATTCCCACCCCCAACGAGGAGGCCCGGCTGGATATTTTGAAGATCCATTCTTGGAAAATGAACCTGACCTGGGGGATCAACCTGAGAAAAATTGCTGAGCTCATGCCAGGAGCATCAGGGGCTGAAGTGAAGGGTGTGTGCACTGAAGCCAGCTTGTACTCACTACGGGAGTGGTGAGTCCATGTCACCCAGGAGGACTTTGAGATGGCAGTAGCCAAGGTCATGCAGAAGGAGAGTGAGCAAAGCATGCCCATCAAGAAGCTATGGAAGTGAGGCAGATACCCTTTGTGTGGATCCCTCAAAGCTCTGTAGGACAGGAAAAGAAAAAAAAAGGTGACCTCCATGTGGCAAATTTAATGATCAATTTAAAATTCTCATCTCATGTGAATTCTCAACAGTATTTTCACAATAAAGCCCTCTTTCTTCCTTGAAATGTTTTCTTTTTCCTTCTGGGACAGTGCTTTTATCTTCTTTTGATGGCTTCTCCTTCAGCAGTCTCCCTTGCTGGATCCTCTGATCTGAACTCTAACCTTTGAAACGGCTCAGGACTCAGTTCTTAGCCCACTTATCTATCTGTTCTCTCTCTAGAGCAGGGGTTGGCAAGCCCTTTCTGAAAAGGGCCAGATAGTAAATAGTTTAGGCTTTGCAAAACCTGTGGTTTCTTACAACTACTTATCTCTGCGTTGCAGGGCAAAAGCAACCAGAGAGTAAAAGTATGGGTATGGCTTTTGTTCCAACAAAAGGTTATTTATAAAAATAACAACAGGCCATGTGCTGGCTTTGGCCCATGGTCTGGAGTTTCTGTTATTGCTTTTGCTGTAGATGATCCCATCCAGTCCTGTAGCTTGAGATAGCATCTATGCCTCCCAGATGTGTAACATTAGCCCTAGTCTCTTCTTGAGCTCAAGATTTACAGATGCAGTAAATGTACTCTGTATTTCCACTGAAACGTCTAAGAAGCATCTAAAGGTTAACGTATACAAAACAGAGCTCCTGGTCCCCTACCCCCACCCAACTATTTCTTTCTGTCTTCTCACCTATAAGCAGTAACTTAGGAATCACTGTTGTGGCCACCACTGCTCTTAGCCCATATCTAGTTCATTAGTTTCTCTTCAGTCCAGCTTTTTTTTTTTTTTTTTTTTTTTTGCGATATGCGGGCCTCTCACTGTCGTGGCCTCTCCCGTTGCGGAGCACAGGCTCCGGACGTGCAGGCCCAGTGGCCATGGCTCACGGGCCCAGCCGCTCTGCAGCACGTGGGATCTTCCCAGACCGGGGCACGAACCCATGTCCCCTGCATCGGCAGGTGGACTCTCAACCACTGCGCCACCAGGGAAGCCCCAGTCCAGCTTTTGAAATGTATGCAGAAGACAATTCTCTCCACTCCCACCCTTGCCACTATATCCATGTCACCATTGTCTTTCACTTGACCAATTGCAGTAGCCTCCTGATTCTTCACCTTGCCTCCACCATTGTCCCCTGAAGTCTGCTTTCCACCAGAAGTCATCTTGATTCTTTAAGATGTCCGTCTGATCATGCCAGGTTCTGCTCCTCGTATACAAGTTCCTGTGTGGCCTGGTACTGGGCTTCCCCTCTGAATTCATTGCTTACCACTCTTCCTTTTGATCACTGTGCTCCAGCCATCCTGGCCTCCTGACTGTTTCTCAGACACGCCGTGCATATTCTTGCCTCTGAGCTTGCTCTGCATGCAGTGTTCCTGTCTAGATGTCTGCTTGACTCACGTCCTCACTTCATTCAGCTCTGTGCTGAAGTGTTACCTATCAGAGAGATCTTCCCTGGCATTTCCATATTTCTCTTTTTCCCTTCTTTCTTGCCCTGTACCTGCTAGAGTTAAAAACATCTTCATTGCTCCTATGCATCGCCTCCCCCACCGGAGTATAAGTTCCGTAAAAGCAAGGAATTTGTATACCTAGTACCTAAAACAGTGCTTGGGATACCGTATGTGTTCAGTAAATATTTACTGAATGAATGATTTTAAGAAAACCTCATAAGCTAAATGGGAAAAAAAGAAAGTAGAAAGAGAACTTGAATTTTTCAAAGTCGCATGGGTGTCCTCTGAGATTTCAGAAGCGATGGCGTCCATTAAGAAGGAAGAGGAGGCTGTGAAGAAAAGGCAATCAAAGAAGAAGAACTCTTGGAAATTAAAACTGTGATTGTTAAGACAAAGAAGTCAGTGGACGGTGTAGTGGGTTGAATGGTGTTCTGTTGTTTTAAGCCACCAGGTGTGTGCTAATTTGGTATAGCAGTCCTAGAAGGCCGATACAGAGAAGTTAGAACATAAGGTACATAAATCTACCAGAAAGTAAACAAAATGTCTGAGACAGCAAAAAAATGAGGAAGAAAGAAGAGACATAGAGATTTAATCTAGGAAGCCTAACATTTGGCTAATATGAGTTCCAGAAAAAAAAGAACAGACAGAACGAAGAAGAATTTTCTAAGGAATAGTGGAAGAGATCTAAGAATTTAAGTACCCAAGTGTTCTGAGTCCCAGACACTTTCTTGTGAAATCTCTGAAAACTGACGCTTTTATAAAGAAGACGCTAAAAGTCCCTGGGGTTGGTGTCGGGGGTGGGGAGGGAGAACAGGTCACCTGCAGAGGACTGAGAATCAAACTGGTATCTGACTGACCCAGCAGTGCTGAAAACTCAGCAACTGGAGTAATGCCTTTGAAGTTCTGAGAAAATGATTTTCCTCCTAGAATTTACCCAGGCAACCATTAATCTAGGGTAAAGACTGAATCCAGACGTTTCAGACGTTTAAGGACTTGGGAAATTTACCTCCCATGCATCCTTTCTTACACAACACAAGTTAGGGATATGCTTCTGCAAAACATGTAAGTAAACCAAAAAAGGTGAATGCATGGGATCCAGAAAATAGATCTAAGCTGGAAACCAACAAAGCAGAGTCTAAGGGTGCCAAGAAAGCTTCCAATCCAGATTGCAACAGGAAGAATGAGATTTCCAAAGGGAGCCGCTTGGATAGAGAGAGAATTCCATAGTTTTTATGGAAGCTGTGAGACATTTGAATAATTGATAGATATGATTATGACTGACAATGGAAGGAAGAAAATTAGAAGCACAAGTCATAGAAGCTGAACAAGAAAGGAAATTTATTTATGACATTCTACCTGGCCAAAAAGTCAACACACAGACAGTGTTTCTTAAACTTGCCTGACTATGTGAATTATTTGGGGGTGCTTGCTAATAATACAGATATCCAGATTTCTCTCCTTAAGATTTTGATTAGATATGGGGGTCCAGCGATCTGTTTAACAAGTAATTCAGATTTTTCTTAATCTTAGGAAATATACTAACAGGAAAAGCATAGAAAACTCAGTGTGATTATAGAACATTTCATGAGCCTTGAAAAAATAAAAGTGCAGAAGATAAAATTAGAAGAGAGAAGGATGAAGAAAGAGAGGTTAAAAAGCCAGTTAGCTGAGTCAAGAAATACTGTATATGTTTGGTGGAGCAAGGAGTAAAGCTGTGAAGTATTAAGATTGGCCAATAGAGAACTTAAAGGGAAAGGTTGGGGTCAAATAAACTAAACTTACCTCTCAGAGCTGAAATCAGTAGACAATATTCTAAAATTGTAAATTAAAAACTAACCATATAAATATATTATTTAGGGAGATGAAGATAACATCTAGATCTAAAGTAAGTTAAGGAGGCCTACGTGGGTTGCTCTAGAGTAGAGCTGGATTGGAGAGAGGTGGGGACTTTTTTTAACCATGCACACGCATTGCTTTGTTTAAACAACAACAAAATAGATATTTATAAAAGTAAGTTGGCAACGACTTGGTTTCAGTTGTAAAGAAGCAACCAGTCTGAGCTATAGATAATGAAGTTCAAACTTAAGATTTATTGCTAGTTTTCTCTGAGGCTCTAAGAAAGGGCTATTTCTAATCTGTGCTTCAGTTATATCTTTACAGGGTGATTACCACAGTGCTTGCTGCATGTACCGTGTCTCTCTGTCTATGCCTCATAGGTATAATGTGGATTACCCTGTTCATTTTATAGTTGATCAGCATAGGTAGTACAGGTTTCTCCACTATCCAGAAAGGGAGCAGTCCTGTGAAACCATTCGTAAGCCGAAATGGCATAAAGCAAAGAAGCAATACCTTAGGATACATCTTGCTAATGAATGCACAAAATAAATGGAGAGAAAGCACAGGTGCTCACAGACACAGTTCAAAGCTATGGCAGCTTGCTGCTGAGATGATGAGTGTATAGTTCCCAGGGAAGGAGCTTGGCTGGCCACTCTCACTGTTCAGGGGTGCTCGCTGCCTCTATAAGAGCTGCTGAAAAACACACCGAATGCTGTTTTCGATTTTTGCCTTTTTTTGTAAAAGTGAAAATCCTCTTAGGATTTCTTTCTGTTAGCAAAAACAGGTACTAATGTAGGTCTTTTGTAAAAGTGAAGTGGCATAGAGCAAACTTTTCAAAAAGCAGGGGATACCTGTACCTATCTTTAAATCCACCTTTAGAGAATCTTAATACCCTTTAAGTGGAGCCTAATAGCATCCTTATATCACTGACTCTAGAAAACTTTGAATGGGTTCTCAGCCTTCCTTTCTGTGTTAGGTCAATGGTTAGCTCTCTAATTGTGCCAAGAGGACTCCTTTATTTTTTAAATTTACAGGATGATGCTGATCCTGATAACATGTAGTACTCGCCCTGTCTTATCTGTGGGCATTGCTCACATTTTAGCACTTTTGTATCCTGGCATCTAGTATGTTGCCTTTTACATAGTACTAAATTGTATCTTGCTTAATTGAAGAAAATTGAGAAAATTAAGTTTCAGAGAAATCGAGTGACTTAATCAAGCTCAGCAAATAACGTGGCAGATTCTTGGCCTCTGTGTTCGTTGCTCCTGTGCCGATTTATTGGCATGTTGCTCATCAAAGCAGTATGATTATCAGATATCTAAGGCCCTATTTTATTTTCCCAGAAATTATTCTTTTTTTTCTTTATTATTATGTTTTTATTTAAACTATTTCATGATCCAAATGGCTTCTAGTAGGTTTGGTTATCTGAGTCAGACCATTCACTTACATTTATATATTTTTTACCTTCCAAAATGGCAGTTAGAAAACAATTTTAACGTATATATTGGCATTACCTTAGTGTTTGAATATATTTAGATCCCAATTTAAAGAAAGAGATATCTAAGCATGCTTCTCCCAGATCTTTAGATTTTAGTGATCACAGCCTAGTCTAGTCCTGTTTTTCCTCATACTTGAGTAGCATGTGCTCCTCTTAACATCTTAATAAGTTTGTTGGGGCTTGTCCCCAGTTAACGAGAGCTTTAGGGAAACTTAACACAAAATCAGTGTGCCAAAGGTATCATTTACCCTTAATTACAAAGGCAGCCTAGCTATTCTGTCAAGTTTCCTGTACTTCATTAATTTTAATAACAAACTTTCCTGGTTTGTACAACTTCCTGAATTCTTAGAGCTGAGATTATTGTTAATTTCCGTCACAATGATAGGTTCCAAATGTAACAACTGAAGTAATATGCTAAAGATTACATCTTTCTTCTCTTCAAAATTCTACCTTATCTTTGTGACTTAAAGTGGAGAAAAGGATCACAGATGGTGGATTGTTATTTGGAATAAGTGTTTCTATTTATATGTTAATATACTATATTTTTCTTAATTGCCATCTTTTTTTTATTTGCTCCATATATACTTATTTTAAAAATTACATAGGATAAAATTCACTCTTCTTTTTGGTGAACAGTTCTGAGTTTTAGTAGAAATATAGATTCATTTAAATGTCATCACAATCATGATACAGAACAGTCTATCACTCCCCAAAATTTCCTGTGGCCCCTCTTTCAAGTCAACTCCACCCTCTACCCTCATCCTCTGGCAACCACTGGTCTGGTCTTTATCCCTATAGTTTTGCCTTTTCCAGATGTCATCTAAATGGAATTGTTTGAGTCTAGCTTCTTTCACTTAGCACGTTACATTTTAGATTTTTTCATTTTCTTGTGTGTATCAATAGTTCACTCCTTTTTATTATGGACTAATATACTATTCTGTAAAGTGCCATTGTGTGGGTGTAACAGTTTGTTTATCCATTTACCAGTTGGACATTGGGGTTACTTCCAGTTTTTGTGGTTATTGAGTAAAGCCACTATAAACATACACTTAGAAGATTTTGTGCAAACATAAGTTTTCATTTTTTCCTGGTTAAGTACTTAATAGTAGGATTTCTGGGTCATATGTTTAACTTTATAAGAAACTGCCAAACTCTTTTCCAAAGTTGCTGTACCATTTTCATTTCCTGCCACTACATTTTATTTTAATAAAAAATATGTAAATGTGACCCACTTAAGTACCATTGTTATTTATAGAAAAGTAAATAATCAAGCAACAAACTGATAATTTTGTTCTTTCTGTTCTTGTGTTGCTCATAGAAGACTTTAAAATCAGGCACAGAATTTGAAATTTGATGTGGTATGCAAAAGAGAAGATTTTTTTTTTTCGAGATGCATCCTTTTTAACTGATGGAAAAGAGCTTTACAGATCATAGTGAGTTTTATACCCTTTGCCACTTGTGTGCTTTTTCTCATCTTTATCCTGCTTTGTGCACCGGGGTCCTTCATGAGTTAGCTTGTTGCTAGGGTGGGAAGAGAAAAATTACATTAACAGCTTGTACAGAAAAATGAAATAGTAATAGAGGTATTTGCTCAGCAAATATTTACTGAATGCCTACTAAGTGCTGGAAACTTTTCTGGATGCTGGGGATCTAGTAGAGAGCATAACAGAGCAAACAGCAACAAACAACAGCAACAAAAATCTTCAAGAACTTTAGTCTATTGATAAGTGCTAAGGAAAACTCACACAGCATGAGAAGAGGAAATAAAATTTTGGTGGAGTGGAGGCCATTATTAAGTTATATGCTTCTGATTTTATTGGACTGAAGCCATGGCTTGTTTTCCGTTTGTTTATTTAAATAAACTTTATTTTGGAATAGTTTTAGATCTGGCAAGGTTGCAACAGTAGTACAGAATTCCAGTATATCTCTTACCACGTTTTCCCTAACGTTAACATCTTTCATTACCACTGTACATTTGTCAAAGCTAAGAAACCAACGTTGGTACATACTATTAACTCAACTCCACGTTTTATTTGGGTGTCACTGGATTTTCCACTAATGTCACTTTTCTGTCCCATGATCCAATTCAGGGTACCACATTGCATTTAGTCATTATATTTCCTTAGTCTCCTCTAATCTGACAACTTCTCAGTCGTTCCTTGTTTTTTGTTTTCTAATGACCTTGAAATTTATGAACAGTATTGGTTAGGTATTTTGTAGAATGTCCCTCAGTTTGGGTGTGTCTGATGTCTTTCTCACGATGAGACCGGAGTTCTGGGTTTGGGGGAAGTGTGCGACAGAAGTGAAGTACCCTTCTCATCGTGGCATATCAGGAGGTACATGCTATGAACATGACTGGTGATATTAACCTTGATCACTTGGTTAAGGGTACTGCTTGTCAAGCGTTCTGCACTGAAATGTTTTTCCCCTTCCATACTCTATTCTTTGGAAGTGAGCCACTAAGTCCAGTCCACAATTGGGGGGGCAGGGTAAGCTTTACTTCTTGGAGGGGAGGACATCTACATATATTGTTTAGAATTTTTCTGAAAGTAAGACTTGTCTCTTACCCCTCATTTATTTATTTATACAATCATTTATTTGTATTACTGTGGACTCACGTATATTTATTGTATACTTTGGGTTATGATTCAATACAGGCATACCTTATTTTATTGCACTTTGTTGTACTTCGAAGATATTGTGTTATTTACAAATAGTTTTGTGGCAACACTGTGTTGTACAAGTCTGTTGGTGCCAATTCCCAGTGGCATTTGCTCATTTGGTGTCTCTGTGTCACATTTTCATAGTTCTTGCAATATTTGTTATGGTGATATGTGATCAATGATCTTTGGTTTTACCAGTACGACTCACTGAAGGCTCAGATGATGGTTGGTGTTTTTTAGCAATAAAGTATTTTTTAATTAAGGTATATATATTGTTTTTTAAGATATAATATTGTGGCACACTTAGAAGACTACAGTGTAATGTAAACATAACTTTTATATGCACTGTGAAACCAAAAATTTGTGTGACTTGCCTCGTGATATTCACTTTATTACAGTGGTCTGAAACCAAGCCCACAGTATCTCCAGGGTTTGCCCATACCCATTATTTATTTTGTCACTCAACTTGTTCCAGCTTTGGCCTTTGGGAACTCTTTCAGGTTGGCTCCATTTCCCTTTGACATACCTCCAGCCTTTTGTTTTGAGCACTTGGTTGGTTTCTGGTAGTACAAGATATTCCAGGCTCATCTTGTATATTCTTTGCCCCAGCTTTAGAATCAGCCCATTTTTCAAGTAGCCCTAGTTCTTTTCATTGGAGAATGGTATTTAGAAGCCAAGATTTGGGTGCTAGGTATACTCATTGCTACTGGAGTGTCAGCCAGTCCTCATTTTATTTATTAAGATATTTTTAAAGTCTGAATTTGAAAATTATACCAAAGAAGTAGCAGGCCAGAAGTAGAACATACCCTGACTTAAGAAATTGCAAAGTGAAAATTTTCTATGGCTGTATTAAGCCCAGCTTTTAGAAACATTCATTCCAGCAAAAGTATGCATTGGGTTATTGTATTTTGTTTAAATAATATATACTTTTAAAGGTATTTTATATATACATTTCAGTATGCAATGAGGATAAAATAGTTTCTGTTATTGAAATTTTTGTTTTAAGCTTACCTTAATATTAGCATCCTTATCACTTTGAGTGGAACAAATGATTCGTTTCTTTTAATTTGGTAGGACCTTTAATCCTTTGTTCATGTAAATTGTAGGTGGAAATTAGGAATTCTATTGCTAGGTTTCTCTTGGGAAAATTGACATCAGTTTTAGTCCATTTCACTTATTAATCAGTCTCTTTTCGGAAGTAAGATTTTTCATATTTGGGGTTTTTGTCTAATTTAGACATATTTTGCTTTGGATGTTTAAGCCACAGGAATAAGTAAATGGTTTCAGCAACTCAGATATGGTTGATTTGGTGTGTACAGCAGTCCCACTTGTCTGTGGTTTTGCTTTTCACAGTTTCAATTACCCTTGGTCATATGTGGTCTGAATATATTAAATGGAAAATTCCAGAAGTAAATATTTCATAAGTTTTAAATTGTGTGCCACACTGTTCTGAGTAGTGGAAATCTGGTGCTGTTCTGTTTTGTCCTGCCTTGTCCCTGTCCTGGGCATGAGTCATACCTTTGTCCAGCCTTAGTAGATATCTCGGTTGTCAGACCCACTGCCCAGGTACCACAGAGCTTGTGTTCAGGTAACCCTTATTTTCCTTAATAATGGCCCCAAAGCGCAAGAGTAGTGATGCTGGCAATTCGGATATTCTCTTACTGTGCCTAATTTATAAATTAAACTTTATCATAGGTATGTGTGTATAGGAAAAAAAAAAAAAAACATGTAGGGTTACTATCCACAGCTTCAGGCATCCATTGGGGTCTTGGAATGTATCCCCCGAAGATAAGGGGGGACTACTGTTTTTCTCTTTCGTCATCAGATTGGAGCAAGTTTTAAAAGTTGAATTAAACTTTAAATTGGGAGTTAAGGTTAATTTTGAAAAAAAACATTAAAAACGTGTTTAAAATTTAAAAGTGGGTAAGAGTATAATTGCTCTAAAGAACAAGATAGTCCATTGCTTTAATTCTGTGTTTTTGTTTATTTTCCTTTGCAGAGAATGTAGCTGGTCACTACATTTCCCCCTTTCATGATATTCCTCTGAAGGCGGACTCTGAAGAGGTATTGTTTTAACTTGTTTGGGGCATGAAAATATGTACTTCTCGTATCACCATAAAATGCTTTTTGGAAGCATCTTGAAAGGAAAGAATGTGGTCGGAAGCTGAGAAGGGCAACAGAGTTATCATAACAGGATTATAAGCCTCCTTCGTGAATTCGAATTTGGATAAGAATAGGATTCTTCCAGGAGAACTTGAGGAGAAAGAGATGTTAGTAGTCGATAAAGCTTAGAATTTGGTCAGAAATAAAGATTTAAGGTATAGAATTTAAGAGGTTAACAAGAGGCTTATTTTAAGTAGTAGTAACAGTAGTAGTAGAAGTAATAACATTTGTGAATTATTTTGTTTGCTAGCCACCATGTGAACATATGACATTTTATTTAATCCTTATGAGTTGCTATTATCATCTCTAAGGACACCGGAGCCGAAGGCATGTTATTGACTTGTCTAAGGTCATGCAGCTGGTAAGTGCCAGAACCAGGTTTTGAACTAGCATTTCTGACCACAGAGTTCATGCTCTTTAACTACTCTACGAGACAGATGCTAGAAAGATAAAGTTGGGAAGATTGTAGTCTTTGAATAGTTATTCTTTTAGAACCTAAAATTACTTGACAGGTGTGAGGGTGGAAGGGATGTAAGTCAGGTCAGAGGGAGATCTGCTGCTGAAGGTGGAACTAAGAGGGGCTCGGCATATTGGAGCCTTCCGAGGACTCTCCTGACTAGCTGGCGAGATGGCATAATTGGCAGTGGATGTTAGTAGTCACCATGACGTTGGAAGTTCTTTTCTTGAAATCTGAGTAGTTACAACAATTGGCTGACTTCATCTGTTAAGTAAGTTAACCAGGACTATGTTCCTGGTTGAGATTATATGGGGCTAGTTAGTGGGGTGGGGTTTTCTAGAACTGTGGGGAGATGAGTGTGAGGGCAGAGGCCAGTGAAGAAGTGGGAAGCTGCTTCAGATGCAAGGCTGGTTTGACTTTTTTGGTGTTACCTCAGGGGCTGAATTTCAGGCATCATCCAAAGGTTCTGGAACTCTGGAGTAGGACTTATGCTGTCTTGCAGCCCTTCACAGGGCTGGACTGTCCATAACAGTGGCAGCGGGGAGAATAATAGCAAAGATTTATTGAGTGTTTGTAGTGCTTAGGCAAGCACTGTGCCCAGAGCTTGACTTGCATTATTTCAAAATGTGCCGGGCTACTATTATCATCCTTATTTTGTTAATGAGGTTAAGTACCTTGCGCATGGTCACAAATCTAGTTTGCTGTGGAGGTGAGATTTGAACTTAGGTGCTCTAACTCCACAGACTGTATCTTTTTTTTTTTTTTTTTAAACATTTCTTCAGGCTTTATTTTAAATGATAGCAGGTTTGAGGTCAAGAAGACAATAGGTGATGGTGACTTGATATAGTAAAAAAAAAAAAAAAGCAAAAGGAAAGGTATTTTATTCTAAACTATTATTTACAAACACATTTAAAACTATAGTCATTTCCTATAATGTCTATAGAATTTTCTATAAATAATTTTCCCAGAAAGAGCGAGGAAAAGAATGCTCGGCAACAGGGGTACCCTTTTCTACAAAGCCTGTATCTTAACTGCTCTTGTGTAATTCTTCTAGCTCATTACTTCCGAGGAGAATTCAGCTACAGGACAAGGAGTCATGTAATCTGGAGAGAGAAAGAAACCAATGAGAGGGCAGAAAGAACTCCACAGTACTGTGTGTGTGTGTGAATGTGTGTATGTGTATGTGTGTGTGTCCATGTGTTTTGTTTTGTTGTGGCCAGTGAGCTGTCCAACCTAGATATCTCACGTCTCCCAAAAATTCTCTTTGATTTTGGCCAAAAGTGCGTGCATTCATCTATTTATTTATTCATAGACTTATTCATTCAGTAAACAGTTATTGCATGCTTATTAGGAGCCTGACAGTATTCCAAGCACTAGAGTTGCAGTGGTAAATAAGGTGAATATAGTTCCCACTCAGCCGGAGGAGACTAACAACCTGAAAATAAACAAGTCAATCCGATAATGTTATGTGCTCGAAAACTAGAATAGGGTAAGGAGGGTAGGAGTGACTGGTGGGTGCTGCTTCAGGTGTACTGTGACAAAATCTTTATACCTGATCACAGTAACAATGACAATAATAATATTTGGAGGAATCATGTAGTAGGTAGGGGTGGAGGTGGAACAAAGAGTGGGCTTTAAACATCCCAGTGGGCATAATATTCTGCCTAAGGAGGATGGGTTTTGGGGAACATGAGATTTGGGGTTATGAAAAATTGAGGATAGGGCAGGACAAAGTATAACAGGCTATACTGGTGAATTCTGGGCCTTTTGGAGACTGGTACACACAGTGGTTATGTAAATAGGTTTCCCTGGTTCCCAGTCCTAGTGGGTAGAATGGTTGCACCTTATACTTTGGGTGGTGGTATTTTAGGAACAGGAATAATGTTTCCGGGCCGGCTTGGAATAATTGTTTTTCTGTTAGTTTTTGTTTCCTCCACTAGTTGTTTTGGTGTGTAAAAGTTACATATAATGTGTGAGCATTTGTGACTGGCATAATTTTTCTTCTCAACCCACCATACACTCTTAATTTAAAAGTGCTTGATGGAGGCATAGTAATCACACCTTGGTGGAAATCACAGGCAGGAGGTGCAGCCGGGTACTTTCATGGCTTGTTAGTCGTACTCCCTGAAGTTTCATTTCAATAATGAAATGACTGTTTTAAGCATAGTCACTGGAAACTGCCAGTCTTTCCTTAAAGACTGAACAGAGCCTTTGCTTGTTTTATAAAAACTAGGAAAGTATACTTGAAAGAGATGTAGCTTTTCTGATAATTTGTTTTGTGAAACACTTTGATGCTCATGCACTGGGGATGCAAATGCTGAGAGAAAAATGAAGTGGGCATTTGGTGGATTCTCTGTTGAATCAGGTTCCTGGAAGCCTCTGTAGTGGAGTGTTTATTCAATAGGCATATTTTCATTGCTCTGCAGTCAATTTCTTTCGTGAAATATCACAATCATAAATACTTTCTTTTTTAAATTGAAGTATAGTTAATTTACAGTGATTCAGGTGTACAGCAAAGTGATTCAGTTTTATATGTATACACACACACAAACACACAATATATATATATTCTTTTTCAGATTCTGTTCCATTATAGGTTATTACAAGATATTGAATATAGTTCCCTGTGCTATAGAGTAGGTCCTTGTTGTTTATCTATTTTATGTATAGTAGTGTGTATCTGTTAATCCCAAATTCCCAATTTATCCCTCCTCCTCTTTCCCTTGTGGTAGCCATAAGTTTGTTTTCTATCACTGTGAGTCTACTTCTGTTTTGTAAATAAGTTCTTTTGTATCATTTTTTTAGATGCCACATGTAAGTGATACCATATGGTATTTGTCTCTCTCTGTCTGTCTGTCTTCACTTAGTATCATGATCTCTAGTTCCATCCATGTTGCTGCAAATGGTATTATTTCATTCTTTTTTATGGCTGAGTAACATTCCATTATATGTATATACCACATCTTCTTTATCCATTCATCTGTTGATGAACATTTAGGTTGCTTCCATGTCTTGGCTATTGTAAATAGTGCCGCTATGAACATTGGGGTGCATGTATCTTTTCGAATTAGAGTTTTTGTCTTTTCTGTATATATGCCCAGGAATAGGATTGCTGGATCGTATGGCAGCTCTATTTTTAGTTTTTTAAGGCACCTCCATACTGTCCTCCATATTGGCTGCATCAATTTACATTCCCACCAACAGTGTAGGAGGGTTCCCATTTTTCCACACTCTCTCTAGCATTTATTATTTGTAGGCTTTATGGTGATGGCCATTCTGACCAGTGTGAGGTGGTACCTCATTGTATTTTTGAATTGAATTTCTCTGATAACCATCTTTTCTTTTATAGGAAAATGGCATTCCTACAAAGAGAGCACGAAATGATGAATATGAGGTATATCTAAAGGTTTTTATTTGTGTGTCTCACATTGTCTTTTAAAGACCTTGATGATAGTTTGCATTTGTAAAATGATTCTGAATTATTCTCCCTTGCAAAACTTTTGTGTGCATTCTGATGTTTTTCTGCTTCTAGTAACTCTTTAAGGCAGCTAGGGACAATATTACCATTTTACTTTTTTTCCCTTGTGGTAAAATATACATAACATAACACTTAGCATTTTATTTATTGTGCACTTTTTAAGTATACTTTAAGTGACATTACACTTAGCATTTTATTTATTGTACACTTTTTAAGTATACTTTAAGTGACATTACACTTAGCATTTTATTTATTGTACACTTTTTAAGTATACTTTAAGTGACATTACACTTAGCATTTTATTTATTGTACACTTTTTAAGTATACTTTAAGTGACATTACACTTAGCATTTTATTTATTGTACACTTTTTAAGTATACTTTAAGTGACATTACACTTAGCATTTTATTTATTGTACACTTTTTAAGTATACTTTAAGTGACATTACACTTAGCATTTTATTTATTGTACACTTTTTAAGTATACTTTAAGTGACATTACACTTAGCATTTTATTTATTGTACACTTTTTAAGTATACTTTAAGTGACATTACACTTAGCATTTTATTTATTGTACACTTTTTAAGTATACTTTAAGTGACATTACACTTAGCATTTTATTTATTGTACACTTTTTAAGTATACTTTAAGTGACATTACACTTAGCATTTTATTTATTGTACACTTTTTAAGTATACTTTAAGTGACATTACACTTAGCATTTTATTTATTGTACACTTTTTAAGTATACTTTAAGTGACATTACACTTAGCATTTTATTTATTGTACACTTTTTAAGTATACTTTAAGTGACATTAAGTACTTTAGCATGTTGTGCAACCATCACCACCATCCATCTCCAGAACTTTTTCATCCTCCCAGACTGAAACTCTGTACCCATTACGCAAAAGCTCTCCATTCCCGCTTCCATGCAGCCCCTAACCACTATTCTACTTTATGTTTATGAATCTGACTATTCTAGGATCCAGGAACAACTCTTTTGGGGGTAGAGAAGAAAAAAAAAAAGTTATACCAACTATATGCTAAAATAAATACATTCTAAATCAATCTTTCAAGTATGTGACTGTCAAGCTTTTAATATTTCTGGGCTTAGGATCAGCACATTTGACATATTTCTTGACTTACGATCATCCCATTTCTTGCTGTTGATACCTTTATATCTTGCTGTTTCCAGGCAGCTTTTCCTGCCACTTCCTTAGCCTTCTTTTCCCTTTCCAACCTTACTGCTATCTAGTCTCTCATCTGGCTGAAACTTATGACCCCAGCCTTTGAATCCACTTCCAAACATAGCTGTGGGGCTGTTGAATTCCTGTCACCTTTGCCTGCCCTCCATCTTGTATTTTCCTAAACTGGCGTTTGTCAAAATGGTCCTAAGCCATCTGCATTGGAACTGCTTAGGGCCCTTGTTAAAATTTCTGATTCCTGGTGCATTCCATATCTACTAAATGAGAATCTCTGCTTGCTGGGGACTGGCTAGTCTACATGTTTAACAAGTGTTCCAGGGCATCCTATGCACCTGAAGTTTGAGAACCATTGCTCTAGATGTTGGGTGAATAGATATTCAGGGGCTCAAGTCTTTATAGATTCCTAGAGACTTCAAATGTTAAACTGGAAACAGTTGTTTCAGTGGGAGAAATGTATTCTGAGTACACACAGCCAACTTAACATTTAATTCTTAGTTACATAGTTTGTGTGTCAGAGACTACCTGATTTGAGGGTTTTTTTGTATTTTGTTTTTTTAAATTCTCTCGTATTTCCCCCACCCCCTAGGCCCTGGCAACCACTTTTCTACTCTCTTTATATGAATTCGGCTTTAAAAAATTTTTAAGATCCCACATATAAGTGATGCCATGCAGTATTTGTCTTTCTCCTTCTGGCTTATTTCAGTGAGCATAATACCTTCCAGGTTCATCCCTCCTGTCACAAAGGGCAAGATTTCCTTCTCATGGTTGAATAATATTCCCTTGTATGTATACAACATCTTTATTCATTCATTCGTTGACAGGCATTTAGGTTGTTTCCGTGTCTTGACTATTGTGAATAATGCTGTAATGGGCACAGGAGTGTAAATAGCTGCTCAGTATCCTGTTTTCATTTTTTTTTTTGGATATATATCCCAAAGTGGGATTTCTGGGTTATATGGTAGTTCTATTTTCAATTTTTTGAGGAACCTCCATACTGTTTTCCATTGAGGCTGCACCAATTTACATTCCCACCAACAGTGCACAAGGGTTCCCTTTTCTCCACATCCTTGCCAATACTTGTTATTTCTTGTCTTTTTGATGATAGTCATTCTAACAGGCAATGAGCATCTATCTCATAGTGGTTTTGATTTGCATTTCCCTGATGGTTAGTGATGCTGGCCATCTGTATGTCTTCTTTGGAAAAGTGTCTATTCAAGACCTGTGCCCATTTTTTAATCGGATTGGTTTTTTGCTGTTGAGTTACATGATTTCTTTATGTATTTTGTATATTAACCCCTTAACAGATTTACGACTTATTTTCTTCCATTCCATTGGTTGCCTTTTCATTTTGTTGATGGTTTTCTTTGCTGTGCAGGATTTTTAGTTTAATGTATTCCCATTTATTTATTTTTGCTTTTGTTGCCTTTGCTTTTAGTGTCAAATCCAAAGTTTATTTGATATTTTAA
The DNA here is from genome assembly GCF_964374135.1 of Grampus griseus. NCBI lineage: Eukaryota > Metazoa > Chordata > Mammalia > Artiodactyla > Delphinidae > Grampus > Grampus griseus. The sequence continues at coordinate 110,363,202 of NC_138997.1, read as the reverse complement.
GAGAAAGAGGATAGAAGGGTGATTTCCTCTCATTTTTGTCCCCAAGTATATAAAATCTACTGACTGCTTTTTCATCTTTTTTTTCCCCCTGCAATAAAAATAGAAGGGAATAATAGAAAGAAAAGAACTGAAGGAGGAAGTAAATGCCCCTGACCCATACTCAACTTTCTGAATTTGAAATGTGTCCCCTTGTATCTTTGTGATTTTCTAATAAATTGCAGCAGGCCATTTTTGGTTTGTAATTAACACTAATCCTAGGATAACCAGACTAACATTGGCTTTAAAAAATTACAGGTCGTATGCATTTTAGCCAGAGAGAAGAAAAACAGGCTGGAAATACACTCCTAGTGATCAGAAACAAATGATGAGGGAGAGTGTAGTTTGTAGGCGTAAAATTCAAACCTGATCCATTGTTCTTTTGGTGTAATTCAAGTCTCCGTGAGTGCTTTTGGTAGGTGTCCTTGTGTAAAAGGATTGTCACTAGCTTTGTCTTCTCTGTCACCTCTGAGTATTCATCTGCATGCATTTGTTCTCTTATAGCCAGACTTTCAGGGATGAATAAATTATGTGAACATCTGTCATTTCCTTAGGTTTTTCTTTTTAACAGCTACTTCAGACATATTTAAACAGGTGCTGGGGTACCTCATGAAAGAGCATAGAAAATGAAACATAACAGCAGGCCTGTGTATAAGGTTGCTAAGATAGGTATGAGACATACTTCTAAGGAGCAATTGTTGAGAATTCATTCTCAGCTTTGTTCCTTATCTCGTTATGAGTATGCAGTTTTGTCACTGGTAAACTTTAGTCTTATCTAGAAGAACTTAAAAACCATCATTATTTTTGTGGCTTGATTTATATTTAATTGTATAAATGGCATTCTTTGAATTAATAGCATTCATGTTTCACTAAGGAAGCTCCAGATATTGTTTACCAGTGCTTTAAACCAGAGGTTCTCAACTCTGGCTGCATATGAAAATTGCTTGGAATGCTTTTAAAAATAAGCAGTGCCCTGGCTCCACCTGCGAACCATTGAATTCAAATATGTAGGAGATGGGGCTCTAAAAATCTCTTTCTTTTTTTTTACTCGGTTACAGCTCTCCAGGTGATTTTGCTGTGTGACACAGTTGAGAATAAGTATATTTAATCACTGCTTCTCAAATGATCTGTGGTGAAGGACAGTTTTTTTGTTTACTTCTAATCTGTTGTGAACTGATACTTTAAAAAAATACAATCAAAATGAATTATTAGAAAAGTGTAATTCAAGTGCCAAATTTTTATTATTAGGTTCAACAGTCAGAAAAAGTACTCTGTCAGATTGTTATAAATGTTTCTAAATGAACCAGTAACAGTCAGATTACAGATTAGCCCTGGTCCATGACCACACTTGGAGTAGGACTGTTTTAAACCATTGCTTTGATAAGCTGTTGGTTACTGATATCAGAATGGCATACAAGTCAACTTTACCTGTAAGACTTTCTCTTTGTGAGGCCATTACTGTAGGAAATTATTTTTACCCATCACTGATGTAGAGTCTCCTTTGTTTTAAGTACTCTGCAAAGTTCAGAAATGCTAAAAAGAAGCAGTGGTCCTTTTATAACTTTAGGGAACCAGAGATCACTAGATATGCAAGCTAAGCTTTAAAACTCTTTGTAAGCTTTACAACTACCTATACCAGTAGCCTTAATTTTATATTATATCATAATAACTTGGATTTAAATATTGTTTTATAATTTTAAAAATACTTCATAATTGTCTGTATTTTCATTTAAAATATGTAATTCATCTTCACAACAACCTTGTGTGGGGTGAGGAAGGAGATTATCACACTTACTTTGTAGACTGGAAAAGTGACACATTCAGCTCTCACTCCTATTTTAGCTGGAAAATAAAAGTTTCCTGGCTCCATTCTGGTTCTTTCACTACCCTGCAAAGGTATTTCCAGAAATGTAGCAACTCCTAACACTGTACAGTAGTGGGCAAGTGACACGATCAGGTTTAAATTCTGTTGTGTTTTAAACAACTTCTATAATTTTTTAGAAGGAATTTAAGGCATAGGCAGACATATGATGCAGACGCTTGACATTTTTTGTGGGAAAAAGACTAAAGCATTCTCATGCAGGAGATAAGTGAAAAGATAAAGGAAGGCAAAATTTTAAATGTTTTTTCTTTGTTGTTTTTTTAAATTGCAGAATTTGTTTAATATGGTTGTAGAAGTACCTCGGTGGACAAATGCTAAAATGGAGGTATGGATATATCCTATTAATATCAAATGGAAATGATAATAATGATATAAAAACTTGGTTTCAAGTTGTTTGCCATAATATTTTGAAATTGGGATGGTTGACAAACTTCTTTATAATTAAAGCAATGGAAAACATTCTTGTGAACTTATTTTGAATCTAATTTCAAAAAGGAAAATATTATTCAAAGCTGAATTTATACTTTAAAGAAAATGTTTTCCATTTTTGCCTCCCTAGTTTGTTATACACATATTTATTTAATTTTCCTTGACTCCTCTGTCTTTGAAAATGACAAATATTTTCAAGATTTTCTTAAATAGATTCTGAGATGTATTTTGTTCATAGACACAACTGAAACATATTATCTGGGGCTGATGATAATTTTGGTTTCTAAGGACTTAATTTTCCTTTAGATTTTATTTTAGTCTACTAGGAATGAAAGCATTTTGCTGGCCAACTTGGTTTCTGAGCACTTTCTAAGAGCATCTGCTGTTCCCCTGGTTAGCTTTTTTTTTTTTTTTTAAGTTTTTCCATGAGACATGAACCTATCAAGAACTTCCCTTTTGCTTTTCAGAATTTTATGATTTCATCTTCAGTTAGGTAAGATCCCTTATAGTTCCGAATGAAATTTGATTTATGGTACTTAGTTTGTTTAGTTATTTAAGGCTTCTCCTACAACTTTGGATGTGATGGCAAGTATTATTTCAAGTGTTTAAGGATTGTTACGTCAGTATATATTTCTGAGATTTTATATTTGGAGGATTGTCAGTAACTTCACCAAGTCCTGGTAGTATTTTGTTGTTGTTGTTAATATTTTAATAGGAAAAAGTAAAGATATTAGATTCTTCTTTTGTTCTTGCTTTAAATACAATGTTTTATCATTCTGGCTACTCTCTACCTCACTTGGGTATAGGAACAAGATTCTGTGAGATTCTGCCTAATTTAAGCAGTGTTTATTCATTCAAACATGGCTTCAGTTATTTTTTATTTACTTTATAGGATAGTTTTTTTTTTTCTTTTTGCATGGCAATTTGGATATGTTTGATTGAAAGGTAACTTTGAAATGAAATCACTTGGTGAAAATCTTTAGGTTAACTTTATTATAAGATTGATGGTAGAAAGTCCGAGATTAGTAACAAAGAGGAAGTTGATTAATCCTTATCCTCTTGCCGTTTCAATAAGCTTTCTTATTTGTGTTAGAAATAATGAGTTCATAAGTAATAGAGTGCCTAAAAATATAGTCTGATGTTTCTTTTCCAGACAGTTTTTTTTAATACAGAACAGTAAATTAGAAACAAGAACTGGCTTAATTTATTTTAAAGTGTCTTTGATCAGTAAGTTGGATTATGAATACTTAGTCTGATAATGGCAGATTTAAAAAATACTATTTGAATATAGGATTAATCGTTTCTTATTCCCCACCCCTCTTTTTTCCATGACCTGCTTAGATTGCCACGGAGGAGCCACTGAATCCCATTAAGCAAGATGTAAAGGATGGCAAGCTTCGCTACGTGGCAAATATCTTTCCTCACAAGGGTTATATATGGAATTACGGTGCCCTCCCTCAGGTAACATTTTTGTTATAATGGTAAAACTTCTCTGTCTTCTGAAAAAATTGCCTTGTAAATCCTGTGAACTACTAGAATTTAAATTGGTTCTGAGGACATGTCAGTGTGAGAGATTTGTGAATATAAATTTTTTTAATGTGGAGTTTTGTTGTATCAGTAAATTTTTTTTTCAAAGTATATATATGTCTGTACTCAAGTTCTTAGAGTTAGGTATATAGAACAATCACATTTGGCATTTTGAATGTTATTTCTTTTTCTGGGCTTGGCTATTAAGAGTCGTGAAAAATGTTTTATCTCCTTTATCTGCAGTCATTTCTTTGGATATGACAAGTTATGCTTTTATATGCATTCATATATGACAGCATGAATTTTGTTTTTTAAATTTTAACAGATGAACCTTTTAAATTGTTACCTCTTTCAGAACTCATTGTGAATTGAGTAAAGCAACTTAATTATATACTATTATGAATTTATAATTTTTAAGTGGGAAGCAATGGAAACAATGACTAAGTAATGGTAAAGCAGCATTCCTATTAGAGAGTAACACTATTTGCTTTTCTTCCTTTCTTCTCCCTTTTTGTTTTCTTCTCATGTTTCCTCACTCCTGGGAAGTGGTAACTCCTTCCAGATAATTTAGTGAGTAAAACTCAGAATATGCAGATTCAGAAGTCTAGGTTTGGGGACACAGAGAAGCATCTGCCTTTATGTTTATAAAAGCCATTAGAGCATCTGTCTATCTGAATATTTAATTTTGATTATTTAAATTTTATTTATTAATTTTAATATTTTGCATGAAATTCCAAGATGCTTTTTGGAAATTATCTGAGAAAAGGAGGTCTTGCTTTATCCAACTCAGAAAAACAGCTGCCCATGTAGAATAAACATTCACAGGAAAAGAAAAAAGAAAAATGTTTTCTAAAGAGTCAGGCTGTCTTTGATGCAGTTAGACCACCCAAGTAGATACATTCTTGGTTAAAACAGGCATTTCTAACATGGTGTGCTAAGAATGAGGATGTCTGTTGAAACCAAGAAGGCAGGTTTTCTGACTCCCCAGGTGCCTAAGTAGAGACCCTGTTTGACCTAGCAGTGAAAGAGCAAGAATATTTTTGTTAAGCTTGGGGGATAGGTCTGTACGAGAAGACATAGATGAGGGGAAGGCCAAAGAAGCCGTTGAATTAGAGAAAGACAAAAACAGAGCCATAAAAAGTATGTATTTGTTTATTTCATTAAACATTTATTAAGGATTTATGTGCTATGCTGTGTATTAGGTGTTGGGAAAACAAAGAAAAATGAGAGATACGTATAAGGTCAAGGCAGCATAATCGGTGACTAAGAATGTTGATTTTGGAGCCAGCTTGCCACTTCCTAGTAATGTGACCTTGGGCAAGTTCCTTTGTCTTTCGGTACCTCACCCTCTTTATATGTAAAATAGAGATAATAAAGTACCTACTGCACATGGTCCTGTTGAGGGTAAATGAGTTATTGCACGTTTATGTTAGAATAGCGCCTAATAGATAGTGATCCCATTATTATTACTGTTGGTACTTTTATTATTATATGGTCTTTATATAGACTCTTGGGGGTGGGGTGATCATCAACCAACTAGTGGTTACAGTGGAGCATAATAGATGCTACTAACTCATCTCTTGTAGTTTATCTATTTAAAGTCCTGACAAATTTTTGTGCTCCTCTGCATGTGTTTGAATGTGCAAGATGCTCTTGCTGCTATTATATTGGTCTGTTAGGTGCAGTGGTTCTTATATTAGAGCAGAGTTCGACTGCCGCTGGCTCTTTGCCCCCTGCCTTCACCACTGCCTACCAAGATTTCATACTCCACCTAGTATCCAAAATACCATTTTGCCCATAAGAGAACCTTTTAATGGTCTCTTGTTGCTAAAAGGATAAAATAAAAAGTTCCTAATATGGCTCCCCAACCCTTCATGATGTGGCCCTGCTTCTCCAGCCTCGTTTTGCAGCCTTCGTCTTTCCTCACTTCCATCCCACCACAGCAGCTTCTTCAGTGTTTCGAGTGTCCCTTGGCGTTTCCACACCAGCCCTTCCTTCACAGAGCTGTTTATTCATTCTGTACACATTTTTTGATTATCTAACGTTTGCCAGGCCATGTTCTAAGTACTGGAGGTAAAGCAGTGATAAAAGGGACAAAAATTCTTCTGGGACTTGTATTCTGGGCAGAGAGACAGACAAAAAAAAAAGTAAAAATGTACAGTACATCAGATAGTGGTAAGCGTGTTAGAGAAAATAAATCAGGGAATGGGGCTGGGGTGTGTTGGGATTGTTGCGGCTTACACGGGGAGAAGGCCTCAGTGAGGTGGTATTATCTGGGGGGAGACCTGAAGAAAATGGGAAGGTGTTTATCTTAGTAAAGACCTGAGGAAGTGAGGGCCATCTAGGGGAATTCATCAAGAAACAAGTATAAAGGTCCCGAGGTAGAAGGAGGCTTCTAGTGCCTGAGTAACAGAAAGGAGGCCAGTGTGGCTAGAATGGAAGTGAGGAAGAGGAAATCGACCTGTATTCTCTCTGCTGTTTTCAACCAGAGATCTTTAGTATCTTTTTATACCCAAACTGACGTTGTAGTGTGTGTGTGTATGTGTGTGAGAGTCTTCAGCAGAAGAATGTACTATAGACTGCGTAGAGGTGAAACACCAAACAAAAATAGCTACATAGATTCATGTTTATAAAAAGTTGAAATTAGGCCAGTTGATGGGCAAGGTACCGTACCCAGTATCTCTTTGCTTCAGGTTGATGTTAAGACAGAGTGAGCCTGTTAAAATGCAAGCCAGCCCCCGGTTCCATTTATGTTTTTGGTCTCGTGTCTAGCTTCTCTTCCTGCTCTCTCACCTCCACACTGGCCTTCTCACGACTGCTCTATGCTCCAGGCACACTCCTGCCTCAGGCCATCACACTTACTGTGTCCTCCAGCCCGGGACACTCTCTCCCAGTGGTCACATGTCCTGCCTTAAATGTTTGCTGGTCGGTTACCTCCTTCACGGTGTCTGCCCAGAACATCCTTTACAGCTTTAACCCATGTACTCCCATTCCTCCTTCCATACTTGTTTTTTTTTTCCCTTTTCCATTACACCTACCAACTTCTGACATGCTACATAATTTAGTTATTTAGTATGTTTATTTTTAATATCTTTTAGCTAGAATGCAGTCTCCATAAGGGCAGGGATTCTGTCTGTTTTGTTCACTGATGTCTTCCAACTGCCCAGCTTAGTGTCTGGCACCAAGTAGGTGATCAGTAAATATTTGGGGATGAATGAATCCATGAATGCACGGTGTATGTTGCATTTGCTTCGTAGGCATGTGTGGGTAATTGGATTTTGCTGTTCTCTTACGATTTGTCTTGTAACAGCCGGAAGTTTGTCCAGAGCGGTTACCAAGCCAACCACGCTTGGAAGAACATTTAAGCAGCAGAATACTGTTGAAGTAGCAGCCTCTCCATTTAGCTTGTAATCCGTCTGTGTGCCCTCATTTCAGACCTTCATCTGCCTAGACTGTTTAACCTTAATAACTTCCCTTGCAACAGCAATAATGCCTTCCTCAGAGTTTGAGTTTGGACTGGGCAAGAATCATCTTTGTCTTCCCCCTTATTGTGCATATTTCCCACATATTATTCAAGTGTAATAACTTTCTGTGTAAATATTTAGAGGACCTGTCTGAATAATGTTAAAGGACTAGAATCACTAACTTCAAGATTTCTTCAGTCTTAATGTAATATCATCGTATTTATTACTTTGAACTTCATTATAAATTTGGTTCAGTGACCCCAAGTTTCATTTAGTACCGCTTCTTAGCTTTATAACGTGGGACCAGTGACTAAATGTCTCTAGGCCTATTTGTTCATCTGTATCATCCTGCCACCTACCCCCCAAGGTTATTGTGGATATTGAATGAGATGATCAAAGCAAGTTTAGCCCCGTAGTGAGTGTTCAATAGTATTATCTCGATGATGACACTGTTGCCACTGATTGATATTAGCGGCTAATAGTAAATAGCTTTTGCTCCAGATTGAAGCTGGTGAACTTCAGGTAGCGGTTGAGTAGATCTTACTTCCTTTGACTTGATTATAGGAATTCTGATTGATCAGGAAGTAGTTCTCAAGAAGCATCTGTATACCCTGCTCTGTACCATTCAGTGATTTTTTTGAAGAGACTGAAGTACAAGATCATGGTGATTACAGATGTATTGGTTAATATTTATAAGATTGTAAGGTAATGATCTCAAAACCTTCATGAGGGTGAGTAAGGTTTGTTTTAGGCTAGATCAATAATCTATGTATTCTGATTTTTTTTCATAGCTTTATAGCCATCCTTTATATGAGTTTAGGATTATTTGTATTCTTCTTGATAGGTTTTTAAACTCTTTTTAAAGCTTTTCGTGGGTCCCTGCTAAAATTTTTCTATATACTTAACATATATACGTATATACTACTAAGTATATGCCTATGAGTCAGATTGCTAAGTTCTGAGTTACACACCTATTTACTTTACTAGGTATTCACAAGTTGTTTACAAAAGAAGTTGTGATAATATATACTCCTACCAGTAGTAGTAGGGTTCCAGGTTTCTTACATCATTACCAGTATTTAGCATTATCAGATTTTTAAGTTTTTGAAATAGCATCTCATTTTGGTTTTAATTTGTATTTCTCTGATCAGACTGGGTATCTTTTCATATATTTGTAAGTCATTCACATTTCCTCTTTGAATTACCTGTTCCTGTCTTTGACCCATTTTGTATTGCATTGCTCTTTTTCTTATTTAACTGTAGAAGTTATTTCTAAATTCTGGATCTAATCTTTTGTCACTTTTGTGAAACAATTATTAAGATTTGGAATTTCCTCTTCTGGATATTTCTTTTCTAGCCTGACTGTGCTTTTCTAGTTGTTTCTCTGCCTAGTTAGATACTTAAAGCTACACTCGAGGGCATAAAGTTTTAAATTTGTCAAGATTTCCTCTCCTAGTGATTGTTTGAAATTATACTGTATTTTCAAGTTAAGTTAGAAGTCATTTAGTATGACTCTCTTTTTGTAGTAAAAAACTGAGCCCTGCAGGTATAGAGTGTTAAAGGCAGGACTAGAGATAGAAAGAACTCGTATGGTCTTTTTTTTCTGGTGAGGGAAATCATGAACCACTCACTCGCCCTAAAATTGACAGCATTGTTATAGCTTAAGAATTTTGCCTGTATGTACTTATTTTCTCAAGAGAAGGAACTAAATTGATAGGTAATGTTGAAAGTGGAGTTTCTGAAGGGAATGTAGACCAATGAACCAATCAACAAACAGAAACACTCACAAAAACCAAATGGAATACCACTTATATGAAGACAGTTTTTGTGTCAGTACCAGAAAGGACTTTTGTAAATATTAAATCCGACCAAAATGGGCTAAGTTATCTCATGAATTTGTGAGCTTCCTGTTCACTGGTAGTATTTATGTAGATTATGAATGACCACTAACAACCATAGAATTCGGGGCTGGGATGTATCTAGCAATTGTCTTATTTAAGCCATTCTTTTTGTAGGTGAGGAAACTGAGGTCTGGATGTTTTGGCCAAGGTAGTTTGTGGCTAAAGTAGGACTAGAATCTAGGTATCTTCCTTCAGGCCGGAGTGACTTCTAGCTTATCACGTTTGTTCCCTTCTGAGAGTGGGAGTGAGGTTAAGGAAGGTTCAAGAAAGGATTCCTGCATTAGGAAGGAAGAACCTCTCAGATATTTTCTGATTCTGCCTCTGGGTTTTCTAATTCCACTTATACTTCACTTCCATCTTGGCTTCTCCAGCACATTAAGATTAATTTTGTAGCATTTGTGACAAATGCTACACCATTTATCAGCATGGTGTTCTTCAGGGTGTTGACTGTGTCCTGTTGGTTTCTGTTCCTAACTCCTGGTCAAGAGTAGGTAATCAATAAATATTAACTCAATGAATGGATGCCTGGTAATAGAAAACAAGAAGCAGTAAGGTCAACCGTAGGAAAATATACTTAGGAGATTCTGAGAGTAAGAGAACTTAAAAGAAGAGAGTCATGAATAAGGTTATATCTGAAAGTAATTGCCATTCAATTACCAAATATTTGTTATCAAAATCTGGGCATCATAACATAATTTTTAATAGCATGTGTTCTAATCTCATTGCCACCATTTAGAATCTGAGCTTGGCAAGTTTAAACTCTGTGCTGCAGTTTACTTATCTGTACAATGGGGTTAATAGTGGTACATTCTTCATGGGATACATGTATGTATATGTGTGTGTATATCACTGGGAAGGTATCTCTCACCTATAACCAATATGTAAGGTTAACAGTTATTTTTATTATCCTTATATTTTATTAGTAATGCTAGTATTGGGGGTAGTGAAATGTTAGTCGTGGTTTACTGATTTTGCTTTCTGGTAAGGGTGGGTCAGTTTATTCCTGAATATGCTATAATTATGATCAGAAGGGAAATACTAGAGTTTATCTAGGGTTTAGCTGTAAATAGGGTTCATTTTAAATTATCTACATAAAATTAGAGGAGCCAGTCTTGGATAATCTGAAGTTCTAGGTAACATTCTTGAGATGACACAGTCTCTGCACATCTTATAAATCTGAGAGAAATAATTTCAGGGAACTTCTACAGTTCCGCTTAGAATCAGCTGATTATGGAGCTTTTGGGGAAGGATGGTGCCTAAGGGATATTGAAGCTTGATAACAAATTTCCGTTATGCTGTTCATTTATAAAAATGCTCAGTGTGTATAGTTTATAGCCGACGGGGTATAATCTTTTCAGTAAACTGAAGAGTTGACACCTTTTCCTGGTTTTGTCAAATTTTCGAGATTTGATGACAAATGTAGAGGATTTTTAAAATGGAATGAAATGGGACAAAAATGGGTTTTTCTTTCGTAGATACTTGCTCTTTGGTTTATGAAGGGAAAACTGGGTTTGTTCTAGTAGAAGTTACTTAGAGTATAGGAAGTTTATTTTCAAACCTGGAAAGCCAGACCCAATGCTGTTCCATGTCAAAGGAAGCAGTGAGTAGTGGAAGCAGCAGTCCAGACAGTTAGTGGAAACAAGGGCACAGACAACGGGAACACCTGAACTGAAGCTCTAAATAAAAGTGAGCGTGATTTTAGACACTGACTAAACTTGGAAGAAGAGTGTATTTGTAAATACCACCCACTTTCAGATGTGGTTATACAGACAAATGAAAGACAGAAGGGAGGAAATAGTATGAATCTGTTTTAATTATTATGATGCTTAGGGATGTACTGGCATGTTGGCATTGAGCCTACTTAATTTCTGAGAATTTTCCCCTCGGATTATGGCTATCTGTAAAACTTCATGGACATGTGGAAAGATTAAGATACATTATAGAGAGTATTAACCCATATTCCACCCCCGCCCTTCTGTTTTTTAGACTTGGGAAGATCCCCATCGAAAAGATAAGAGCACAGACTGCTGTGGAGATAATGATCCTATTGATGTTTGTGAAATAGGCTCAAAGGTTTGTTGCATAGACTGTTATTCTAACATATGTTCAACTTTATTCATGCCATAAAATTTCAGTTCTCTTTGGAAGGCACCGATTCTTCAACTCTTCAAAGTTCTAGCCTATTCATCCCTCTGATATCAGTGTTTTTTTGTATCTTTACTTCCTTCTCTTAAACTAGGGGTTGGTAAACTACAGCTGGTGGCCGGTCAGATCCAGCTCGCCACCTGTTTTTATAAATGACACAGCTCCAGCCGTTCATTTACATATGGTCTACGGCTGCTTTTGCACCTCAGCAGCAGTTGAGGAGTGTAGCAGAGACCGTACAGTCTGCGATGTCTAAATATTTGCTATCTGACCTTTTACAGAATAAGTTTGCTGAGTCCTGTCTTCATCGTCCTTGCCCATTATCCAGACAGGAAGTTCAACACTGATGAAAGCCAGCTGGTACTCTTTTTTTTTGTGCCTGTTTCCAGGGTGCAGGGTCCCACTGGGGACAAACAAAACCTGAGCTTTCATAGGTTACTGCTACCCATAGAATACTGTGTGTCTTTGTGCACATTCTTCCTTTCTCCTATTTTCTACTGCATTTATTGCCAATATTTATTGTTCTCTGCAGACATTAAACTCCTTGTACTTTGTTCTCACTCCCAGCAGAACATGTTGTCTTTAATTTTGTAGAGCTCGTAGAAACCAGCATGTAGGAACCCCCTAACTTTCCCCGTTAGAGCACCAGACACCTGTGCCTGCAGACACTCCTTCTTCCCTTCCTTCTGTTACTCTGAGACCAGGGCTTCCCCCTGTGCTCTAGATCATGTCCCTTCTTGCCTCTTGAGTGACACTATTTTCTTAGCTCTTCTCTGTCCTGTATTTACCACTTCTCTTTCTTTATTGGCTTCCTCCCATATGCCTCCTGTCTTTTTCCTTTTCATAGGAAGACTTTAAAAAGAGTCAACACTGACCTCTATCTCCTCCTTCCCGCTTAATCTTCAACCTATTTCAAAATTGTTTCCGTCCCCCCATTATTTCAGTGAAACTGCTCTTACTAAGGTTACTGGTAACTTTCTTTTAGCCAAATCCAACTGGCCTGTTTCACAGGTTTTGTCTAACTTGAATTTACCTTAGTATTTTATACCTTTAACCTCATCTTCCTTCTTCAGACAGTCTCTTTGCTTGGCTTTGATTATATCATAGTATCTTGGATAGCCTCTAGTTCTCATTCCTCCTGGGTTTCTTTTGCAAGCTCCTTTCTGCTACCTGCTCCTTAAGCATTGCTTCGCTTGAGGGTTGTGCCCTGGTTCACCACTTCTTCACTTGGTGTCGCGACTCCCTTGGTGATCCAGTCCCAAGCATTCATGGTTTTGCTCTCAAATTAATGTCCAGCTCAGACCTACGTTCTCAACTACTACACCTACACTTGAGTGTCTCCCAGGCGCCTCAAACTCATTGTGTCCGAAACTGAACTCATTGTTTCCTCCTGTCCACATGAAGGACGTCTCTCCTCCTTCCCTCCTCACCTCCAGGTTCTTGAGCCAGAAACTGACGGGACATCCTTGATCGTCCTTTGCTTCTCTTTATCCTATTAGTCATGAAATACTGATTCTATTGTTCTAAATGGCCTTTAAATCTCTTTCTTTCCATTATCACTGCAGCCAGCTTTTTCTAGTCCTCAATTATATTGCACTTGAATTATTCCTACTACTGACCAGTTTCCTTGCCGAGTCTTATTTTCCCTCCCGATTCCAGATTCTTTTCCGGCTCTACTCTTTTTGAGTCCCTGTCCCCTCCTTTTCTGACTTCCTCTCCGGCCACTGTTCGTCTGCAGCTGTACCGAACTTCCAATTCCTATAATGTATCTGCCGTCACTCGTGTACAGGCCTTCACACAAACTGTTCCCTTTATGTAGAATGGAATATTCTCTTCCTTCACTTTATTTGACTTTCCCCTTCTTTTCACTTTACCTCCCCCTGCTCATCCTTCGGATCTCAGCTGTAATATCACTTCCTCTCAGAAGTCTCCCTTTGCCCTCTGTACACTAACATACTTGCTCTCTGGTCTGTGCTTCCTCAGTACCAATAGTGCTGTGTTTTTGGTCTAATTGTCTCCTCCGAGATGGCAGTGAGCTCTGTGAGGATGGGACTCACCGTTACAGCGTGTAACTCAGTGCCTGGCACAGGGCATATGCTTAATGTAAGATGTTCCAAATGCAATAATTACTTGAGTCATATTCTTCTAGCTGAGGTTAAATCGGTTTTCTTTGGAAACTCATATTAGCACTTTTAGGCTTCCAGAATGTTATTCAGTGAATAGTGTCCTCTGATTCTTTGTCACTTTGTTTATTTACTGTATTCTTCTGTTACTGTTCTTTTTTCTTTCTCGTCTTCTTCCTCATTCTCCTTTCTTATTCCTCCTCCTTTCCTCCTCTTCTTCATCCTCTTCTTTGACTTTCTATTCCTTCTCTTTTTGCTTTTTCTCCTTCTATTCTTCTGCTTCCTTCTTTTTTTCTTCCTTGTACTTTTATTCTCTTCCACCACCCCGCCCTTCCCCCACCCCTCCCCCAGCTTCTTTTCCTTCCCTCTGTCTCTTACTCCTTTCCTGCAGGGGAGATTCCCATCCAACTTAGATTTCTAGTTTACACTAGAGTTCATGCTTATGTTACTCTATAATTCCTTTATCTCTCCAGCAGAAATATGGCCAAATTGTTTGTTTTATTTCAAATTTAAGCTATAGTTTACAAATTTATTTTTTGGCCTTTTTTCTCCAGAGGGGGTAGTGAAGTGTGTATAAAATGAATAGATTAGAAGGAAGAATATAAATATTTCAATGAGTACCTCCTTTGTTCCAGATGCTATGCTATATACATTGGGTCAGTTTCCTGTGTCTTATTTTATGATAAGAAGAGTCACTAAATTAAATAACATTACATCGATGGAAAGGTTATATAGTAGAAAACCCTAATTCTTTTTATTTTATTGAAGCATAGTTGATTTACAATATTTTGTGTTAATTTCTGCTGTACAGCAAAGTGATTCAGCTATACATATATATACATTCTTTTTCATATTCTTTTCCATTATGGTTTATCACGTATATTGAATATAGTTCCCAATGCTATGCAGTAGGACCTTGTTGTTTATCCATTCTATATATAATAGCTTACATCTGCTAATCCCCAAATCCCTATCCATCCCTCCCTACCACCCCTACCCCTTGGCAACCACAAGTATGTTCTCTGTGTCTGTGAGTCTGTTTCTGTTTCGTAGGTAAGTTCATTTGTGTCATATTTTAGATCCCACATATAATAGATCACATGGTATTTGTCTTTCTCTTTCTGACTTACTTCATTTAGTATGATAATCTCTAAGTCCATCCATGTTGTTGCAAATGACATTATTTTGTTCTTTTTTATGGCTGAGTAATATTCCATTGTATATATGTGCCACATCTTCTTTATCCATTCATCTGTCAGTAGACATTTTGGTTGCTTCCATGTCTTGGCTATTGTAAATAGTGCTGCCATGAACATAAGGGTGCATGTATCTTTTGGAAATTACAGTTTCGTCTGGGTATATGCCCAAGAGTGGGATTGCTGGATCATGTGGCAACTCTATTTTTAGCTTTTTGAGGAACCTGTGTACTGTTTTCCATAGTAGCTGCATCAACGAACATTCCCACCAACAATGTAGGAAGTTTCCTTAGAAAACTCTTACTCTGAAGGTGTAATCCTTGGGGCCACTCAGTTTATATTAAGTGCAGATTATTAAGTTAATTTAAACCCTTGTGCCAGATATTAAGTGTAAGCAAAAAGATTAAATGGAAGTATCTTATTTTCACTGATGTAAAAATTTGTCAGTGAGCACGTAATTAATGAGATTGGTAACTGGAAATCATGAAAATCTCAGTACCTGATAAACTGATTTGACTTAGTAACACTAAGTCATTATTGACAAAACGAGGAAATCTAAGAAAACTTGATATACAGGCTTTTAAATAAACGTATCAAAGTCACTAAATATGTGGAATAAAATTAAAGGTTTTAAATGTAAGTGATTTGTAACAAGGTATACATCATTAATCTTGAAAGCATACTTTTGTATACAGAGAGCAGTCCCTGGTTGACAGCCAGCAAATTTAGGGGGACCTCAGTCCTACAATTGCAAAGAATTGCATTTAAATGGGTTCTTTCTTAGAACCTTCAGATCAGAGCCTAGCCTGGCCAACACCTTGATTTTGGCCTTGTCAGGCCATGAGCAGATTATCTAGCTGTGTTGTGCCTAAACTCCTGACCCAGGGAAACTGTGAGATAATGTACACTATTTTAAGCCTTTTGATTTATAATAACTTGTTACACTACAGTAAAAACCTAATACACAGGATAACAGGCTTTAAGCAGTTTTACTTTCCATAGTTTTTTATATTGATTGGGTCCAGTTGAAGTTTCACCCCTCATTCTTCAAATTCTAAATCAGCACAGAAGTTTTGTTGTAGACCACTATTACATTCTGCCCATTCCAGGTTCCCAGGAGTTAGCAGTTGACAAGTGTGAGCAGATAAGTACAGGTAGAGCCCAGAGAGAAAAAATATTAATATCTGTGGAAGACCTCTTGTGTTCTAGTTCATGCATCTGTTGTTTCCTTTGCTCTTTATCTTTACATCAAGGAGTAAGTCATGTGATCTCCATTTTACTGTGGCGAAACCAAGTCCTAAAATATTGTGTGAAGTAGTTGGCCTCAGTCACCTTTAGGAATGGTGGAGGAAGAATTTGACCCCGTATATTTGTGACTTAAAAATCCTACCTTTGAAGTATTTTTATAATAGCTAGAAAAGTCTGTAATAACCCTAGTCTGATTCTGCCTGAAATCTTTGAGGCATACCTACATTCTTGTTTCGTAGTGTCGACTCATTTTTGAAACATGGTCAACTGTATGATTCCCAAGGAATTAGTAACAGAATCTTCTGTGTACATTAATTTCCTCGCAGGGTAGACTGAGAGTTTTATAATGGAACTGAGGCAATAGGATTTATCTTATATCCAAAGCAATTTATTCTTTTAGTTAATGAGGCCCGAAAAAATATTTAGTAAACATGAAGTAAGTACTTAATTGCCATCTAAACAATAGGCCTTTGTTGGGACTACAGCTCCTTTATCTTGCTTCGGGCTATGCCTAGCTAGTCCTTAAATCATCTATAAGGAACATCATAGAAGAAGGCCTCTTTTAACACCACATATGTAAATGGGCAAAGGAAAAGGAGCAGAGTCCTGGAAGTTGTTAATAGACTTAGAATCACAGATACAGAAATTTTTAAGTTAAGTTCTTTGAGAAGTGTTATTCATTTGGTATCTAACATTATGTGTTCTGCAAAATTTGTTGAATTGCTTTAGACTGAATTGAATTGTGGGGTATTCAGAAGAATTTTACCATCTGTTTTTAAGCATCTTATCCTGAGTTTTTGGTTTGATTGAGAGAATTTCCTCTCCAGTTTTTAAAGTGTTATTGCAAGGCAGTGGTTTGTCTAATCCCTTTCTGTTGCTTATGAGATCAGAGGGCATTTATCATTCTGATGAAACTTGGTAATTCCCAGACATGCTTCCTGCTTGCCCTTGTAACCATAGAAGTCTCAAATCTGCTCTTACGTTGTATGAAATTTCAAAGTAAATTAATTCTTGTGAATAAAAATAAAACAATTTAGAAGGTGCCTTTAAAAACTATATATGATTCCCAGTAATTCTGATAGACACCCCTGTCACCAAAGTCTGCTGCAGGCTCCTCAGCTTTGGCACTATTGACATTTTGGGTGGATGATACTGTAATAGGAGACTGTCCTGTGCAGCATCCCTGGCCTCTTCCCCGCTAATGTGCTAATAATACCCCCCCCCAGTTGTGACAACCCCAAATGTCCCCAGCATTGCCACATGTCCTCTAGAGGGCAAAATTGCCTCTGGCTGAGAAGCAGGGATGCAGTTCATCACTGAGTTAACCAATGGAGCCACCTTTCATTGATGATTATGTGATAACTTTGAACATTTTTGTTTTATAAAGGACCTCCTGGCATGAGGTGTGTAAGTCTCCCCAACAAGATTGTAAACCTTTAAGAAAGGGGATGCTTTCTTTTTGTATACATAGTGTCTAATGTAGTGCTGGGCACTAAATAGAGCCCAAACATGTGAGAGTCTGGCTAATATAATTGTGCATATTCTCCTAAAAGTGGTATTTCAGTTTAGTTTATACAGTCACATTAATCTGTTGGATAAACTAATTTCACTTTCATGCAGATTTATATTAAGATTTCAGATTCATTTTGCAAATGTTCTGAAAGGATTTATTTGACTTTTTGGTTTAAGATCTGTTTTTTTCTCTCAAATAATTTCAAGATACAACAGTGACTTTCCTTTGCATACCTTGATTTCCAGATGTAAAGCTGAATTTTGAAACATGAAGGAATTATTCTGAAGCATGTGTTCAGATTTCAGCTTACAGTGAAATTCTATAGCCGACTAAACCTTTAAAAATAAAAGGCTATAGAAAGAATGCATGCATATAAACTTGGCATTGGCAACTTGAGGGAACCACTGAAATAACTTTCTTTAGTACAAGGAACATCTGCTTCAACATCATGCTGTTTCTTGGTTTCACTTAAAATCTTTTTAAAGCATTTTATGAAACCTGCTTTGTCTCTGTCTTTAACATTTTAATAATTCTTTCATTGTCATTCATTATCTTAAGGCTGTATTCAGATATGATAAAAATTTACTTTTCACTAGTAACTGATAAATACAGTTTTCAAAAAAGGTACTATAAAGCAGTTTCAAAGGATTCTCATGTCTTTTTACCCCCAAGTTTCAAAGGATTCTCATGTCTTTTTACCCCCAAGCAGCAGAAGCCAGATTTATATTATAACATGATATACATGACTTTATTTTCTGCTTATTAGTATGAGTTTCTAGGCCTAGTACATTAAATTTTAAGATCTATAAATAATTTCAGTTTCCAGAAAGGGATCAAGACATCTATTCTAAGAAGGATATCATAAAAGGCTTTAGGACTGTGTTTACAATAATTTTAATTATTAAGTTTCAGTCTATAGTGCTTTTAATCTTTCATATAGATTTTTATGATATATGAGTAAATTTCTCCAAAGCCTGGTCAATGCTGAATTTCTTTTCTCTTTAAAGGTTCTTTCTCGTGGAGATGTTGTTCATGTGAAGATCCTTGGAATTTTGGCTCTTATTGATCAGGGTGAAACAGATTGGAAATTAATTGCTATCAATGTGAATGATCCTGAAGCCTCGAAGTTTCATGGTAAGTCTGTAACTTTCCAGAAACAGAAGTAAATCAGTGTGTCCTTGGAATTCTTAGAATTTAAAAGAGGCTCATGTAGAACACAGTGTATATTTTGGGAGTTAAACTCATACGTTTTGTTTTCTAATTCTCTCTCCATGGACTATAAAGGGCAATTCAATGTGATTGTGTCTGAGTTATGTCGTACTGCTGGGAGGAGCAAGAGAACGAAAAGGAGTGCAGACAGACAGACGATACTTCAGATTAAGAAAGTACAATCTATGGGTTCCCTTCCCCCTCACCTCCGTCCCTCCCGCCCTTCATTCTTTTCTTTCTTAAGTCTCTCTTTTATTCATTTGAGTAACAGGAAAAATAAAAAAACAAAAAGGGGAGTGTTCATCAAAGACATAAGCTGTCTTTGTGGTACCCGGGCCTCTCACTGTTGTGGCCTCTCCCCTTGCAGAGCACAGGCTCCGGACGTGCAGGTTCAGCGGCCATGGCTCACGGGCCCAGCCGCTCCGCGGCATGTGGGATCTTCCCGGACCGGGGCACGAACCCATGTCCCCTGCATCGGCAGGCGGACTCTCAACCACTGCACCACCAGGGAAGCCCCATAAGCTGGTTTTATACCTAGTTTTTGTTCTGTCTTGTACAGGTGAAGGGAAAGATAACGGCCCTCTAACAAAATTTTGATGTCCCAGAAATTTAAGTTCCAGAAGTTTGGTATGATAAAGAGTTAAGTTTCTTTGGTGTCGGACGGACTTCAGTTTGCGTTCTGGCTGTGCTACTTTCTACTTGAGTGACTTTGGATAGATCATTTAACCTTTCTGAATTTCAGTTTGCTCATCTAATAATGTAGGTAATTATACCTACTTGTGAGCTTGTTGGCAGTATAAGAGATGATTTACTTAAGCATCTGGCTGTCATATGAAGTGTTGGGTATATGGCCACTATTATTATTCTCTGACCAATTTTTTCCCCTAGTTTTCTAACCTTTTTCCTTTCAGTTTCATCCTTGTTTGGGATCCTGGTCTTTTCTAGACCTCAATTCTTATCTCAATTTGAAAATATACCATTTCTGAATTGACTGAAACTCGTTAACACTTACATTTTAAACTGTCTTAATTTATGTGCATTTAAAACCTTTTCTTCACCATGGAGCAGGAAGGAGAAGTACAGAGAGGGAAACTCCTGATGCAGAAAACATACTTTGCAGACTTTCTAGTTTTTACACAGAGCTGCACTAGCGAGAGGGATGTGTAAAAGCTGTTCTTAGGGATTTTTTTCCATTATAATTGTGCATGCTCAATTTAACATAAGCATTACCACTGATCAACATTGCTTTTTGAAATGCACCAAAATGTAAACATAGCTGCATTTAATAAAGGAAGTGTTTTCTTAAAAAAAACAAAAAAACAAAAAACTTTTCTTGCACATGGAACAACAAGAGAGATTTATGCCATTCTTGCTTGTAATTGAGAAAGGGAGGGGTCTGATCGGGTGAAGTACATATAACCTCAAGGTCAAAACTAAAACATGAAAACTACAATTAAAATATGAGACTCAAGCCCATAAACCATATATTTTTCTTATCTATTTCATTATTTTGCACTGGATTTCTTTATTATTGTATTTCTCACATATATATGTATGCGTGTATATATGTATACATATGTAACAAGAGTAAATCAATACCCAGTTTAAAAGTTTTTTAATACATAAGCTGCTCCTCAGATGAGAACTGATAATATAATGATACAACAGCCAGCAAAAGCAAACTGTTCAACTAATTCATTTGTGATGTGGCACACTAAAGTCACGAAACTCTACTGAGGGATGTCCCTTTAAACTGGAGAGGCTGAGAGTCTAAGGAAACTAGTCTTTAGCTCAGTACTGTTGGAGATGTGGTTTAACACCTCAGATTCCCTAACATATGTCAAACACTGGTTGCTTATCCTAGTACATATTATTATTCTTAATTTAGAAGAATCTCAAAGGATTTAAATAAATTGCCTAGGGACTTCCCTGGTGTCACAGTGGTTAAGAATCCACCTGCCAGTGCAGGGGACATGGGTTCGATCCCTGGTCCGGGAAGATCCCATGTGCTGCGGAGCAGCTAAGCCCGTGCACCACAACTAACTGAGCCTGCGCTCTAGAGCCCGCGAGCCACGACTACGGAAGCCCGCGCGCCCAGAGCCTGTGCTCCGCAAGAAGAGAAGCCACCACCATGAGAAGCCCGCGTACCGCGAAGAAGAGTAGCCCCTGCTCGCCGCAACCAGAGAAAGCCTGTGCAGCAACGAAGACCCAACGCAGCCAAAAATAAATAAATTTTAAAATAAATAAATAAATAACTTGTCTAAGATTGCACATTTAGTAAATAGTGGAACCATGATTTGAACTCATTTCAGTCTGATGAGAAAGTCCATTGTCCCATCTACCATGCTGTACTGCACAATTCATATTTGTGTAATTTACAGTATTTGTAACTAGCAGTATTGAAACCAGATTACACAGTATAAAATACCTTACTCCTACAGTTTCCTAAGGGTTAGAATGAAAAAATATAACTGTATTTTCACTTTTTTTCTGTTTATACCCCAAATGGAGACGGCTTGCACTTTGGGCATCCTCTTCTAAATTCTTGTTGTGTATGCTTATACAGAGAGACATGCAGAAATACTGAAACCATGACATGCAGAAATATTGAAGCTTATTTTGGTTGAGATGAAATTATCAGACTAGAATAATTAAAATTATTGTTTTGAAAGGCAAAAAGTACTTTTTTTTCATTACACTAAAAGGGAACACATACATTATCTTCATCTTAAGAAATACAGCAGTGCTTCTTTATAATAACTTTTTTAAATCTTAAAAGACTAGATGAGTAATTATTGACATATTTTGCTCTGAAATGGTAGCTGACATTGTGCTTTGTGTTTATTTCCAGAATGAATAAGGTATACAGGGGAAAATGGATTATTTAAGGATATTTGCATATTATTTACACTGAGTAGTTCCAATACTTAAGTACTCTTATATATCTAGATTTTGTAAGATAAGTTCTGTAGTTTTAAGAGTTATAAGTGTTTTCTTTTGTGACTTCTCATTTCTTTTACCTCCACGTTACTGTACATACTCCACATATTCCACGTTTCTTCTCTCCTCTTTTATTCGATAGAGACCCAAGAAAAAGAATAGATGTAGGTGCAAATTGAAAGGCTGAAGAGTCTGCAGTATAAATTTTTTTTTTAATCCTAAATCATGGAATACTAGGTAACCCTATGTAGCAGCTTTTATTTTTCATTGAAACTGAAGTTTGGTTTATATTTATCATACCTAACATCATCCAGCTCTCCTCGATTTCAGACAAAAGACAGAGTTTCTGTTGTCCTGCTGCTCAAGCAAATATTAATGGACAGAAATCATTCCTAACCTTACTTTTTTTCTTCACTACTTAGCCTGGTGTGTTGTTTGTGTTTTCATTAGCACCTGTAAAGGGGGGAATTGGAGGGGATGAGAACTGAAAGATGCTCACTAATCACAGGGGTTGAAAGCTTCCTAAATGTGTGAAGGAAATTTTACAAAATTAGTTTCTATGAAAAGTTTGGTGCTATTCTCTATCTACTATAAATCTTTAAAAATTAATCAACAGTATTTAATCTGAAACCAAGCAACTTTTAAACGTTTTATTGTGTCCCTCCCACGTGTACCTTCTGAAATCACAAACAGAAGACTTTGGATGGCATTTCTTTAATTATAAAAAATAGTCATATATTTGGAAATAAAAACTCAGAAGTATAAAAAGCGTATATAAAATGAAAAGTAATGTTCTCCTTCCTACTTTTTCATCCCCAGCCCCCTAGTCTTACTTCTCATATCTTCTTCCCCATATGTTTTTAGTTCTCAAGTGGTTGCTTCTGTTCTGTAATCAGTGTGCTCACACCTCTGTTTCTTTTCCCTGTTAACTAAAGTTGCTGCTTTCAAAGATTAGGAATTTAACATCTTATACATCTCTCAATTTTGTTACCATATTTCTTCTTCTGTTATCTTAATAACTCTAGGTATTACACTTTGAGCTGTATTTATTGCTTCATTAATTTTGAACGGTAACTCGTGGCTGCCCAGTGTAAAACCAGGGCATTCAGGTTTCTGTACTTCTTTCCTTCTCTGCCCCTTACAACCCAGCTTCCCTCAGCTACACTATGAGTTCTACAGTGTAAACATTTGTAATGCGTAGGTTCTGCTCTTTCACCATAACTGTTTTTCATGTTTTGTCTCTTGAATCTGAAAGTTGAAAACTAATAAATAACATTTACAGTATTTATGTAACTATCATTCACTTCATTTATCATACTGTTTATCGAATGACTGGTTTTAGACAGGCTGTACCCTTGAGCCTGCTGCATAGCTATTATCATGGGGTTTCTTTTCATTGCCTTTCTGGGTTATTAGTTCATTGCCTTTCTGGGTTATTAGTTCTATTCTTTCTTAGATTCTTTGATGCCCTCTACTTTACTTTCCTTTTTCATTGTTGGCTGGTGTACATTTTCCAAAAATTTTTACAGAAAATGCAGGGGAGATTGATTTCATACGTGTCAGAGTCCATACATGTCAGAAATGGTTTGTTTTGGTGGTCAACTTCTCCTTAAATAACTTTAAAATATCGAATGCAGTAACTTTAAATATAAATTACTGTATATCAGTTGAAATTTCTATCACAACGGAGTGATTTTTTTAACAGTTTAAACATTTGTCATCTATACTTGACATTTTTATTCAATGGGAAGAAGAATTAACATGTAGGGAAGGGTAACTATCTGGACATTCTTTAAAATTCTGTAGTTTTCTGAGGATGTGTGTAATACAGAAATTTATAGAGAAATTTTTTTATTATTTCCTATATATAATTGTTATTTAGACATTTAAAAAATAAGTCCCTTCTATTAATTTCTACTACCTTAAGAAAAGCTGTTTTTGACATGGTCAGTACCTGTTTCTTCTTTTCTGAAAACAAAAAAGTGTGTTTTAATTTATAGACAGTATGTTTTATCTATCTATCTATTTTTTGGTGTATTCAGACACATTTGTATTTCTGTAAGGAAGTTCTGGGGTTGTGGGGTTTTTTTAAGCAATTTTTATTACTCTTTAATTTTTATACATGTAGTTCTAGATGTATCATGCTTGAAGCATGATACCAATATTTTAAAATTTATTTATTTATTTTTGGTTGTGTTGGGTCCTTGTTGCTGTGTGCAGGCTTTCTCTAGTTGCGTGAGCGGGGGCTACTCTTCCTTGCTGTGAGCGAGCTTCTCATTGAGGTGGCTTCTCTTGTTGCAGAGCACAGGCTCTAGGCACGCGGGCTCAGCGGTTGTGGCACGTGGGCTCAGTAGTTGTGGTGCGCGGGCTGTAGGGTACACGGGCTCAGTAGTTGTGGCTCGCGGGCTCTAGAGCGCAGGCTCACTAGTTGTGGTGCACGGGCTTAGTTGCTCCGCGGCATGTGGGATCTTCCTGCACCAGGGCTCGAACCCGTGTCCCCTGCATTGGTGGTTGGATTCTTAACCACTGTGCCACCAGGGAAGCCCTGTGGTGGTTTTATTTGTTAGGAAATAACTTCTTTGATCCTAATGAACATGTACAGACTTTGGTAGACTGTAATATCCTGTTTTAATGTTTATAGTTTTTTAAACTTTGACTTGACTGAACTCAAACTAGCCATTGCATCAGAGAATACATTTCAGTTGGAAGGAAACTGTGGTTGCTGGCTATATTTCTGTAATTTTAACATTATTATTTAAATATTCAAGTTTTGCCTTCTGAAAGTTGAGTAGCAACTTTGAAAATCTAAAAAATGTCTAAACAGCATTTGAAAACAAATTCCTCATACGCCCTGATAGAAAATTGGTCACTTTGGCTGGCTCATTAACACTTGGTGAGCACTAAGACCATTTAATGCACTGTAATTAGGTTCCAGCCCCTAATGCTCTTAATGGTACCTTAATGACCTGAAAGAGTTAATAAGACTCCCAGGGCACCTAAATTGTTACTAGAGAATGCCTTGGCTGTTAGGGATAATAGCGCTTGGTTCTGAAATAACCAAGTTCAGAGCTTTTTAAGAAGATGGAAATGCTAGGGCATATGTAATTTCTCTCTTGGTTAAACTAACCACCTTCTATAATATCGAGCTTCAGATATTCACCAAACAGATGTTTGAGCCTCTTCAGGACCACCAACGATGCCTAAGGCCCTTATGTCAGGAGAAGTAATGTCATGAGGTAATTGAAGCCTAGAAGCTATGTCAACTTGCAGAGCAATAAAGATTTCTTTTGATTGGTATTAAATAAATGAAAACTCTTGTCTGATGTTCTGTAATAAATATTGCCTGTGCAGTGATGTTAAAGTTTTCAAAAATTGAAAATCAGAACAATTATATTGATGTAGATACATTCTGGGATGAATAAATTACATGAGTAATAAGGGAATTATTTTAAATGAGGCAGTTGGAACTTTTTCAAAGGCCAGCATTGCACTTGTCCTGAAACTATCAGAATTTATATGTATTTCATATTTGTAGAATTTCAACTTACATTTAAAGAAATTTGAAAGTCAAATAAAACTATGTAGTTTCTTTTATTTTCTTTCAAGGCAGGAACAAACACATGGAAACCAAATCTATTTGACTTAAATTTTCATGTGCTAAATAAACAATTCTAGTGCCCCTGCAATTATTATTTTAAAAATAAGCCAAATTAATAAGGTATTTAATTTCCTTACTTCCTAAAACACAAGTTAACCTTATCATTTAGGGAAAAAATAGGGCACAGCATATTAATCTTAAGGGAAAATATTCACATTAACCTTTGTAACCGGAAAGAATGGTGTTCTCTTTGCTTTCCTTTGCGTGTATTCTTTGGCACAGAAAGGGGCCGGCATGTCACCATTGTCGTACTAAAAGCTGTAACATTTCTGGAACAATTACTGTATGTCGAGGAACTATGCTGAGTGCTTCTTTTGGAATATCTGTTGAATGTTTACCTAAGTTCAAGCAAGATGTGCTAGTGTTCCCTTTTTTGTTTCAGATTGGGAACCTGAGGCACTGGTGGTTGGGGGTGGGCATTGGTCAGTGACTTCCCTAAAGGCTGTGGGAGCCACTGCATCGCATTGATGCTCGGAAAAGTGTTTGTGGCCTTGGACTGTCTTGCTTTCTGGGGGCGCTGACCACTTGCTCTTCAATAGTTGAGGCATCAGTGGGATAATTATGATTAGAAGTCCCAGTAAAAGATGGCTCTTTTGATCTTCATTCCTTTGATTTCATTAATAGGTATGGCTTAATAGGCGTGGGTGGGTAGGGATGGGATGTGGGAGGAGGCAGTTGAGGGACGGGGACAAATCAAGTAAAATGTACTATAATTAAGAATAGAATTAAATTACTGGGAATCATTTGCCTCTTTTTTTAACAAAATTTATTTATTTATTTATGGCTGTGTTGGGTCTTCGTTTCTGTGCGTGGGCTTTCTCTAGTTGTGGCAAGCGGGGGCCACTCTTCATCACAGTGCGTGGGCCTCTCACTATCACGGCCTCTGTTGTTGCGGAGCACAGGCTCCAGATGCGCAGGCTCAGTAATTGTGGCTCACGGGCCCAGTTGCTCTGCATCATGTGGGATCCTCCCGGACCAGGGCTCGAACCCGTGTCCCCTGCATTGGCAGGCAAGCTTTCAATCACCGCGCCACCAGGGAAGGCCCATTTGCCTCTTTTTTGAACCTTGACCTCTTCCAGTGTTTTTTCAGGCTTCAGTCATACTCCTACGATGTGAAGAGTAGGGGAGGCCTAAATTCTAAAATCCTCTCTTGTATGTATTAGTTATCTGACCTTGGGAAAGTCACGTAACCTCCTTTTTTTTTTTTTTAATTTCCTTTTTCCCTCCAGCACATGTTCCCAATACATGAATAAGCTTTTTCTTTTTTTTTTACAAATGTATTTTTAATTTTTTTATTATTTATTTATTTATTTTCAGCTGAGTTGGGTCTTTGTTACTGCACGCGGGCTGTCTCTAGTTGCTGCGCACGGGCTTCTCATTGTGGTGGCTTCTCTTGTTGCAGAGCACAGGCTCTAGGGCGTGCGGGCTTCAGTAGTTGTGGCTCGCGGGCTCAGTAGTTGTGGTTCGCAGGCTCTAGAGTGCAGGCTTAGTAGTTGTGGCTCACGGGCTTAATTGCTCCGCGGCATGTGGGATCTTCCCGGACCAGGGATTGAACCTGTGTCCCCTGCATTGGCAGGCGGATTCTTAACCACTGCGCCACCAGGGAAGTCCCTCACATAACCTCTTGAAGCTTTCTTCATTTCTAAAGTTGTGGGATTGATCTTCTAATCAGTAAATGACCCCTAGAGCTTTTCTTCTCTAACTTTTGGTTGTTTTAGGAATATTTCAATCCATTATTTAGACAGGCTAAAACCTGTCTTCTTCTAAAATAGAAAGACCTAAATTATCTTCAGAGTTAGTGCTGAATGAAACACAGTTTAAGTTAAAGATCATGAGATAGATTTCTTGGGGACATTGGCACATTTTTAGGTACTTTAGGGAAGCTGTTCAGTGGTGGAGCTGAAACTTCAGTGAAAGTCTGGCTGATCCAAAGCCTTAGCTTTTAGCTACTTGGTTACGTGGTTCTAGTTAAAATTAGATTAGAAAACCATTTGGATTTCTGTGTTACAAGGCACCTGGATGGTTTTCATTTTACTGGTCATGTAAAATTTCTTGTGAAATGGTAAAAAATATTTATATTTTGGGAAAGAAATCTACCAAGTCTTTTCCAAGAAGTTTTTCTGATACAATACAAATAGGCTTCTATCTTTGTTTGGTTTTAACTTATTTTGAAGTATATTTCCATTTTTCATGATGTTAACATATATTTTTAGTATAGATGTTGATAAGAGTAGAATTTGTGGAAAAGGAGAATAGAGAAAGAAAAGGCAACTAAAATGAAGGATACTATTCATTAGTCTGTGTGCTATTAAGCATAGATATGCAGAACAGCGTGGAAAACATGAGAACCTTTTAGGGATCCCACGTAAGTGTAGCTATTAAAGCATTTCTCTGAGCTGGAACCTCTATTTGTGATGATACAGTAAATATTATGGAACAGAACTGTTACTTCTTGTGAATGTTTATAAAATGTCATTAAAAACGTATGTTCTCACTTCCCACAGACTTTGTTTGGAGGCTGGTCTTGCACACATTTAGCTCTGTGAGAGCAGCATCTACAGCATTGGAACGAGAGCTTTGTGCATTTATGTCACTTCCTTTGGTGGCATCCCTTAGAATTGGAAACTCCTTTTTTACTTTTTTTTTACTCTCTTTGGACAGAATTTCAAACATGAGCACATTTTCTAGTATCTTTTTTTTTCTTTTAAATAATATGGGCAAGGAGATATGGCACTACATTTGTGTTACTGCTTTTTATCTAAAAATAAAAACAAAAATCCTCAGCTGATTATATGCTTTCCTTACTTCCTGTTGTGGTCTGGTGGAGATAATGCCAGTGAAAACAGCATTTTCATTTTTTTTTTCCCCCTCTGGATCATTTTCATGGAAGTACAGGTGGTTCTCTATATGGGGATGTGGATGGGAAGTTAATGATGTGACTGTATATATAGTTTGATAAATATCCCTGGGTGACCCTGATGGGTTCCTCCAAGTTGAGAACCATTCTGTTAATCTATTCTTCTTTGCTGGTTGGATAATCCAGTCTTGGAACTAGAATAATTGATAACAATTTTGATATATGTTCAGTTAGGAGATGTAATCACCTAATCAAATTTGATGATGTTCTTCTCCCCACACATACCCCTGCCACCCCATATTTAAAGGTAGCGCAGGTGACCCTTGAACAACGTGGTGGTTAGGGGCGCCAACCTGGCAGTCAGAAATCTACATGTAACTTTACAGTTGGCCCTCCATATCTGCAGTGCAGGCATCCTCAGATTCAGCCATCCATGGATCACTAGTACTGCAGTACACACATTGGAACGAATCCATGTATAAGTGGACCTGCACAGTTCAAACCCATGTTGTTCAAGGGTCAACTCTACATTGAGGTTACTCTATTCCCTTTAAGATCTTGAGCCAATTACTTAACCTCATGGAGTCCCAGTTTCCTAATTTACATAAAGGAAATAAATAATGCCTAATTTACAGGTTTTGAAGCTTCAATGACATACTATTACTGAGCCTTTAAAAGGGTTTTTTTTGCCAATCTAATAGATGAAAATGGTATTTTGTTTTAATTTTACATTTTTCTGCTTAATGCTTGGATGGAGCATCTTTTTCATATATTTATTGGCTAGTTGTATCTTCCCTTCTGTGAATTGCCTATGCATGGTGCCCTCCATTCTTCTATTGAGTTGCCATATTCTTTTGATATTTGGGAGTTGCTTAGATATTCTTTATTATTTAGGTTGCAAATATTTTCTCCCTATCTTCAGAGAAGCTGTGTTGCCTTTTGTCTTACAGGCATTTTAAATTCTGACGTATTGCATTTTGTCAATCATTTTTATATGTGACTTTAGCATTTTGATTCTTATGTAAGGATTTCTTACCCCATAGTCACAAAGTTGTTTTTCCTTATTTTTTTTTTATTCTTTTATGTTTTAATTTTTTTACACTTGGATCTTTAATCCATGTGGAATTTATTTTTTCCATATAAATAATTTTTTCATCACCTCTTAACAGAAAAATCTTTTCTCTTCCCCCTTTTTTGAAATGTCTCCTTTATCGTATATTGCATTCTTATTTATACAGATAGTCTGCTTCTGGATTCTCTTTGGTGTCAGTGATCTATTTCTGTGCTAGTGCCACATTATTTTAATTACAACAGCCTCATAATAAAACATATAGAAGGCAAATCCTCCTTTTGTTCTACATTTTCCAAGTTGTTTGGTTTTTTTCTAATGCATATATTCTTCTGGGCAAATTTTTGGAATTAATTGTCAGCGATTTCTGCTCTCTTTGAAATATTAAATTTTGCAATAATGAGCATGATATGTTTATATATTTCTCCAGTTATTCAGGTTTTCTTGTTTATCTTTTAGAAAATTGATGTAGATTTACTAATGAAGGTCTTACATTTTATGTTCGGTTTGTTTCTAGGTATTTAATTTTTCCACTACAAAAGCTTTGTTCAGTGTCTGGCATGTTATAGGTGCTTGGTAATTTTTTTTAAATTGATGAATAAATGAATGTATGCATATATATATTGATAAAAACTGAATGTTTTGAGCAAAGTTTGAAAATACCTTCAAAATAGTGCATTTTCACTTATTTTAAAGTGAGAAAACATTTGTACTTAAATTTTTGGCATTTTTAACAATTGTAGTTATGTTTCTTTGGAGTTACCTGTACATTGCTAAGGACAGGTATTTTTTGGTATTTGCAGTGCTGTAGGGATTCATGCATATTGTGTGTGATCAGTGTAGTTTGTTCTATTTTGTCGCTGAATAGTTTCCATTGTGTAGATACACTGCAGTTTATCCATCCACCTGTTGACAGAAATTTGGGTTTTGAGTTTGGGGCTAATACAAATAAAGCTGCTATGAACATTCAAATATATAGGTCTTTTTGTGAACCTATGTTTTCATTTCTCTTGAGGAAATACCTGAGAATAGGGTTATAGGTCAGTGGGTAATTATATGCTTAACATTGTAAGAAACTGTCAAACTTTACTAAAGTGACTTTATATACCATTTTGCATTTCCACCAGCAAGTTGTATGAGAGATCCAGTTGGTCCCAGAACCTCCATCCATTGTGCTTTGGTTTCATATTGTCTTAAACAATAAAATGCCTTTTAAAAAAATTAAGAGGAAAAACACACACACACATGTATTCTGTTATATTTACCCATGTTTTGCCATTTTTTTACCCATATATTTTATTACTTCCTGAAGATCTGTAGTTTCCATCTGGTGTTATTTCCCTTCAACTTTAGCATTTTTTGTAGTGCAGTTCTTTTGGTGATGAATTCTCTCCATTTTCATTGATCTGTCTTTTCTTGTCTTTTCTTGCCTTTGTTTTGGAAGTATACTTTCACTGGATATAGAATTTTGAGTTACAGGGGTTTTTTGTAAAGATTTTCCATTTTCTTTTGGCCTGCATTGTTTTTGATAAGTCAACAGTGTGTTGTTAAGTTAGTGTATAATATATTGTTTTTATTAGACTGTTTTAAAGGTTTTCTCCTCATTTTTGGATTTCAGCAATTTTTCTGTGATATGCTAAGGTGGTCTTTCCTTTATATTTATTTGTCCTCCTTAGGATATCCTGAACTTTGCAGATCTGTAAGTTCATGTTTTTGCCACATTTGGGAAATTATTTACCGTTATATTTTCACATTGTTTTCAGGCCATATTTTCTACCTTCATTCTGAGACTCATAACATATTTTAGACCACTTTAAAAATTATTATTATATAAATTTCAGGTGTACATCATTATAATTTGACATCTGTATTCACTACAAAGTGATCACCATGACAAGTCCAGTTGCCATCCACCACCAAACCATTGACCCTCTTCACCCACTTCAGTCACCCCTCAACCCCTTCCCCTCTGGTGACCGTTAACCTAATCTCTGTATCTATGAGTTTGTTTTTGTTTTATTTGTTTTGTTTTGTTTTGTTTAGATTCCACATGTCAGTGAAATTATACAGTATTTGTCTTTCTCCCTCTGACTTATTTACTTAGCATAATACCTTTGAGGTCCATCCATGTTGTTGCAAATGGCAGGATTTCATTCATTTTTATTTCCAAGTAGTATTATGTTTATGTTTATATATGACATCTTCTTTATCCATTCATCTGTTGATGGACACTTGAGTTGTTTCCATATCTTGGCTATTGTAAATAATGCTGCAGTGAACGTAGGGGTGTATATGTCTCTTCAAATTAGTGTTTTCATATTTTTGGGGTAAATACCCATAAGTGGATTAGCTAGATCATATGGCTTTTCTATTCTTAATTTTTTCAGAACTCTCCATACTGTTTTCCATAGTGCCTACACCAAATTACAGTCCTACCAACAGTGCACAAGGGCTCCCTTTTCTCTACATTCTCTCCAACATTTGTTATTTCTTGTCTTTTTGAGAATAGCCATTCTAACACGTGTGAGGTGATATCTCATTGTGGCTTTGATTTGCATTTCCCTGATAATTAGTGATGTTGAACATGTTTTCATGTGCCTGTTGACCATCTGTATGTCTTCTTTGGGAAAATGTCTATTCAGATCCTCTGTCCAGTTTTGAATTGGGTTTGTTGTTGTTGTTGAGTTTTATGAGTTCTTGATATATTTTGGATATTAGCCCATTATCAGATATATGACTAGCAAATATCTTCTCCCATTCTTTAGGTTGCCTTTTCATTTTGATGATGGTTTCCTTTGCTGCACAAAAAAGCTTTTTAGTTTGATGTAGTCCCATTTATTTATTTTTGCTTTTGTTTCCCTTGCCTTTGGAGTTAAATCCACAAAAACATCATTAAGGCTGATGTCAGTGAGGTTACAGCCTATGTTTTCCTCTAGGAAGTTTAAGATTTCAGATGTTATATTCAAGTATTTAATCCATTTCGAGTTAATTTTTGTGTATGCTGTATTTAGACCACTCTTAATTGTCTCACAGGTCACTGAAACTCTCATGTCTTTTCAGTCTTTCTTCCTTACTGTTCTTTAGACTCCATGATTTCTATTGATCTGACTTCTACTTACCTGATTTATTTCTGCCATATCCAAGTTCTGCTATTAAATTCATGATTTTTCATTTCAGATACTCCCTCATTTGTTTTTTGTTGTTGTTGTTTTTGATAGTTTCATAGTTTTTATTCCTCAACTGAGATTTCCACATGTTCATGCATTGTGACCATATTTTCCTGAACGTCCTTGAACATATTCATAATAACTACTTTAAAATCCTTGTTTGTAGGGGTCCTCTCAGGATTGATTTCTTTTGATTTTCTTTTGTACCAAGAAGTTATTTATTAATAAGTAAGAGTGTGTTTTTCCTTTATTGTTTGTTTTTAATATCCAATATTTAATTATATCAAAAGTTGGGGGGACTTGGCATGGTTCTTTCTGGGTAGGCAAGAGAGTAATTTAAATTATTTAAAATATTAATTAGAATATTAATATATATTATTAATATTATATAATATAATAATATCAATAAATATCTTAAAGGTATTTATTATAGAATGTGTTAAGATTTTCTCATGATTAAAATTTATTTTTTTTTGTTTTTGGTAAATAATTACTTTTAAAGTTCATTGTGTCTTTGATAAGTCTCCAGAGTAAAAATATGTCATAGGTTGGATTTGTCTCTCTCTCTCTCTCTCTCTTTCTCTCTCATATTGTTCATGGGCTGTATGTATAAAATGAGCCTTATCAACTGAATTTTTTACCTCATTTACATCATTACTGTTTGCTTATTTGGCAAAAATAGAGTATTAAAGTGTGTTTAAGTCTGAAATCTGGGTAAAATGGAAATCTTGACAAATACCTGTGATTAGAAGCTACTCCTGGCATAAGAGAATGTATTTTTTTATAATAAATATTAGAAAGAAAGTCAATTATCAAACCTTTTTTTTTCTTAATAGATTACAGTTTGTGATATTCAGTTACGTTTTAGAAACAAGTGAATTGGTTTATACTGAAAAGAAACTTGATTACATGTTGAAAGGTATACAGTATCTCTAAAGAAAGAAAAAGATAAGTCATAAAGATTGCTTTTAAAAAGTGAAAAGTGTTATGATCCTCTCACATCTACAGAGATAAAGTGGTAGGTTTTGACTAAGATCTTTTAGCTTAATTTCTCTGCTTTTATAAATTTCTAAATCAAAATTAGTTAAGACTAAATTAAAATGGAGAGCTCTGGATTTTGAAAAGCCAAATTGAACTTTAAATTTTGTTATATTGCATCATTATTTTCTGTTTTACTTTTTACCTAGCATTTAATAAAGAAATTTACCAAATTTCCAGTGGTTTTATATAGAACTATGGTTATTTATAAATCATGTATTTTTAGTTTTAATATAAAAATTCCCTTAAGGATACTGTATATAATCTTTGTTAATTAAACTTTCAAATTTGGAAGCAGCTCTTTTATAAAGTAAATCATGGCTGTACACTATTTGTCAGAAGTTATGACACCTTTTATGAAATTAAAAAAATAGGGTAATATATATTAGGTGACTGCATTTAGTTGTATTATAATTTAAACTGCTACTTAATGTTACAGACTAGTCCTTTTTAGCTCTTTGATACTTTAAATTTTACATAAGTCTGATCTTTACTGGCTTTTGTTGTTTTTAATTTTTTCTTTAACTGGTAATTCGTCTCAGTTCTGCTTTCTAATAATATCCAAAACTGACCATTTGTCACCACCTCCATACAACTACAATAATCAAAGCCCTCATCACATTTCGCCTCATATTGGATTTCCTGCTTCCACTTCTTCCTCTCCACGGTCTTTTCCCTACACGGCAGCTAGAATTCTTCATGCAACACATACTCTGCCCAGAATCCTGTAGTGGCTTCTCATCGCAAAGCCAAGTCCCTAGTCTGGCCCTTAGACTCCTATGTGACTGCTTCTATAATCTCATCTCCTAATACTCTTACTTCATCCTGCTCTAAACGCAGGGTTTTCTTGTCTTCCTCAAACGTTTGATGCACACTCGTACCTCAGAGTATTGATTGGCACAGTCTTCCTCCCAGAACTCCTCTTCTGCCTATGTGAATGAGCTGCTCCCACACTTCATCTAAGAATTTACTAAAATACTTTTTGTCAGAGGCTGTCCCTGATCTCTCATATCTAAAATCCTCTTCCCCACCTCATTTGCAGATCAATCGACATGTTTAATTGTAAATTTTTACATCTTTATCTCATCTTTAACTGACCCAGGCCTACTTTGACAGCAGATTTTTTTTTTTTTTTTTTTTTTGCGGTACGCGGGCCTCTCACTGTTGTGGCCTCTCCCGTTGCGGAGCACAGGCTCCAGACGCGCAGGCTCAGTGGCCATGGCTCACGGGCCCAGCCGCTCCGTGGCATGTGGGATCTTCCCTGACTGGGGCACAAACCCGTGTCCCCTACATCGGCAGGAGGACTCTTAACCACTGCACAACCAGGGAAGCCCCGACAGCAGATATTTTTAGCAGTCTCTTTTATTGAATTCTTTTAAAAACATTCAAGTTACTTTCATAGAAACAAAATCTCATTTTTTTGTACTGATAAAGTCACTGCCTTATATAATTTTTATTAAATCTCATAATTATAACAACAGATGCAGTTGGCATGCATGTTTTGGGAATAAACATACCTGCTTGCTAAGGCTAAAACTTAACTGGTGGGAGCCAAGTGTGGGCTTCATTCTAGAGCTGTCTGTAAGACTCAGCAGACAGACCACTGTGGACATCAGGCAGAATATTTACAGAAGTGGAGAGTGTTTGTTAATCGTCTGGCTAATTGATCAAGTAGATCTCGATTAAGAGAGTTTAATTGTAGTTAAAAACTGAAACTGAAATAAGCTTAGCTTGATTATATAAAAGAGCTCTTCTAGATTATTCTGACTTTTATTGTTGGATTAGTTCATCTTGAAAATAAATTATATAATTATCTCTAGTAGAAACTTTCGTATAAAATTAATTCCAAGAGTGGAAATAAATGACTACTAGAGAATCGCTGCTTTTCTTAAAATAACATATATTATAAAAAATATATCTAATGAAAAAATTCTGGAGTTAGGTAATAATGATGGTTGTGCAACATTGTGGAGGTACTTAATGCCCTTGAATCAAACACTTAAAAATGGTAAATTTTATGTTATGTATATTTTCCCGCAATAAAACCAAAATAAAAATACATCTACACATAAAAACTAATATAAATAAACCTGTGGCAAATTATTAATGTGCAATATAGAAGAAAAGTCAGAATTCATGGAATTAGAGGACTTGTATTTATATAATACTAGTTCTACCATGAATGAGTTGGCAACATTTTGACAAATCTTTTACATTTTCTTTTTTTAAAAATTAATTAATTAATTTTTGGCTGCATTGGGTCTTCGTTGCTGCACATGGGCTTTCTCAAGTTGCGGCGAGCAGGGACTACTCTTCGTTGTGGTGTGCGGGCTTCTCATTGCAGTGGCTTCTCTTGTTGCGAAGCATGAGCTCTAGGTGCGCGGGCTTCAATTGTGGCACGCAGGCTCAGTAGTTGTGGCTCACAGGCTCTAGAGCGCAGGTCAGTAGTTGTGACTCACCGGCTTAGTTGCTCCGTGGCTTGTGGGATCTTCCTGGACCAGGGCTTGAACCCATGTCACCTGCATCGGCAGGTGGATTCTTAACCACTGCGCCACCAGGGAAGTCCCTTTTACCTTTCCTTAGCTGTAGTTTTCTTAAGTTTAATGTGAATTTACTTACTCCTCACAACTCTCAGGAGTTTTATGAGGAAGAAATGAGGTTATTTATATAAAAATCTTTTATGAACTGTGTAAGTCAGTTTATAGACTTCAGGTGGAATTTTTCATATTTTTGGTAATTCATTGAACTGACTGTTGGTATTGCATATAAGGTTTTGGCTTGAGGCATTTGCTACTGAGGTTTTAAAAATATTTAAATTGCGTATTTAAAATGTTTTTTTTTTGTGAAAATGCAGCTGTTTATTCCCCAGGGTTTAATTAATTGAGAATGGAAAAGTTTAGCTTATATTTGTAGAGTTACACTTCTTATTGGCATTGTTAAATGTTCAGGTTTTTTATTATTGATGTCTTTTCTTAACAGGTTCCCTTCATAACTTCTGAAGGGAAAACCTTGCCAGCTGAGGTAGATACTGGATAACTTAGTTTTTCCTTTCTTATTTGAAATCAGTGTGTTAAAAAGCAATTATCAAAAAAAAAAAAAGGTTTATGCAGTGGAACAGGAAATGGTAGACTGGGCAAATATAATGATGTCATAAATCAGATTTAAGTAATAGAAAATTATTTATTTTGGACATTGATTAAAGTGCATTTCTGGTTGCTCACCTTCAGTGGACTGAGAGATTTTTTTCCTCTGAGTAAGAAAACAGTGAATTGGATGAACTCAGTTAATTTCAGAGATTTATTTTTGTAAAAATGAGATAAGATGTCAGAAGATGGTCAATAGAAAGCTCACTTTAGAAGGAAGCTCTTTTTATAAGGTAAAGAGGAAAAATAATCAGAATTTAATTAGCTGAAATCTTTATTGAATGTTCCATTTGGGGCGTAACAAAGAACTCTGTACTGAGGATACAGTGTATAATATTAAAAAGATGTGATCTTAATCTTTAGAATTCACTGTTTTAAACATCTTCCATCACTTACTTAACCTGTGTTCAGTTTCAAGTGATTCTTTTTTCTTAGTTAGTTGTAACATTTCTGCAGTTTGCTCCAGAATTACTTTAGATAGATGTGTGGCCCATTGACATATTTTAAAATTTTAGATTTGCGTGCCTTTAGGCCGCATACTCAGTCTTTTATTTGCCATAGTCTCTGCCATTTCTATGGTCTCTGCCTTACCACACTTATTTCACTTATGTGAAACACCTGGCCTTTGGAGACATCTGTCACTCTTGCTAAACCTTTACCTAACAGGCACAAGGCAAGGATAAAAAGGAAAAGGATAATTCCTGTCTGTTCAACCCATGACTGCAAAGTTCTTACCTTTTCCTGTCATGCCTAGTGAGTGGGGATTCCCACAAGGCTTGCATGAGCATGTCTGAAACCAAGTGATCTTTAAATTATCCCTATGCTTGGTGTCATCTCCTGGTTTTAGTTATAGCTTTCTAATGCTCCAAGTGGTGCTAAGTCTGTTTGTCATTTGCCGTAATATACTGTGAATAAAGGACTATGCTAAATTTCCCTTAAGCCACAGTCTAGTGGAGAGTAAAGACTTCTAGTTTTATCTAGTTATTTCTCATACTTTTTGAAATGATATTTTTGGAAATGATACATTCGTTGGGGACCTCTTTGGGGGGAGGGGCCTATTACTAATACAGTAGTATTTCCAATTATATTTAAATGAATGTCTTCAAAATGTAATGGTTAAGGTGTTTACGTGGTAATAGAACTTAAAAGTAAATCCTATAAATCATTACTAATTTGAAATGAAAAACTCTGAACCATCCAGTTAACACTGTTTAAAATTGCCCTGACCACATTCTCTGTCTTCCTTACTCTGATTTATTTTTCTTCATCAGACTTTTCACCGCTTAAATTGTGTATTTGTGTCTTTGTTTGTTGTCTGTCTCTTCCTACTATGTAAGCATGTGAGCAGGGACTTGTTTCTGATTCCTGTTCTATTTCACTGCTTACAACAGTGTCGGATACATA
Source organism: Grampus griseus (assembly GCF_964374135.1). Taxonomy (NCBI): domain Eukaryota; kingdom Metazoa; phylum Chordata; class Mammalia; order Artiodactyla; family Delphinidae; genus Grampus; species Grampus griseus. The sequence goes on along the minus strand of NC_138997.1, from coordinate 110,325,253 downwards.
ATGAGAAACTTACTAAATATTTGGTCTAGGAGTGCATGAAACCCTTCTCATCCACCTGTAGTATGTTCTCTTCTGGGTGCTGCCCTCTCCATTCTACTGTCAGCATCCTTTGGCTTAGTACATATAAAACACGGATCCTGATGCTGTAACTCTCCCTACTCGAAGCCCCCCATTGTCCTCAGAATGACATCAGTCCTTAAGTATATCTCACTTAATCTTCTCACTTCAATACAATTTGTTGTCTATCTGCCTGTTGTTTTGTATGTTTGTTTTTTTGATTAAACCTTTGAGCTCCTTGAGGAAAAGAACTTTGTTGTCTTCATCGACTCATCCCCTACTCCTTACATGGTATCTGAAGGTGCTCAAGAAATGTTTGTAGAATGAAGGGGTAACATTTTACATGGGGAAGAAAAGGCAAGTCCGGAGGTGATACGGTACATGCTGACGAGTATGCAGCTAGTGAGCAGCAGGGTTGGACTGACTCCCTCAGGCCAGTGCTCTACCACTAATAGGAGTAGATTTTGATTTTTAACAAAAAGTATTTTTGTTTCTTCACTTACAGATATTGAAGATGTTAAGAAGTACAAACCTGGTTACTTAGAAGCTACGCTTAATTGGTTTAGATTTTATAAGATACCAGAGGGAAAACCAGAAAACCAGTTTGCTTTTAATGGAGAATTCAAGAACAAGGTGAAGTTCATAATCTTTATTTTAAAATGTGCCTGTGATACCTGTACAATATTTCTTTCACTTTGGGGGATTTCATATGTGAACATTTGTATATAGTATGATAACAAAAGTGCTTTTTACTGACTTTCATATTTAAGGACATTATTTTATCATTTTTATTTTTAAAAAAGTTTTAGGAGATCTCTCTAAGTAAATCAGTAAGGCTGCTAAATACCTATATGCATCTGTTTATCTGTCAGTAAATCCTTCGTCTCAGAAAATGAAGGATTTCCATGATCAGTCTAAGTCTGCACATTGTATATGAAGAAAAGCCTTCCATTTACTTACTCCAGAGAAGGGAAAGTTACTTACCATTAATGCAGATCCAAAGGGGCTTCCCTCCTAAGTGTTCATCCTACCATGGCTGAATTAAGCTGCTTAACAATTAAGACAGCACTTGAATTCTCTTACTGTCAGAGGATTTTTCTATTAGAAAACCACAAAGTTACCAGAAAGTGGCTCTAATATGACACATATGGAGGAAATAGACCAAAGAGTTAAAGTCAAAAACATGGACTATGTCTTTTAAACTTACTGCCACTATATAAACTTCACATAATAAACCAACCTTTAAGTGGTACTAATAAATAAAGTATGTTTTGCAGGTAAAGTAAGCCATGGTCGTGAAAACTTTAAAATTATAATAAGTATTTTGTTATACAAGAGTTTATTGCTGAACCCAGTATTTTTTAAAGGTACATTAAAAGAACACTTAAGATCTTGAGGGCTTTGTCTAGGATTTTTAAATATAAAACTATTATTTTAGACTGTAATCTCTCACAAGGAAAATTAGGAACATTTGGGGGGAAAAATATAAAGAATTTTCTGCTTTGGAAAAATAAAGCAAGTTTTCCTTAGATGGTATTACTAGATCTATATCTATTGTTGATTTTGCATTTTTAGACGCTATATGAATTCATACTAAGAAAAAAAATTAGAAGATGTTGAGGTTTACTACCTTCAGACAGTGGATAATCTAAAACGACTATGCAGTTGGACTACTTACGCCTTTGATGAGGTGAAATTAATAGGTATATGCTTATTTACAAGCAAGATACTGATAGTAGGCTAACCACTTTACATTCAACATCTTATTTATTCTTTCAACAACTCTATGATTTAAATCAGGGGTTGGCAAACTTTTTTGTGTAAAGGACCAGAAAGTAAATATTACAGACTTTGTAGGCCATATGGTCTCTGTCACAACTACTCAACTCTTCCATTGTAGCACTAACGCAGTCAGAGGCCATGCACAGATGAATGGGCATGACTGTGCTCAGTAAAAACTTTATTTACAAAAACACATGGTGAGCTGGATTTGGCCCACAGGCCCAAGTTTGCCAACCCTTGATTTAGATGATCTTCATTACATTTCATATTATAGATGAAGAAATTAATACAATGAGATGAAGTAATCTGCATAAAGTCACACAGCTGGTAAATAAGGATGTGAGAATTTATACTCAGGTTTGCCTGACTACAGAGCTCATGTTCTTAATAATTAACTGTCATACTATGACTAGTTCCATGTTAGTATAATGATGTGATTTCTGTGTCTGTTTTTGGTTTTTAACTAGGCTTTTGCTCTTGAAGTTATTAAATCTACTCATGAATGTTGGAAAGCATTGCTTATGGAGAAGTGTGCTGGAGGGGCTATAAATTGGTAAGGACTTGTCTTTTCTATGTAGAGTTATTTTATTTTATTACTAACTGGTACTAAAGAGCCATATGATACTGCTCAGATCTGATTTTTTTTTTAAGAGAATTGAAATGTTTTTTCATTTAAAAAATGTTTACAGAGCACCTATTTGGAAGACATTACCAAGTGCTGGGCACTATGAAATTAGGAATTGACATGACCCCTTTTCCCAAGGAATTTATAATTTAGTGCGGTATACTGTCAAGTAAAGAGGCATTTCATTATAATGCACTGTGAATATATGCAAAGGTGGATTTTCAGCGACTTTTCAACATGCAGACATATGATTAATTTATGTAATAAGTACCACATCATTTCTTGGTAAGAACCTTTAAAAGCCTTCTTATCCAACATGATCTGGGTCACCAGCTAATTGTTTAAGGAGAATCAAACAATAGTAATATATAACTCAAGCGTTTTAATTTTTACTTTAAAACATTTAAATGTACATTCATTTATCAATCTGTGGATATAGGGCTAAGACATTTTCTGTATAGATTACATATAGATTATATATAGCCTAACAATATATAACAGAAAGTAAAGATCAAATCCTGTAATCTTTAAACTCCTTACACTTAAAAACCCTTATAAATTTTTAGGGTTCTTTTTTTCTAACCTTTTACAGTTGTCTTACCACACCTAATTTGATACCAAGTTTTTATAGTGATTCACCTTTATGGAGGCTTTTTAGAGCCTCGATAGTGTGTACAGCCTCAGTGGTTTTAGAGCCTACTTGGTGTTCATAGAAACAGTTCTCTTTCCATACTCCCTTCATTGATGGGCATAATTACAGCTTTAATTATGAAATTGTAATACCAAAGACCACTGACATAAAAAAAGTTTGGAAACAAAAACAACTGACTCTTGGTAAGCCTAACTAGGAAGCAAAAGTACACAGTCTTTCTGGAGAGCAGAGTCCTACCCATCTTCATTGTCCTCTTTGAATCAGGAGAAAGTGGGAAGCCATTTACTCTTCAGCAAATACTGATTGAGGGTCTACTGCCAAGTACTGTGCTGATGGGACGGTTGCTGCCGTGAATACAATAAATAGAGTCCCTGTCCTTCTGGGGCATAAAGTCTGGGCATCAAGAGAGACATTAAAGAAATCATTAGAATAAAGTAATATGGAGTAAAGAATTAGGCAGTCTCAAGGAATATTTTATCCAAGTCATCAGAGGCTCATCTTGGAAATGCTTGGGCATTATAGCTTCCGATTCTGTTTCTCCTGAGTCTAGAGTAACACTGTGGACTCCATCTTCTCCTCCCATTTTTCTTACCTCTTATGTATTGATAGAATACTCTGTTTTTTCAGCATAGTCTTAAAATTTAGGTAATTGTTTCTAACATAAATAGTACAACTTACTAACAAGAAAACTGGGTGTAATGAAATGTCATCTAGCCCTCACTATCCTAGTAACTAATAGACTGAATTCTTCTTTATGGTCAGATATTCTAAGTCAGATATTAATGTGGTGTGCTCCTCTAAAAAGAGGGGCCTCTGATTGTCCAAAGAGGTATTTGCTTGCTGTTTGCTTTCCTCTCCTTCCTAATGGTACTTTCAGAAAAGCTTTTGCCGTCTTTAACGGGACTTGTATGGTTCCCAGGTTTCCTGAGCTGCACAGCTAGAGAGCATCTCTGGTTAGATTTTCTATAGCTTGATAGCATTCCTTCTATGTTGATTCTAATTATCTTTACTGTGAAGGTAGCTTTATTTCTATGCTCTGTGGAGTCATTTTGCTGTAGCCTCCTAGGTAATGATAAGGATTACATTAGCAATAAGAATTGACATTTATTGAACTCTAGTAGTTTTCAGGTTCTAAGAGTTTTATATGTATTATCTAATTAATATTCACCAGAACCCTATAAGATGTGTATCATTACTATATCCATTTTACATATGAGGAAATTGAGGCCACGTAGAGATTGTGACCTATCGAAGGTCTCACTGTGTGATGGATTTAAGCCAGACTTCAAACCTACTCTCTCAACAGCTTTACTCTTCCTCTGTGTTTTCAAAGAATACAACAAAATTAATTTTTTTAGCTTGAAAATTTTTAGGATATAAGTTTCTGGTTATGAATTTTACACATCTAGATAATTTCAAGTCAAAATATTCAGAATTTTAACTCATTTTTGTCCATATTTTCTTTATTTTTGTCACTACTTGATTTATAAAATATATTTATATTAATAAAATTTTTCTTTCCTTTGTCTTTACCTAATGAATTGCTTCTCTCTCTCAGTTCCTTACAGTGTACTCTGTTATTGATTACCAAACCATCCCCCCTTCCTTTTTAACCTGTTCTCCCCACGCAAATCAGTTTAGGTCTGACCTGAAGACATTATCACAGCAGTTCTCTCAAACAACGTATAGTACAGCACAATTACCCAGGGAAACCATTAGAAAATTCAAATGTGTTGTCCTTTTCTTTAAACCTGGCGAATTAGGATCTCTGAGGAGTAGGGTCTAAGCATCTGTATGTTTTAAAAGCTCCCTGGCTTCTGATGAGCTTCTCTGCTTAGAACCATTAAATCCAAACTTCTCTTAGAAGAACAAACAGGGCCTTCCAGGATTTGACACTTGCTACCCGTCCAGCCTCATTTTCCGTCACTTCTTGCCTCTTTTTTCATGTTCCAACAACTTAGAACCACTTGTCACTCCTCACAAACACCATGTTCTTATTGACCTCTGGGCCATACTCATTTTGTTTTCCTTTGCCATGATTTTCTTCTCACTTCTTGAAATGGATGACTGACTTATCTTTTAGGACTTGGTTTTGACTTTGCTTTCTCTAGGAAACTTTCCCTCATCCTAGCCTTGTGCTTGCTAAGGTGCCATTACACTCTATTCCTTGCCCCCCTGTGTAGTCCTATCACTGCATTTATTAATTAACTGCTTGTTTTATGAGTTTGTCTTCTCCTCTAGAGTATAAGTTCCTCAAAAGTAGATGAATAGGGCTTCCCTGGTGGTGCAGTGGTTGAGAGTCCGCCTGCCGATGCAGGGGACACGGGTTCGTGCCCCGGTCCGGGAAGATCCCGTGAGCCATGGCCGCTGAGCCTGCGCGTCCGGAGCCTGTGCTCGCAACGGGAGAGGCCACAACAGTCAGAGGCCAGTGTACTGCAAAAAAAAAAAAAAAAAGTAGATGAATAAAGATGTTGTGTTCATCTTTATATTCCTTATCCCTGACATGTAGTAGTCACTCAATAAATACTTGTTGGAGTAATTGCTGAATAATATTTTCAAGCCAACAAATAGATGTTTCTTTTTAAATAAATTTATTTATTTATTTATTTATTTTTTGACTGCCTTGGGTCTTTGTTGCCGCGCGCGGGCTTTCTCTAGTTGTGACGAGTGGGGGCTACTCTTTGTTGCAGTGTGCGGGCTTCTCATTACAGTGGCTTCTCTTGTTGCGGAGCACGGGCTCTAGGCGCACGGGTTTCAGTAGTTGTGGCACATGGGCTCGGTAGTTGTGGTGCACAGGCTTAGTTGCTCCGCGGTACGTGGGATCTTCCTGGACCAGGGCTCGAACCCATGTCCCCTTCATTGGCAGGCGGATTCTTAACTCCTACTGTGCCACCTGGCACGTCCCTAGATGTTGTTTTTTAAATCCAGTAGTGACTCTACTGTTTCCAGGAGCCCTGCATTTATTAAATTACTTAATTGATAATCCTCTTTATCACAATAAGTTTTGTCATTGTTATTTTTATTCCTTTTCCCCACTGCTTAATGTTTACTCTGGAAGCTACGTATTTTTTTTAGCAGGGATAATTTTGTTATTTCTGTTTTTACCAAAAACAACTTTAAATTCTTTGTAGGAGAAATACAGTTTTTTGCCATTTGGGTTTACTCTTCAACTCCTCTCACCCTTTCTTCATCATGGTTTATTTCAAATATATATATATATTTTTCATATATATATTCTTCCAAACTGTTTATGTCTTGAAGTTGTTTCCTTTACCTTTCTAGAGGAAGATGTATCTGATCCATATATGGATAGCTCCAGTTCTTTTAGCTTTGTATAGATTTACTTCAAAGTCAGTTTTCTTTGACAAACTCTGGAGGTTATGGACCCAAATCATCATTCTTACCTCTTTAAATTTTCTCTTTCCTTTTTTCTTGAGTACTTTGCTTTAGAATGAAAAGCCTTGAGCAATCTGAATCCTGAGCACTGTCTTTGAGGATTCTCATGAGTGTGGGCCTTTGTCTGATTTGAAATTGTCTTGAAGAAAATAATCTTCTCTTTACTAAAATTTCATGTTGCTGGCCCTGTAAATTTCATCTTTTAGGTATATGTTTATTGTTTGCAGGTAATTTTCTATTTCTGATTCTTTTTTTTTTTTTTTTTGCGGTACGCGAGCCTCTCACTGTTGTGGCCTCTCCCGTTGCGGAGCACAGGCTCCGGACGCGCAGGCTCAGCGGCCATGGCTCACGGGCCCAGCCGCTCCACGGCATGTGGGATCTTCCCGGACCGGGGCACGAACCCGTGTCCCCTGCATTGGCAGGCGGACTCTCAGCCACTGTGCCACCAGCGAAGCCCCCTGTTTCTTTTTATTTAATCACTTATTTTGCTCTTTATATAGCTATTAATATATCTTTATTATTTGTAAATGAAATTTGGTTTGTTGTGCATAGAAATTTTTGGTATTGTTGAGCTTTTGTTCTAATGTCGTATCTGCTTATTTTGATCATCAAGATTGTGTGTAGGGTACACAATGTTTATAAATTTAGAACAAAATATTTAATGTCTTATTATAAAGAGGAAAGCAGCACATTCTTCCCAGTCAATATTTTTAATCTCATTTATAGTAGGCACCATCATCTTTAAGTGGTTATACTGCTTCTCCTTTTGTATGCTATAGTCATAGTTTGAAAGCTAGAAAGAACCCTAAATATTACAATGTTCATGGGGGCTCCATGGTTCAACATTGTATCCCCAGCATCTAGAAATGTCCCTAACACATGGCATAAGAATAATTTTTTGAATCAATAAATAATATGAGTCAGTGTTAACTATTTTTGTATAAGGGACAATTCAGATAAAATTAAAATGTTTCTTGATAACATGCCTTTTATTACACCTTCAAACATTCAAAGTAAAAATCACTTCCTTAAATCCTGAGGAAAGTATATTGAAACCCAGATTGCATTCTTTATTAACTAAAAGAATATTAGTGAGGAGGATGGCACTGTTTGTAGAAATAAAATGCTATAAAAAAAGGGGGGGCTATTGGAGAAATAGTAATAAGGGGTTTTGTAATCTCTCCTCTTCTATATTTTATATATCATTCAAGAATCTCCTAAGTCCATTTGTATATACCTTTCACTTAATTCTTGAAACAGCCATACTAATAATTTGTCCAAGGTGAAAAATGGTAGAGCTTGTTGGCTTCCTAGATTCTAGCTGGTTACTTGTCAAGATATTTTATTGGGGATATTTTAAAAGTTACTCAGTTTTTTTAAATTCACAGAATATTTTAAAAGTTATTAGTCTTTGAAATTTACAGTGCTGGCTTTAATATTTTCTTTCTTTTCTAATATTTCTACTGATGGTTTTGCTTTGTTGTGGAAATAGAGGATTACTTTAGAGATAGTTTATTAGATTTAACAGGTAAAAATAGAGAACACCCCCTTAAATCTAAATTTCAGATTTTAATGTAAATGTCTCGTGGCACGTACTTATACTAAAAAAATAGTTTGCTTGGGACATACTTATACTAAAAAATAATTTGCTGTTTATCTGAAGTTCAAATTTAACTGGGTGTTCTATGTTTTATCTGACAACCCTATTTACAGGACTCCCTGTTCTCTCATCACCATTTTCCTAGAATTCCCAAGGAATGTTTCACTTTGGTGTAGTTTTAATGTTAAAAACATTGTAGCAGGGGCCCCCAACCCCCAGGCCACGGACCAGTACCTGTCCGTGGCCAGTTAGGAACTGGGCCGCACAGCAGGAGGTGAGCGGTGGGCGAGTGAGCAAAGCTTCATCTGTATTTACAGCCACTCCCCATCGCTCGCATTACTGTCTGAGCTCCGCCTCCTGTCAGCATTATGGTGAGTTGTATAATTATTTCATTATATATTACAAAGTAATAATAATAGAAATAAAGTGCACAATAAATGTAATGTGCTTGAATCATCCCCAAACCATCCACCCCTACCCCCCAACTCCAGTCCATGGAAAGATTGTCTTCCACAAAACTGGTCCCTGGTGCCAAACAAGGTTGGGGACCGCTGGTGTATAGCATATTTAGTATTATACACCATGTTTTCTTCAGAAGAGTAGCACTTAAGACTTCTCAGTATCTGTTTTTTTGCCTTGTTCCTTTTAAATTTAGTTTTGACTTTCTTTAGAGAAACATCTAACTTATAAAGCCTTACCTTTTTCAGTTTTTAGCTTACTTAAACGTGGGGTATGAAGAAGAGAGTATAACATAGTTTAGTCTTAAAGATGATAATGCCACCTTTCATCAAACATCATCACTTATGCCAAGAATGAAAACAAATTCCACATTTTGAGTCTGGATAGAGAGCAAAATGACCACTTTCATAATTGCTATGTACCCAGTGTCTGATTACGGGCAGATGTAGCTGAAAAGATAAATAAATAACTACAGATCTTTTTATCATATATATCCCAGCATATTTCACAAAGCCATTGCCAAAATAAATTTGATAAGGTACATCCCTTAGATCCACTTGGAGAGCACACATGCGTGTGTGTGTGTGCATGTGTGTGTTTCATCTATTAATTATCTCCTTTAGGGATCTGCTAATCAATTATTTCTTCAATTCTGAAAAATTAATTTGGCTTTAATGCCCTTCTCTACCTTTTTCTATATCTATTTTAATCTGATTTCTTTGATGAAATTTTTAAAAATCAGACTTAATACATTTGGGGGGAATGATGCATTTGCTTTCATCTAGGAGGTGAGAAATACGTGGTGGGCAGCATGTTTGTGGAGATAGCATGCTAGTCCCCACTGTGTGGGAAGACTTTGGACTTTATAGAGCCTTTACTGTTCATGGGAGGAGCTGCTGTCTATGCCTTGCTAAACTTCCTTACTTGTACCAAAACTGAGCTTTCATGTTGCTGTGGTTTCCTCTCACCACTGTTAGCTTAGTTCCATACCTGTCTGAGAAAGATTCTACAGCATCTTTCAGCAGCCAATTACAGTGTTTATCACCTCACTTGGAGGAAAATTCTTCCTCGTGGTCTTTGTTCTATGGGTCAAATTTGTTTTTTCTTTTCTTCAGTAAAGGTGAAGAGTAGTGGAATAGCCTTTTGTGTACCAGGAGATTATTTAAATTTGTATACTATCATTTGATTTTTTTTTTTTTATTTCTGGAGGGTGCAATGCTATGGAGCACTTTATATTTATAACTTTGCCTGAAAGAATGTACAAGACCCCAGTTGTCCTAATTTATATTCATCCAGGTCCTTTTTCAGGGTATCTTCATCACATTTCTGCAGTGCTCTAGCATTCTGCATTAGAAGGTCTCTTGTCTCCTTTTGAGTGAGTGAGTGAGAGAGAGAGAGTGTGTGTGTATGTGTTATTATCCACTGAGATCCAAAGACTCAGCAACTGTTGGCTGGGATCATACACTCAAATGTAAAGCATTTGAGAGCTGGTTTTCTTTTTGGTAATTGCTCCTTTTTTATCCTGTTTAATAATAATGTTCTCTTTTCCTTTCCAGCACAAATGTGCAGGTATGTGATAGCCCTTTCCATTGCTCTCAAGAGGAAGCAAGATCATTAGTTGAATCGGTAAGGAACAAATGTCCAAGGCATCCTTTATTCTTATAAATGTCATGGGGAAGTCTAGCAGAAATTCTGAAAAATCTAGCAGTGAAATGTATCAAGACTTTTGGGGAGCATAAAGTTTAAAAACAACATTAAAATTATTTTTTCATGCAGGGAATTTAGATTAAAAACCTTAAAACCTTTTAGTTGTATTTCTGTTTTCTAAAGTACATTAACCACTTAACTTGATTTCATATGATACTATTTTTCACCAGTTTATTGTTGTGTGAATGCATTTGCCCTCCTCTGTACTGACCTGTTCCCATGAGTTATCCACAATCCAGTGTCTAAATTGTGACTGGCTGCTGGCACAGGTGCATTTTGGCTCAAAAAAAATGAAATAAATACATCTCTTTTCCTTTTTTTTTTTTTTTTCCATTTAGTTTGGTTACCTCACAAGCTTTCCTTCTCTTAACTAAGAAGATACCCTCAGATTTTTACGTGTCTTAGTGATAATACTGCCTGGAGGCAACTGAATTTATTAGCAAAGTAATGCTTGATTTGGAAACCACTAAATAAGGAAATTCACATTCAGATAATCAAGTAATGCTGCTGTGTAAAGTGTGTTCAGGAGTGATCTTAGGCTAGAAATCCCATTTATAAATTGAGGGGTTTGGTTTTTTTTTCCTCTTAATTATCGGATAGAAACTAGTGAATTTAGATCTTAAGGAACAACAAAAATGTTTGCTCACAATGGCTGCTTTGAATTTTTTTCCATTAATTAATCAGTTATTTAATTATTGCGTGCTGCGTGTGGTTAGAATCTAGGTGCTGGGGATGCAGTATTAAAAGACACAAAAACCTCTTTCCTCGTATAGCTAACATTCTAGTTGGGGTGATGGATAATAAATACACAAGTGAAATATATAGTGTTTGTGAATGCGATAAATGCTATGATGAAAAATGAATGAGGGAAGAGGGGATAAAGTGCCAGGAGTGGGATGGGAGTTGTAGTGATTGAAAAGTAGTAGGGAACAGCCCCACTGAGGGGAGAACGGACCTGAGTCAAGATTTGTAGAAGGTAAGGGACTGAGCCAAGTGACTTGTAAAGGAAGAGAATTCCATGCTGCAGCCCAAAGGCCATGAGGCAAGTGGGTACCTGACATGTTCAAGAAATAACCGAGGAGCCACAGTGGCTGGTGGAGTAGGAAGAGTCTAAGGGAGAAAGGAGGAGATGAGATCAGAAATGCATGGATCTGGGGGTGAAAATGGAGGCAAATTATTATGAAAGACACTGTAAAATACCCTTAGGGACTATTTTAAGAATTTCATTTCTTATTCTGAATAAGAAGGAACCATTGAGGGAGTGATATGATCTGACTTAGATTTTAACAAGATCATTCTGGCTGCGTTGGTGCGAACGGGCTAGGGAAGCAAGGGAAGATGCAGGGGAGCCATGACAGTAATGCAGGCTACAATATCGGTGTATTTTCTTCAAGTTTTCAGTTTTATATCTGTGTCATTACATTCTGAACTTAGTTCTCATCAATATTTATTATTAATTCTTTAAGAAAAAAATTAAGGAAAACAAATTAAAAACTTTATTCACGTAGTCTCCCACTAATCTCAGATTAAGACTATTTCATTCATTTTAGTTTGGGTTTTCTAAATGATAGATATAATAGATACTTGTCTTAAAATTAGCTGTAAGAATAAAGTTTCAATCTTACATCTTTTTTAAAAAGTTTTTTCCTAGCATATTAGTAGGAAAAGTCCTCTTGGAAAAAAATAATAATTGGAGAACATGGATATGATCTGGATAGTTTGATTTGGGAAACAAGATTAGAATTCAGAAACATTAACATCCAGCTTTAATTACATGGTTTGGTAGCTTTGTTGTGTTTCGTAATAATGAAGAGGGTGCTATACTGATTTTTCACTGAGGAAACTATGGTAGAAAATCAAAATGCAGAGAAAGCAGTCCCTCATCATCAGCTCTAGTGGAACTTACTGTATATGGAATTTCAGCATTAAAAATTTGTAAATCAAAGAATTGCTCTATTAGCAGCCTCATTAGTGATTCAGAAGCTCAGATTAGGTAACAATTTCTCCTGAAAATTTTATCAACTTGTAATAATGAAATTCTTTGTAGTCAGAGCATTTTGACTTGGCATTTTATCTCTTCACAACCACATTGAGATGTTTGAATCAGCATTACTTAGATATATATTCCCAGATCTCTCTATTTTGCTATATACTGAATGTTGCACTGACTTCAAAGTACTGTCAGCTTTCGTTTGTCCTTTGCTTGCTCAGAATAACTTAAGACATTAAAGTCATCTATCAAACTTGATCATATTCAGACCACATCAATCCTGGGCCTGTATGGAAACAAATTATAACCCCAAGGTTTATTAGTGGACGTAGAATAAGTGAACTCATTCTAACAAGTTAATCAACTTAGGTAATATTATCTTAAGACAGATGTGTAGATGTTAAATGAATCTGGGGACTTCCCTGGTGGTCCAGTGGTTAAGACTTTGCCTTCCAGTGCAGTGGTTGTGGGTTCGATCCCTGATCGGGGAGCTAAGATCCCACATGCCTCGTGGCCAAAAAACCCAAAAAAGTAAATAAAACAGAAGCAATATTGTGTCAAATTCAATAAAGACTTTAAAAATGGTCCACATCAAAAAAATCTTTAAAAAATAATTTAAAAAAATAGATAAATAAATGAGCCGGAAGTTATGCTTAAAACAGGGCCAGATAGTAATACAGGTTTTCACTTTATAGATGTGTATTCACAGAATATTCAGAATGATCGTTAAATAGGTGAGATTTTAGGATCAAGTAATTGGTTTTGGTGAACATATACTTTTAAAGTATACAAAGAAAAGAAATGGACTAAACTCTTGAGGGATAAGGAGAACTGTTGCAGGAAGCATATACTGGTGAACATATATTTGATCAAAATACAATTAAGTGTAGTAGCATTGAGGCCTCCCCCCAAAATCATTAAGTGGTCACCCAACAATATGTGCAGATCAATTAAATTAGGAAAAATAGTGTCACCATAACCAAGAAAAAATAAAAGCCAACACCCTGATGACTATTATTTGGATGCATTTTAGAAACAAAAGAGAAAATATCTACAGAAGTAATTTATCAGACGTAGGTTAGAGATCTTCAGAAGGATAGCTGATCTGAGGAGGATAAGGAGAACTGAAATGGTCAGAAAGGTTATTGGATTTTGTTTATAAATACAGATGTTTGAATTATATACAACCATGAAAGGCATGGCTGTGTCAAAAACAAGGTTTGCTACTTAGATCTGAACACACTAGGGATCCACAGAGGCAGTTGGTTACTCTGGGCTACAGTGTGTGGCCACCAGCAACAGGAGTAACTCTCAGTGGTAGTTCAACCACAGGACGACCCAATTACATTTTTTTGGGTAGTGTGTCTTTTTTATAGCCAAAAAGGTAGGACTCTTTCCCAGTTTTTGAAGACTGTATGACCAGAAGTTGGAGCTTTATTTCAGGGAACAAGGTTCAGAGCCTTTATAGGGAACAAGGAATGTATGTTTGTGTATGTGTGTGCACACATGAGTGTGCGTGTGTGTACACACATGTAGTTTTCCTTTCAGATCTAATATCAGTTGATACTTAATGACAATTGATTCTGGGATTTAAGATGCTAGTTTTAGGATCCTTTACTGTATATAAAGTGTTATTTGGAAAATACATTGAGAAGATGGGAGCAAAATTTACAAGCTTTATCAATATATATAATTAGAGAATACATTGTTTTTTCTAGTACATGTGGACACTTCCAAAAATTGAGGATATGTTAGGCCACAAAGAGTTGGAAAACAAATACCAAAGAGTTGAGGCAATGCAGACCACTTTCTTTGTCAACAGTATAACAAGGTTGCTAGTCAGCTATAAAAATATTAAAAGAAAAAAACCCCAAATCTGTGTTGTTTGGAAACTAAAAATACATCTCAAGTCATGCCTCAAAAAAATGAATTATGAAAAATTATAAAATATTTAAAATTGAGTGACAACTAAATCACTATGTCAAAACTTGCATGATGCAGCAAAAATAATTTTTGAGAGAAATTAACTGTACAGCAGAAATGAAGAAAGAAAATTGAGATGCTGAACATTCAACTCAACAAGCACTCTGTTTTTTTCTATCTTTTTACATTATAAGAGAGAAAATTATAAAGAGTAGAGCAAATATTTAATGAAATGGAAAACAAGGAGATAATGAAAAGGATCAATTAAAATAAAAGCTGGGTTTTCTTCTTTTAAGGCTAATAATATAGACAAACTTATTACAGGAAAGACAGTGAAATAGAGAAGCCATAAATAAAAATATCAAAAATTAAAATTAAGACATTATTACAGACACAGGAGATATATAAGTAATCAGAAAGGAATACTCGGGACTTCCCTGGTAGTCCAGTGGTTAAGACTCCATGCTTCCACTACAGGGGGGACAGGGGGCATGGGTTCGATCCCTTTTCAGGAACTAAGATCCCACGTGCCACACGGTGTGGCCAAAAAAAAAAAAGAAAGAAAGGAACATTCTAAATCGCTTTTGGCAATACCTTTCTAAACATAGATGAATTGACAATTTTGTAAAAATATAAATTACAATGTCAAATCAAGAATAAACAGAAAACCCAAATAGACTTATCAGCAGTTTAAAGGAATACTTAATTATGAAAATGACAATTTCTCCCATATTAATTAATGAAGTCAATCTATTTTTAATCAGAATTTCAATAGGGTTTTCACTGAACTTGGTAAGATAATCCTAAAATGTATATGGAATATTAAAGGGCCAGGAATAACCTAGAAAAGACTGACAAATTTAAAGTTTTTTTTCAAGCTGTAAACAATTAAAGATACCACAAAATAAGTCAAAAGGTAAGCCATTGATTGGGAGAAGGTACTTGTGTATAAGTGACAAAAGGATTAACAACTTATTCAAATCAACAAGAAAAAAATAACCAGTAGGAAAAAAAATGGGCAAAAGTATGAATGGGCAACTCACAAGAGAGAATATTTAAATTGCCAGTAAATATGTGAAAATCTGCTGTATTTCCCCAGTGATCAATGAAATCAAATTAAGACATAGTACAATTTCATAGTTATCAGATAGGCAAACGTTTACAAGTGTTTTTAAGCAAGTGGAGAAGGGAGACCACTCGTACTTGTTGATATGCTTTATAGGAGTATAAATTAGTACAGCTACCTTGAAGAGCAATTACGTGATTTCTAGTATAGTTGAAGATGCTTATAACCCACTACTCTGAAGTTACCTTTCTAGATGTACATTCTACAGAGACACTAATACATACGTTTTTATGATCAGACATGGGAAAGTTGGAAACTGGACAAATGTCTGTCAATAGAAAACTGGGTAAATAAATTGTAGTATATTTGTACAGTGGAATACGATACCACAGGTAAAATATGTGAATTAGAACTACATGACTCTACATGGATAAAACCTGAAAGTGCAGTATTGGGTGAAAAAAGCATTTGCAGCAGGATATAGTATGCATCGTTGAAGTAAATTTTAAAACACCCACAGCAGCACCATATATTTTTAATGAATACAAACAGATACGTTGCTCACATTTTAGAAACATAAATAAGAACAATAAACACCAGTTTCAGCATAGTGGTTAGGAGAAGTTACTTCTGAGAGGGAATAAAAATAAATAAGGTCTTTATTTTTGATGAGTTGGGAGAAAAAGAGACTTCACTTGTAACTTTTCTGAAATAACAATGTTAACTCTAAAAAAATCTAGAGAGTAGATATTTGTTATAATGGTCTCTTCATTTTCTGTGTGTTTGAAGTATTGATATTTCATAATTAAGAGAATTTGTATGCCCAGAAAAACAACACAGAAAATTAATGAAACCAAAAACTGACTCTTTGAGACCAGCAAAACTGATAAACCCTTTAGCCAGAATGTTCAGGAAAGAAAAGAGAGAAGACAAATCTTTAATGTCAGGAATGAGACAAGTGGCATCACTACTGTTTTAGGAGCTATTAGGAGAACAATAGAGAAATATTGTGAAAAAACTGTATACCAGTTAATTTCACAAGCTGGATGAAATGGGCAGATTCCTTGAAATACATAAACTACCAAAACTCACTGAAGAAGAAATAGGCATAAACAACTTAAATTTGCACTTAAAAACCTTTCTGTAAATACAACTCTACAACTCTAGACCTCGGATCCCACTGCTTTTATTAAGCATTGTACTGAAGCTTCTAGCCGTGCAGGAAGGCATTAAAAAGAAGGAAAAAGCATCCAGGTTATAAAGGAAGATGGCATGAATGTCTATATTAAATATTCCATAAAATCTAAAGATACTAGAATAAGTGATTTTAGCAAGGTTGCAAGATATAAGCTCAATATACAATTAGCAATTGTATTTTTATAAGGAACAAAAATTAATGAAAAATAAATACATTATTTATAATTGCTTCAAAAATATGAAACACTTAGGAATAAATCTGGAAAAAAAAATGTGAAGAACCTGTACCCTGAAAACTGTAAAACATTGCCCATAGATATCAGAGAACTAAATAAATGGGAAGATGTATCATGTTCGTGGGTTGGAAGACTCAATATTGTTATGATGTCAATTCTCAAATTGATCTATAGATCAATTAGATCAATTAGAATACCAACTTTGTTCTTTACAGACGTTTTATACAGCTACAGTAATCAAAATAGTATAGTAATGGTATAAAACTAGAGAAAGATCAGTTAAAACAAATCCAGAAATAGACCTACATATATGTGGACAACTGATTTTCCAGGTAATAAGTTTTCAACAAATAGCGCCTGAACAGTTGGTTATTCCGTACGGGGGCAGTTAACATCAGTACATACTGTGGCCACCTCTTTCATCCCTAAACTTTACCAGCAATCTCATAAACGCATGTTGGCGTTTACATAACCAGGCGAAGGACTTTAGGTGAATCCATCATCAAAAGTGTCTGATGTGAGTCTGAGGCATTGTTATCGCTTAAAAGCAATAGCACTTAAGAAAATTCACACCAAAGCCATATTAACATTTTTTTAGAGGCCCACAACAAAGATAATCAATAAAGCAGCTAGTTTAGAAGTGCACACTTTGGGGTTCTGTGCTCTAATGGGAATCTACCAACTAATGAATATTTTTAAATAGTTTCAAATATGAAAAGTGATGACCAGAAGAATAATGTTACAGCTCATTATAGTTGTTGGATAGGACTTTTAACAGCATGCTTCTCAGATCGTTTCCTTTGGGCATGTACTTCATCTCTGCTTAAAGCTATTGATGACATCAAGAATAGTTTCCTTGCACATCTCAGAACAAGATGACAATCCTTGGCTTCTGGTTTTTTAAATCAAGCCAACTCAAAACTAAGTTCTGAAATCACTCTGTCTGGGATGCCGTCTTATTACCAGGGTTGCTTGGACCTCTTGGACTGCCTAGGCAAGAGACCCTTCCCTCTGTGGGCACTCACTTTACATCTCCATCAAAGAGGACTGTGTTTCCCCTTAGAGTGGAACCTTTCTGTGGATGTGATTTTTCTAATGAGGTCATGCTACAATATTTATGCCATACAGATTTGTTTTATTTGTGACTCTGAAAATGAACATCTTTGTGGCAGTTTACTACTAAAAAATTTAAATAATGTATTTTCTTGGTAAATCAGGATCTGATTCTAGTATATCTCCCTCTTCCTTTCCCTTTCTTTCCTCTTAAAAGCTTCACTGCATTACCACTCAAAGATGAACAAAGGAGATGAAAGTAAAATAATTTTTTTCAGCTACTAGCCAATTGTATACATTCTTGAAAGGAAGAGGAAGTAGATTAAACTAACATAAACCTAAAATACTCTTACAGGGACTTCCCTGATGGTCCAGTGGTTAAGACTTCACACTCCCAGAGCAGGGGGCTGGGGTTCAACCCCTGGTTGGGGAACTAGATCCCACGTGCCGCAACGAAGACCCAGTGCAGCCAAATAAATAAACAAAAAAATGTTAAAAACAAAAACAAAAACAAAAAAAACTCTTACATTTTGTTTATGGATAACTAAGAATTGGTCACGTTTTGTTGATTTATAAAGCAGAAATCAGAAAAGAAATGTGAAAATAAAATGAATATAGATGAGGGAGATTAAGAGGTACAAACTTCGTTACAAAATAGATGAATCATGGGGATGAAGTGTACAGCAAGGGGAATATAGTCAATAATACTGTAAAATCTTTGTATGGTGACAGATGGTAACTAGATTAATCATGGTGATTATTTTGTAACGCATAGAAATGCCGAATCACTATATTGTGCACCAGGAACTAACCTAGTGTGGTAGGTCATTTATACTGCAACAAACAAACACACTCAGAAAAAGAGATCAGATTTGCTGTTACCAGAGCGGTGGGTGGGGGGAGGAAGAATTGAATGAAGGCAGTCAAAAGGTGCACACTCCCAGTCATAAGATAAGTAACTACTAGAGATACACGGTAGAGTAGGATAAATAGCATTCATGCCACTGTATGTTACATGTGAGAGTTGTTAAGAGAGTAAAGCCTGAGTGCTCATCACAAGGAAAAATGTGTTTTCTGTTTCTTTAATTTTGTATCTATATGAGATGATGGCTGTTCACTAAACATAGTGAGGTCATCATTTCATGATGTAAGTTAAATCATTATGCTGTACACCCTAAACTTATACAGTGCTGTATGTCAATTATATCTCAGTAAAACTGGAAGAAGAAGAAAAATGAATATAGAGTAACTGCCTTATGAACCATGGAAACATAATGTAGGGAGAGAATACCCAAGGTAATTTAATTCAACTAAAACCCTACTGCACCTGAATGAAAAATCAGGAACTTTTTTCTCTTTAATTTTGAATCCTTATAATAAAGTAAAAGAACATCAATCTTCATATCACGTAGTAAAGCAAGCTTTTATGTTGGTTGAGTGTGTCATGTTTGTTAATTAATTTGAACACATGTAACCTGCAGGTGAAAATGCTTATAGGGACCTGGTGGGGTTATCTGAAGGAGTACAAAACAGTTGTTTAATAGTTCATATTCATTTAAAATACAGTTTCTACATGAGTAGGGACAGAAAAGAGTAAGCCTTCTTTGGTTGATAAAAGAGGAATACTTTGGTAATAAGAACACTAAATTTGTTTGAAAGAAATTAAAGATATGAATATTCATGAGAAGTATTTTTGGAGTGGGAGAGGAAAGGAGATAGCATTTTTAGAATGAGAGTATAAAGTAATACAATTTCCTGGAGAATTTATCTTAGATGAGTAGAGGGTGCCCACATTCATCCCCTACTGAGAAATTAGGAGAAGTAAGTAACTGAAAATCCTTCTGTTTCTTACAAGGAAAATGTAATGATGGTGACTTCTGAGAGTGAGGGTTGGGATTGGGTCACTTTAAAATGCTGCTCTGTGCATTTCTTTGTTCTTCCATTTTCTGTAAGCAAGTGTAATGTTTAAGAATCGGGAAGTCATTGACAGTAGGTGAAGAGTTAAATAGCTGATGTGTATCATGAACCCATTGTTGTTTTCAAATTTAAATGTTGGTCTCTTTTGACATATGTTAATATGGAAAAGTGTAAAAAACAAAAAAAAAACTTCCAGACTTTCATAGTTATTTTATCTCTGTTAGATTTACCTGTGATGTTTGTTTTCTTTTATATGAGGCTTTGTACAGTCTGAATATATTCTACCAACCAAGAAATAGATTTTAGGAATAAAGAAATAAAGCATTCTGGGAATTATTTTTAAAATAAAATGTAATGATAAATGTTTTAGCTAGAGTAGTTTGTCCATTTCTTTTCTGTAATGCTTTTTAGGTTAATGAGAAGCTGCTCGATTATTCTATTTCATATATCACACATTTTCTTCCCCTGAAATGTTTGACAGCTCCAGCAAGAAGCAGCTGCTAATTTTAAGCAGGAAACCTAAACAGCTACCTTTCCAACAAACTCTGTAATAGGCGTCCTGCACAATTTAAAGAGCATAAGAATTTCAAAGAATAAGCAAGTTATTCTGTTTTATAGTCTATATAGAAAAACAGAGCCATTAAATCCCAAAGGCCTAATCTCAGTTTTTATGTTGTAGTGTTACTTTCACACCCAGAATGATTTAAGTTCTGCCATCCTCAAAACCAACCATGGTTAAGCATTTTCTCTGTGCTAGGAAGCTGAATAGAATTTTCTTTCGGTTTTTTTTTTTTTTTTTTTGAAAGTACTTGGAAAAATCTCAAGGATGTTCTACATAAAATTTGTACAGAGGTCTTCTTTATTTACATTGTTATATCATCATTTTGTATGATAGAAAATAAAACAAAGCATATTTGATTAACCTTTTTCTTAAAGAGTAGAAGGAAAACTAACTTTAACCCATTTATGATTCAGGGGAATGTATTAGCCAGTGTTTTTTTCAGAGAAACAATCAATAAGAGATACATATGAAGAAATTGTTAAGGCTTAGTGATTCCAAAATCTGCAGAAGGGGATGGCCGGCTGGAGACCCAGGAAAACCAGGGATTCAGATGAAGTCCAAAGGCGGTCTGCTGGAGAATTCCCTCATGCTTGGGGAGGCTGGTCTTTTTGTTCTGTTCAGGCCTTCAGCTGATTGAATGGGGCCCACTCACATTATGGAGGGCAGTCTACTTTACCCAGAGTTCATCAGTTTAAAAGTTAATCTCAGCCAAAACCAACCTCCAAGTTGGCACATTAACTATCATAGAGAATCTTTTAATATTGCTGACATTTATATTTTCCTGCTGAGTTGTTCTTCAGGACTGTCCTTAGACCTAAGGAGGGCCCTGCTTTGGGTCCTTCCTTTTAGAGGGTCCTGCTTTGGCCCTCATCCAATCACGTCCCTCCTCACAGGGCAAGACCGAGGGACCAAAGTTGTGCGTTCACCAGGAGCCCAAGCCCCCATTCTAGACCACCTTTTAGTTACTCAAGTCCCTGGAATTCCTTACCCAGATAGCTGCAAGCCTGTTTCCAGGGCCTATGTGGGCATCTCCCCCCAAGTGTACGTTCGTGACTGTGTGGACTCCGCTCACCATTACTTCTACAGCGGCCTGTGGGTGGCTGTTAGGAGGCAGGGGATACCTAGATGTGTGAGCTACCCTTGTGCACGTGAGGCCCTCAACACAGAATGGAGCCTGGGGTAGCAGAAGCGGGGTGGCATGAAGGCCATGTGCCTCTTTTCCGTACTTTGCCATGTTCAGGCAGTCTCTAAGGTGTCCAGAATGCTAAACGAGAGCTTCCAAGCCAGTGCAAAGGTATATTTATCAAGATAGTAGGATGCAACAGTTTTTATAGTCACTTTGTTAGCTTGATTTATAACCTTTAAATACTCAGGTGTATGATATATGGGTCTCCATTTGTACATTTGCCCCAGACCTCAAATATCAGAGGCAGATCTTTCCCACTAAGGCTGAGCAAATTCAGAGAATTAGAAGTTGATTATTAAATTTGAAATCTGAAAAGTGTGTTATAAAATCAGGGTGGTGGTTATACCTCAGGGAGAAGAGGTTATGATTGGGGAAGTGCCTGGCATGTTCCATTTCTCGACTTGGGTGTTGGTTACATAGATGCTTATTCTGGTTATCTTGGGCTTTGTGCATTCTCTGTGGAGAATGGATCTCTCTTTAAATTTCTTTTTAAACCTTTAAAAATGTATTGTTCTTAATTAGGAAGAAATCTTATATCTCAGAAAAACTTTTCAATCTTGTCTACCACAGGTTATGTCTGTTCTAGGAATCTTGGCCCAGTCATCAAAATAGAAAAATTAATTTAAACACTTTAGAAGACAGCTAAATACATTATATAATGTCTCTCTGTGTGTTGTACCTACGTCCATGTGTGTGCATGTATCTATGAATATGTGTTTTGGATTTTTGTTCTCAAGGTCTCAGCCAAAGAAGAAACTGAAAGAAAACCCCTCTCCTCTCTTCACATTCTCAGTAGTTCCCATGGGTTAATGACAGAAAATTTTTTCAAGAATGTTTTTTTTTCTTATTTGACTCTTAAGTCTGTGGTTTGTTTATCTGAAAGAACAGGCAATAACAATAAAAGGCAAAGAGGAGTATTCCCTTTGCTCTATAATTTCATGTTAAAAGAAAACCATTCTGGATATAGTTTCCACATCTAAACGTTCATTATAACAGAGACTCTATTCTTATCTTTCAGGTGTCATTTTCACTGAATAAAGGAAGTAATGAAGAAGGTATGGTATATGCTGGTTCTTGAGGAGCTAGATATGTAAATGTATTCATTTACAGTAGTGGAGACCCCAAAAAATACAATAGATTAATTTAAAAATTATATAAACTAAGTAAAGTACTTTTTTAGTCATTATAATTTTCAGATGAAATCAATTATTTCCTAATTTCAGAAAATAAGGAACATGTTTATTACTTTTAGGCTAGAAAGTAGTTTGATTGTGCAGTGACGGTTGGTGAAGTACTGAGGTTCCAGCTAGTCCTGATAAATTTTAAGCCTCCAAATGTCTGCATTTAGGAGACTTTATTTATTATCTATCATCATTTTAATGAATCACTCATTTTAACTAAAGATCTTAAAATCAAAATTTATAGTAGGATTAAAAATAGCATTTTTTTAAATTACCATTATTTGAAGCTGTTTTGAGAAACAAGTAAAAATGTTCTGTAGTAAAAATTTCAAAATACAAGCATGTGCGTGTATCATTTGCCTTTTAAAATATTGCAAGGCTTTTTTGCCTTTTTGTTTTAATATGAAACTTTAGAAGAATATTCAACTTGCAAGTTTGGAGGAAAAATGAGAACTATTTACTATGAATCGAGTTGTAAGATGTTTAGAAAGGAGCAAATGTATAGACATGATTTTGTGGGAAAGCAAACGATATTCCTTATATGGGAAACTAACAGATTGTTTCTTTGCAATACTATCCCATTTGGGGTATTTGACAGACAGTCAGATTTTACAGTACAGGGTTTTCCTAGACCTTTCATGCCGTAGCTAGGACACTAGCTTCAGTACTATTCGATAAAGACTAAAGTGACCCAGTAAGATGTAGGAAATAAGGTGGGAAGGCTCTAGAATATAAGACCTTAGCCAAATGAGAGAACTTAGGCTGAGAGTTTAAAGGTGAGTGGCTTTAAATATAGAAATGTGTCATACTGAGTTCTGATTGTTTTTATCTGCCTAAATCTTTCCGAAAGGTCTAAATTAAATTTGTCTTATCCTCCTTTCCTCCCCCACCTCCCTCTCCACCCCTTCCCTAACACCCTGCTTCCCCCATTTTTAAACACAGATCAAGTATGGCACTTCCTTGGCAAGTGATGAGAACATTTGAAGTTCTGCCATCAGGATTCCAGTCTCTAAAAACTCCAAGACTCCATCTCCCCCAAGTGCTAGAAACAAGCAGATCTATGAGAATTTGCTAACTTCCTTTTGAAACTTCTTTTTTTTTTTTTCAAACTTTTTGAGATATGCAAAGTGTAAATAAACATTGAAATTTTTGAATTAGTCTCCTTTGGATATTTATTGATGTGGAAAGATGTTGTTGAATTTCATAGCAAAAATTTAGAAGCATTGAGTTTCACCAGTTGCAATTTGCATGCCTGAAGGAACCCAATGATTTTATTAACTTTTTTTTTTTTTTTTTTGCGGTACGCGGGCCTCTCACTGTTGTGGCCTCTCCTGTTGCGGAGCACAGGCTCCGGACGCACAGGCTCAGCGGCCATGGCTCACGGGCCCAGCCGCTCCGCGGCATGTGGGATCTTCCCGGACCGGGTCACGAACCCGCGTCCCCTGCATCAGCAGGCGGACTCTCAACCACTGCGCCACCAGGGAAGCCCTATTAACTTTTATTTCTGTGAGTTAATATAAAAATGATAAATTTAGTAAGTTAATAAGATTTTTATAGATATTATTGCTCTCATTTTCGTACCATATTATGTTTTTTGCGTCCATTGCTGGTGGAGACTTCATTTAGGCAACCTTTGTCCTCTTAATAGTCCTGTGTAAGTGTGTTTACATTTATTCAGGCTCTTTCCTACCATTTATTTTGTACGTCCTAAACTCCATTTGATTCTCATCAGGTCCTCTTAGTTTTACTTCTCATCTCTATGGTGATCACTCCCAAGTCTACATAAGAAGCCCAGGTCTCTCTCCTGGGGTCTGTCTAGCGGACATCTCTTTAAATGCCTTGAATCCGTCTTGTCCAGAACTGAACTCATCATCTTCCCTTTTTCTTGAACAGCGGAATTAACATTCTCCTAGTTCCCCTGTCAGACCCTTGAAGCCATATTGAATCTCCCTTCTCCTCTCTTTACTCATGAAGGTCATCTAAATGTTTCTTTGCCCCCTCCATTCCTTTGCACCCTTACTATGCAGGTTTTCCCCCTTATTTCTCCCAGACTCTTGTAACAGCCTCCTAGCTCTTCTCCATGCCTCCAGATCCCTCCCTCTGCCTCATTCCCATTGCTCCAGCCCAATTTCATGCCCTCTTGCCTCCTAACCAAGTTGATATCCTACCTCTGGCTTTCCTTCCTGCACATCATCTTCCACATTTCCAAATAGTTATGTTCCTAAAGCATGGATAGTGCCGTGTTAGATTTTTCTCAAAATGCCTTCAATGGCTTTTCATATTCTTGAGAACAGAAATCAGGAATGCCGTCTTTCAGCCATATCATGTTACCCCTTCTCCAAGCACATCTTGTGTTTTTCACGTTCCTAGTACTGTGCTTCTGTGGCCAGTTCTGTTCATATATTTTTTCTCCCCTTTTCTTTCTATTATCATAATGAACA
This sequence comes from Grampus griseus, assembly GCF_964374135.1. NCBI lineage: Eukaryota > Metazoa > Chordata > Mammalia > Artiodactyla > Delphinidae > Grampus > Grampus griseus. Next base: position 110,300,223 of record NC_138997.1, on the reverse strand, counting down.
CATTGCATTTACATAATATGTTTTGTGGTTTACAAAGCACTGCTATAATAGCATTTCTTGAGCGTCTATTGCATGTTGCGCAGTGTTTTAGACGTCGTGCATGCATATACCCTATAAGGTGAAAATTGCCCACTTCACGTTGAGGCTTTGAGAAGTTTAATAACTTGCCAGAGGTCACAGAGATAGTAAGTTTCAGAGCCAGAATTAGGACTCATGACTACATGGCTCTAAATGCTATGGTTTTTTCACCCTGCTATGCATGCTGCTTCCCTCCTCCAGCCACCTTGTGATGTGGGCAAAGCTCAGAGCATGCCTATTTTACAGATGAGGAAACAGGCACAGAGTTTGTCATTAGCCCAAGTGAAATAGTAATGTTCACTTGAGATGTCTTTGGGAATGTGTGAACCTCTTTGAGGGACATCAAAGAATGTAAGGAGAGAATCTATTTTTAATTTTATATATTGATAGCTTAAGCTGTGAAAACAATAAAACTTATAGCAAGATATGAAATAGAGAACAACTATTATTTCAATTCCGTTGGCCCTTGAACAACGTGGGTTTGAACTGTGTGGGTCCATTTATATGCAGGCTTTTGTCAATGATAAATACTGCAGCACTGCACGATCTGCTCTGCTACTTGGTTTAATGCATGGATGCGAACCACAGGTACGGAGGAACCGCATATACAGAGGACGAACTGTAAGTCATACACAAATTTTCGACTTTGGGGAGGGTCTGCACTAAACAATAAGCAAATTATCAAAGGATGGCTTAACGGTTTATGGCATGTGGCATATTAATCTCCTGTGAGTTGGAGAAGAAGCCATGTCTGGTGGGCCTCGTGTGGGGTAACTCACACCTCGTAGATGGCTCCCCTCCTCCTAGCAGTCAGTGATACTTAGATGCTACCTAGTTAGTGAGCCTTGCTCACTACGGTACAGTTAGTCACAGTTGTCTTCATAGTATATGATTTTACATAGTTATAATCTTAAATACGTCATTTTGAATTTTAACTCATAAGCATCTTTCTACATTGCTACGTAGTCATCAGTATTATTATGGTGACAATTATATTTCAGGGCTTCCCTGGTGGCTCAGTGGTTGAGAGTCCGCCTGCCGATGCAGGGGACACAGGTTCGTTCCCCGGTCCGGGAAGATCCCACATGCCACGGAGCGGCTGGGCCCGTGAGCCATGGCTGCTGAGCCTGTGCGTCCGGAGCCTGTGCTCCGCAACGGGAGAGGCCACAGCAGTGAGAGGCCCGCGTATCGCAAAACAAAAACAAAAACAATTGTATTTCAGCATCTATTTCATAATTGTTTCAGAATGTCTTCCAGACTAGCTAATCTGATCTTTGCTAGCTCATTCCCATGGAACAATTAACTGGAACACATACTTACAAAGGAAAAATCCTGCGAAAGAATAAAAATGAATCTTTGTTAAAAATCGCCTAAAACAAATTAGGAAACCAAAAGTGATCGATGGATGGGATTTTAGGTAACACCCACAGCTAGGTCCCATGGATATGAAAAATCAAAGGGGTAGACTGTCCAAGATTTATTTTTTCTCAAATGTCCTGTCTGAAATTTTTGTGAGCTTTTCTATATTTTTCACATACAGACCAAATCATTTCTTACATGATACATTTAGTATCACTCCGTTGTTCTGCAGAAGAAACACACTGAATTTCATAAAATGCAGTTCTCCATCAAGGACTACATGCATTTTTAGCAGTTTGTGTACTCACTAATAGCAACATTTGATGATTTATTCCCAGGAGGGGGTTCACTGCCTTGTCATGACTAAAGATGTTTCTTGTGACCGCTGCTTAATCTTTATTACTTACTGCTTGATTATACAGTGGATCACATCTTTAAGTTCTGGGTCAGGTATGTTCTTTTCATCCTTCTTTCTATATTCTGTCCAAGGTGATATCAGTGTTTGCCGGTGGGGTCTATGAAACACCTGCTCCAGAATCACTTAGGATGCTTCTTAACATACAGATTTCTGGCTTTCCCTAAAATCTACTAACTCAGAATTTCCGGGCTTGGGGCCATAAACTTGTTTTCCTCCCACCCCCATAAAGTTTTAAAACCATTGGTTTAGATAGTTGAGGGGTAGAGCCTATTGAGAATTTCTTCATGTTAATATTCTGTTTGCGGTTATCTTCCCCCTTAAAAGAGAAGAAAGAAAACCAGATGTCTGCCTTTGTAGTGGACTTGTATATAATATTATCACTACTTCCTGTTAGAAAAAAAATGAAAGGCAATAAAAGTTATATGAAGTTTAGTGTTAAATATTAAAACTGTTCTTCTGCATTTCAAATCAGAGAAAAATGTACACCTGATGAGAATCACTTGTGATTTCTAAGTTATCAAACGTACTAGGTAAAGTGAGCCCATAATAATTGGTCACCCCCGCAGACCCATCCCTGGCTTCTGTCTTCCTAAGGCACCTTGAGAGAGAAGTGGCTGCTTCTCACGCGACAGCCTCGAGGTGTCGAAACAATGAAGAGATGGCTCTACTCCGACGGGGTGGGGAAGACAGCAGTGAAAGCAGAAGATGGAAGAGCTCTGAGGAATGTGTGAGCCCTTGTCACGCACAGGCCAGGATCTCTGTGGCTGACCTGACCTTTACCCTACTTAGATCACCTGTTGGGAACAAACTCCACTTCACAGATCATTCCCCACCTAAAAAGGAGCCAGGAACCCAGTGCAGCCAGGACAGAGGCATAAGCTCTTCTTTCCTTCAGTCAAAAAATATTCATTGAGCTCTCTTATGTCAGGCCAAACAATGCAGCTGTCAGTCCTTTCCTGAAGACCAGGACTCTCAAGGTATCCTGGTACCCCAAGAGGGAAGCTGCCGGTGCTTCATCTTCTCTGTTCAGATTCCCCAATGCAGAAAGGGGTCTTTCCCCTTTTTAAAGTACCTGGTTGCAAAGGGTTGAATCACGCAGAAAGATTAAGAGGTTTGACTACATCAGTCTAGAATGCATTCCATTACCATGATTTTAATCAGCCAACCCTCTGTTTTTAGACATGCTTCCTCCTTTTTGCTATTTTAAACTTCATTCATTCAACAGTTATTTACTGACTGCCTGTGTGTAAGTGCCAGGTACTAGTCCAAGTTTTTAGGATACATCAGTGCAAAACTGACAAAAATCCCTGCCCTTGTGGACCTCGTATTTTGTGTGGGGAAGACAGATCATAGACATTGTAAGTAATTTCTATAGTACGTAGGAGAGAGAGCAGGGAAAGGGGAAATCAGCAATCCCGCTTTTATTCAGGGGTAGGAATGTGAATTGGAGTTTTAAACTGCGTAGGTCAAGACAGGCCTCTTGGGAAGATGACAGCTGGGCAAAAGGTTGAGAGAAGCAGAGTGGGACCTCGTGGGTCTCTGGGGGAAGAGAACTGAGGCAAAGGAAATACTCAGAACAAAGGCCCTAAGGTAGGAGTATGACCAGTTTGGAGGAACAGCAAGGAGCCTGTGTGGCTGGAGGGGAAAGAGCGAAAGAAGCGTGACAGAGATGAGGTCCCAGAGGCAGAAGGGAGGGCATAGGTGGCCTTGTCAGCCAACCTAAGGCTTGGCCTTATACCTTGGTCAAGTGAGGGTATAAGGGAGGGTGCTGAGCAGAGGGCTGCGGTGATGAAAATAGATTGTGCTGGGGCTGAGTGTGCGGGGGGGACAGTGTAGGGCAAGGATGGAAACAGGAAGATTCCTTATGAGGTTTCCACAGTCATCAGATAAACTGTCAGAGTTTTTCCTTCTTTGAGATCATTTTCTCAGTACAAATTCCATAAGAGGGCATCACAGAATAAGAACAATTTATGGCCAAATAAATTCCAATTATATTGCCACCCATAATATGTGAGACTTAGTTTCTTCTTTCCTATCCTTCCTAGGATAGGATATTTTGTTGTTATTACTATAATAGTTAATTATGTATATACATAACAGTTAATTGTATTATTAACTGTTTCCCTACATTTTTACTAGTTATAGTATCTTTTATGAATGTTCTCTTTATTTTCTTTGCCTCTTTATCTACTGGATCTTGATGTTTTTATCAATTTATATAATATCCTTATTTTCAGATGCAAAATTTGGATCCTGGAGGCTGGATCCAAGTTTCAAGAGATTAGCCCACATTCAAAACTCGAAACCTGGGCCCTAAAAATATTCACGCAGAGCTAACCAGGGATGCATGGGGTAGTTCTACTAATTTTCCTGGTTTGAGGCAGGACTAGCTATAGGACTATCCTTGTTATGCTCCCTTATTCCTGCTTCCTGTTCTCTGTTAAAAGTAGAAAATGAAAGATACATTTTTTAAAGTTAACACCTTAAATGAAAAATGGATAAAATAGTACAACCAGTACAGTTTTAAAAGAAATCATGGAAGAATGCCAAACAATGAGTTTATCCAATTAAAGCGGCTAAAACTGGATGGTAGATGTGCGTCTGTGGTCCTTGACTAGGAGGATTTAGCAGTTGGCAAGATCAGGGATTACCATCCTAAAGCAAGGGTTCTCACCATCCGGGGAGTAGAACATGAACACTAGGATTCAGGCCAGAAGAGCACTGCTATGCACAGGTGGACAAAAACAGCTCAGCCCCCAGTGAAATCTGCAAGTAGACTTTGCTGTTCTTTCCTGCCTGAACAAACAGCAAGGCAGGCAGAGCCCCGTGCTCGGGGCCCTCCTTGTGCCGGAGATGCCTGCAGGCTTGCAGTGAGTGATGCAGGCAGGTGTGGAGCAGAACTCGGGCTGTCGGCTCCAAGACTGATGCCCTTTCCACTGTATCTCATTGCTTCTTGCACTCTTTCTTATCCTCCAAGTTCAGCTCAAATGCTGCCTAGTCTGTGAAACCTTTCCCACTCTTCACGTTGAAATCAATCATTTTCTCCTCGGGGAGAGGGTATAGCACTATTGATTTATTCCTCCATTACAGAATTTCGGTCACTACAGCTGATATTAGAATTGTTCATATTGCCTCTACTACTGGATTATAAACTCACTGAGAGCGGAGACTGTGTCATGACAATTTTAGCATTATTGTTTTACACATTAACAATTCATGTTGGTTGTATTAAATTGATACTACATCCTGTGAGGAAGAAGATATTCTTTGTATTTTACTTATTACATTAACTGAAGTTTAGAGGTTCCTGGAAATCACAGGACTTCTGCATCTGAAGACAGTGTCCTATCACTGCATGGGAAGCATTTTGAGGGTATCTTTGCTCTATTCCAAAGCCATGTAAGATCTTTGAAATATAAGAATCTATTCCTTTTAGGGATATCCAAAAGAGGAGTTTTAACATATCTAGCCTACATACCAGTGCTTTTAATTTAACTTACTTTATTTTTAATGTGTATGGACCTGATCACTGTACTCAGAAAACTCCTCATAAATCTTAAGGAATAAAATTAAGCATTAAATATCTTCTTTTCTTTCTTTTTTTTTTTTTTTTTGCAAGCTGCGTGATTCTTGCTTCTTAAAATTCTACTCATCGTTGATATTTTTCTTGAAAACCCTTCTATTTTACTGGGTTGTTTTTTGTTTGCTGTGGAGCCCTCAAATGAATCTAGTGAACATCTCTCTAGTGTAAAAAAACGAAACAAAACAACAAAAAACTGATACTTCACTTGTTATGAATTCCATATACTTTTTAATGCAGCCTAGAATAGTTTGTGCTTTCCAAAGAAATGATTAGTGTTACCCATTTTTATGTTCCCAAGTGAATCTAAAGGATATCCAGGAAGTAAGATTCTCTGGGAAGGATATTATCTATTATTTGTATTTAAGGCATCTTGAGAGTTCTTACATGAGATTCCTCTGATGTCCCAGGGGAAAAAAGTTCAACTTATATAAAAAACAATACCTTAATTGTGAAAATACTAAGGCTGATCATCACATGTTTACTGCTGCTCTTTTATGGAGTACGAGGCAAAAATAAACGTGGAATAGTTCAAAATAAAAATAGACTCAGTGCTCAAAGGCCAAAATTCTTGTCCCACAGTGGCTTCTTCATGGGTTTTTGGTTTAATTATTGATAATAACTTCCATGTTTGAAACTTGATCTTCTGAACTTGAAAGTAGACGTAACCTATTTTGGTTTTCAGATTAGGAACACCACAAGAAGCACCAGGATAGAAAACCTGAATAATCTGAAGAGTGGTAGAACAAATAAGATTAATATGCAGTGAGAAAGGAGAAAAATGTAATCCATGTTGATCTAATATAAATAGTTCAGTTGATAAACTCATTGGAAAAAAAAAAAAACCTAAAACTCCACTTACTCTAAAATACTGTATTTCAGGGAATATTTTCTCACAGAAAAGTTAGCTTTTCCTACTCTTCCCACAATATCAAATGTCACTCCTCTGATTTCTCCTTTTATTTCATTTTTAAGAACAATTTGAAGATTTTAGAAGTTCTTGGTAGGCTTTCAAACTATAATTTGATTTTTACCAGTATCCACCCCAGCCTCGATCCTTCTGCCCCTCAAAAGTCCTATAAATATAATTTACAGTAGTAGTCATATTATCTGTAGAATATACCTAACCACTTACAAATAGATTTTCTGTAATCCAGAAATCAACCAAAAGCACAATAGGTATAGACTGTAGGTTGCTTTTCTGAATCTCAAGGGGGATTTAGAATATAGAACGTTTTGAACTGGAAAGAACCTTGCATGTAAGTTGAGGCAAGGAGGGCCCAGAGAGGTTAATTGCTAAAGCCACGCAGCTACTGAGTAAGGGAGACTGACCTGAAACTAGAACTTCTGAATCCAAACTTGTTGTTTTGTTTTTGCTTTTGTTTTTTGTCATGCTTTCCTGTGTACTTTGTGGTCTTTAGAGTAGAAAGGTAATTTTTGCCCCCTTTCTGTGGTATGCATTGGAAAATAATTGTGTGACTGTGGAAATGAAGATACTGTCAACTGAAAAAAAACAAAAAGCTCAATGTGAGAGTTGTGAGTTAAGTTTTGTCTGGAGCAAAATGAGGACTATAGCCCAAGAGACAGCATTTCAGATGGCTCTGGGAAATTGCTCCAAAGAGGCAGGGGGGAAGGTCAGCATTATCTATGATTTTAGTGAAGGGGAGGGTACGTGCAGTCAAGCACACATGTTGGCAGAGCCTTGCTGCTAGCCGCGAGGAGCAGATGTCACCGTTAATGATTTTGCTGCTTTTCTAGATACGAGGAGATGCAAGAACTGGGCTCATAAAATCTTCTCCTGAAACTACCTAACTCTCTGAAGACCTGTTCTGCCAGTTCTTCCCAGAGCACAGAAGGCCTCATTCCTGATCTCCACCCTGAACTCCTCTCAGGGGGTGTTGAAGGTCAGTGGCTGCAGCAGCTCATGATTTGATCCTTGTAGAGGTAGATGGCAGGTGCCAATTTGTAGTTGGCAATATGCATCATTGTGCAATTCTTTGGTGTAAATTTTCCCCAACTATTAGCTCTTTAAAGTGTTTATGGTTATAATACAAAACAGTATTCTTTATATGGAGATTTCCTTTTTGTAATAGAACTTCTTGGCAGGCTCTCCATCCACAATTTGATATTTACCACTGCCCAACCTGGTAATATTTCTTGTAAGTATAACTATGAATTAAAGATCAAATGTAAGTCCTAGAATACAGTGTATGGCTTAACATTTTACTTGTGATTGACTTACAACAACTTTTTTGGGCAAAATTGTGTTTAACTTTTGTGTGTGGGTCTGACAATATACTTTTTGCTCATCTTTGGCGTGTTTCAATGCTGCGGCTCTCAGCATCCCATGCTGGGAACAGGAAGGAGATGAATGCAAATCTGTGGCTGTCTTCCCCTTAATGCTTATGTTAGACAATGAAAATGTGGATCAATCTTAAGTTTTTCATGACTTGTTAGTATGTTGAGCAAGTGGGAAGAACACAAACCAGCTATGCTATTAAAAATACTGTCTTTGTATTTGCTAGCATCTGTTTGGGTGGATGTTTTCACCGTGGTGGAAAACAAAAAAGTGCAACAAATTAGGTTTGCCACTCCTTAGTGCTTTTTTCCAATGTGCACTGAATGAAAGATTTAAAACAGAGACAGAATTCCAGAGAAAACAGGTGGTGTGAGAGCTGGACTTGATGTTGGCCAAATCCTCTGTGGCAGGGATTCACCCTCTCTAAGCAACTGTCCATCCCATGAAAGCTTTTTGCAATTGATTACAAGGAACATATTATGTGAAGAGTGTTGAGAGTTGGCCTCTGGGTTGGACACTTGGGAGGACTGTGACAAAGGATCATGTGCTGATACCTACGTGTACATGAAAAATTATCCATTTTATAATGTAATTTCAAGTTAGATTAGTACTTATTTCTTGGGAAAAGGAGGTACTGTTTATACTCAGATGGCATTTGGCTTTCTACCTTCTTTTCTCCCCTTGGAGGGACGATCTAACTGGCAAACATGATTATACTTGACTGTGTGTGTGCATCCATGAGTAGGGTTTAGGCAGTGCCTCTTGGAGAAAAAAGGGAGAAAAAATGAGTCTTTGTTTATGGTCTTCACAAGCGGAAATTTGGCAATTGCTTTACATAGGACATAAATCTTTGATGATAGGATCAGTGTAAAAATTCTGTTCCCAAGAAAATAGTTCACAAAAACAATTATCTTGGCTTCCCTGGTGGCGCAGTGGTTGAGAGTCCGCCTGCCGATGCAGGGGACACGGGTTCGTGCCCCGGTCCGGGAAGATCCCACATAACGCGGAGCGGCTGGGCCCGTGAGCCATGGCCGCTGAGCCTGCACGTCCGGAGCCTGTGCTCCGTAACGGGAGAGGCCACAACAGTGAGAGGCCCACGTACCACAAAAAAACAAGCAAACAAAAAAAAACATCTTCCTGTAATTTGTGAAAATAGGAGTAAAACAACTTCACATACAAAGAAATAATGTTATCATCAGGTGATGGGTGCCCCTGTGGCTTTGTACTGTCACAGAGAATATGGTCAGTTTCTTGCTGGCTATTGGCATGGGGCCTCTCCAACATGGCAGCCTGCTTCATCAAAGTGCCCAAGCCAAGAAGGAAATAGAGTCTCCCAGCAAGATGGCAGTCACAATATTCCATGAGCTAATCATGGGAGTGACATTGCATCATCATGCTGTATTCTGTTGGTTAGAAATAAGTCACCAGGTTTAGCCTACACGTGAGGGAAGGGACTAAACATAAGAGTGGATACCAGGAGGCAAGGATTATTAGGTACCATTTTAAAGTCTGCCTACCATAAGTAGTGGAAATTCAACATTGGACAATAGAAGGTTGTGTGTGAAGGGAGATCAATATTGCCTGTTCCAAGGGAAATGGACTTGCACAAGATTTGTGAGGTTTACCTGAGTCACATTTCCAGAAAAGTGGTGTTCTAGAAAATTGAGGCACAGTATGGGGAAAACTTTCCCCTAGAAATAGTAACAGAAGTCTTAAGGTGAGGGACATCCAGTCAAGGAGAAGGTGACATCCATAGCTTAGGCCAACAATCAGTAGTTAGTTATGTCCATCAGAAGCATTTTATGCTTTGGAATTTTTGTAGGTGTCTAGTGAGTCATGAAAAACACAGAAGATACAAAGGAATGCATGATTTAAAGGGAAAATAAAACAAGCTAATACACTTAACTGCTAAAAAACAAAACAAACTGAACAACTACAGAGATTTTAAAATACAACTGTCAAGGAACGTAACCCTGGAAGCGCTGATAGTGTGGGTTTCTCACACGTGACTCCAGATTCCCAGGGGAGTTTCAGAACCCTGGGCAGCTGAAGGGGAAGGGAAGTGCGAGGGCTGTTCGTGTGGATGCACAAAGTGACTGGAGAGGAATTTGCAGGATATGAGGTATCAGGGATATTAAGTAACAAACATGTTTCAGAAGCAATCAGATAGTATGGCCTGGTTGTTAAAAGCTCTGAAATCAAACAGAAACTTGCTTCCTAGGGCCATTACTTGGTTCGCTGTGTGATCTTGGGCAAATTACTTAAGTTTTTTGAGCCTCTGTCTCCTTTTTCTATGAAATGGTTTTATCAATAGCATCTACCTCATGGGTTTGAGAATTAAATGCAATAATGTAGATGCCATTTAGTGGCACACAGTAAATGCCCACTAAATATTAACTATTACTATTATATAAATTGGTGACTGCACACAGAAGAGAAAGAGTTGAGAAAGGATGATACAAGGTTTCGGCTAAGGATGCTGAAAGAATGCTGGTACCATGCACTCACCCAGAGTAAAGGTTGAGGTGAGGGTGTCATATCATTTGGGTGGGGTATGATGAGTTTGGGGCTTGTTAAATTTGAGGTGGCAGCATGTGACGATATTGAGCAAATCTTTATGTGCTCAGGTAAGAGGTTAAGTCTGGAGGTGACGATTAGAGCTAACATGTTCTTACGACCACTTAGTCATAGTCGATCAACCCTAGGTGAGCACTTGACCCTTTCCCTTGACTGGACCCACAGTCAAAATTGATTTATTCAAGACCCAAGCCTAAGCTGAGCCAATCAAGATCCTTTCTTAGAGATTTGGGACGGAGACCGAGACATTACAGCTCAGTCTTCCTGGTCTCTGCAATGAAAGAGATGTAAATTCAGTCTGCACAAAGGAAAATGAGACAGAAAAAGAAAACAAAATAGGCAAAAGAAACAAAAAAGCCACATGTTTTGAGTCCCTAATACCAGGTGTTCCTGAGGCTCAGCTTCATTGTTGCCTGGGATCCTTAAATATATTTTACATTTTTATGCTAGTTCAAGTTAGGTTTCTAATATTTGCTACTCCCACCAGTCCCAAGAAGCCACATGTAGGTGATAATTGCAGGTATTTATAGTGAATGAACTCCCTGAGGAAATGGGAAGAAACCATGAAGGGAACAGTAACGGTGCAGTGCAAGAAATGAGTGCAAAGCTAACCTGGTATTGTGGTAGCCACGGGAACCAGGGCAGGGATGGGGAGGGATAGATGGACAGCCTCATCAAAGGCTACAGAGTGGTCAAGGAGAATGAGATTGGAGGAGTGCTCACTGACCTTAGTTTTTAATTTTAAGTTTTTAATTAAAATTTAATTTTTTTGAGTTACCACTGGTAACTTTAAAGATGTCTACCATTCTCAACAGATTATCTATAATGAAATCTCTAAGCATCTGTTTGGGTGGATTTTTGAAGCTCGGCAAATAATGTTTCCTCCTTTATAAATCTTCTTAGCACACATGTTGAGTATGTCCGTATTTAATTTAGAATTGTTGGGTAAATGGATTGACTGAATTAAATCTACGTTGGTTATGGTTCAAAATGATCTGATCTTTAATGGCAAGGTTACTGATTAGGGCTGAGTTACTTAGTCTTGAGCTTAGGAATCAGCTCAGAAACAGCTGACAGGGACATCACTGTGGCCACTATAAAAGGCAGGAGAAGAGGGGTATTTCAGCCTGCTTCAGGATGGAGAGCTTCACGGAAGGGAGCAGTTCCCAGGTGGAAGAAATTATGACCCAGAAGAGTGGAGCTGATCAGAGACAGGCTTCTCTGAGAATCAAGAAAGACTCAGCACAGGTGCATTGAGTACACTGGCGCTTTTGGCAACTGAGTAACCGAGGAGCAAATTTTCTACCTTTTTAAACACTGAGACTTGACTTAAAATAAGTGTGAATCCCCTTATAAACGTAAGGCCAAGGGATGATCAGCTTAAGCACATTGAGAAGCATAGGATACCTCTTTTTTTCCTCCTTTTGTTTTTCGTGCTATTATGTGGTTCTATGTCTGTGTGTTTGACAAGGAGGTTAACTGATTTGTTTTGAAAAGTGTGTGTGTGTGTGTGTGTGTGTGTGTGTGTGTGTTAGGATAATTAGTAGGGCTTTGCTTGCCCATATTTACATTTCTACAGGCCTAAATCACTGTGTTTTTTCCACTAGCCGAAAGAGGCACACAAGCCTTCTAGCAACACTGAGTGATGGTCTAGATGAGAAAAATTCAAGGATGTCCACTAATAGTTCCAGAGGTATCTCAGATCTCTCTGAGTCTTAGCTGTGGGCAGAAGGGAGAAAGCTCCATCTTAGATTTCTCTGTAACACATCTGGGACCTATCTGGACAGAAGACAGGGGCACACAACTTTAAGTGCGCATGGAAATTATGAGTTACCATTGGAACTGCATGTCTCCTACTGACCTGCATTGCCCTCGGGACAAAAGGCCTCATTGCCTTCATCCCCAGCTTCTTTATCTGTTGTTTTGGGACCCTAAATTAAGTATGAAGAAAACTCCCAAAATCCTTTGCCAAGGAAGTGATGAGTGCATATTTACCCCCTACCAGGCAAATGAAAAGCTGATAATATCCTGGAATCGGCTCTCCTGCTTTCAGTTGGGTTTTTGCTTGCATATGGTCAGTGCTTGTCAGCACTCATGTTAAGGGGGGTGACCCTGAGCTTGTCACCTAAAAGCTAAGTAGTTACCAGATTGAGAATTGTTTAAAGAAGTAACTGAAAAAACTAAAAGTTTTTACCATCTAACACAGGTGATGTGGCCTCTCAAATGATAGTTTTACAAATTAGCAGTACAGAAAAGTGCTTCCTGACAAGTTAGGTGAAAGGAAACTAAATACAAAGTAGCATCTGTTATGATTAAAACTAGGTAAAAAGTATCCATGTGTACAAACAGAACACATTTTTTGTACTTTTTTTTTTTTTTTTTTACGTAGACAAACTGAGGAGGGTGATTTACTAGAGTGGTGGGCATCTGGATGATTTTTTAAAATTCTTGTTGACGTTATAATATTATGAGTGTAACAAATTTAAAGTAACCAAATTTGATGGATTTGTAGCAAGTGATGGTTTTCTGCTTGAACAACAATAAAAACGTCTTAACCTAAACCATGCACGTAATCACTGAATCCAAGAGTGGCAGAAATCCAGATTCTTGCGAGCCAAGCAGTTATATGGGGTGATAGAGTGGGGAGGCCTCTCATCCCAGGAAGGGAGCAGAGGGAGCTCAGAAAGGGTTATAGGATCCCTTAAGTGAGATTTCTTTCTCCATAAAGGAGGGCTAATAGCTAAACTCTGAAGCCGGGCTGTGCAGAAGTTACACAAGTAACTCTGGGTTCATGGCTAGTTAAGAAGAGAAAAAATACATGTCAATGTCTTCTGGGGAATAGTCCACGAAGCTAAACAATAAGGATGTCTAGTGGTGATAAATTGTGCATAGAAAATTGACCAGACCAGAAAACGAAACCTTTTCTTGAGAAGAGATGGGTCTAACTTACTGGAGATATATATGTTCTGCAAAAGCAATTAGAATTAGAGTGCTTGAGAGATGGCCAATTCAGCTAGAAAGCAGGAAGTTTCACTTCCCTTGACTTAATGATGTAGATGAAAATATGGGCCCTCTATGCCTCTCCGTCTCCAATGAGCATTTGTTTTTGCATATTAAACTTTAAGAAGACACAGCAATAACTCCTGAAATCACAAAGATTCTAGCTTAGTAGATTCAGATTCAGATTCAGTCCACAATGTATGCTGAAATGGTTAGATCTAAATTAATCTAGTGGTGAAAAGCACAAACTTTGGAGTCACATGGACTTAGGCTTGAATTCCACTTTTTACTATCTGCATCATCATGGGCAACATCTTGCTTAAACTCTCTGAGTCTCAACAAAATGGGGATAAGAATACTCTCTTAGAGAGACCCCTGTGTTGCATGGAATGAAATCTACTCAAGGTAATTTAAGAAAGGAGAAATAATTGTAAGGATCCAGGCTGTCTCATGAACCAAAGACAGGACAGGAAGTATGGCGGACCTCATAAGCAAGTGAATCCAGGAACTGAAACATAGCCAGGCACCACGGGAGTTCTGAGTCAGTCAGTCTCTCTCAAGACCAAACAGTCTTCATCTGCATCATTCTTCATTCTCCCCAAAGACTTGCAAATGGATCCAGCATGGCCTCTCCATCAGACATTTGTCTGTTCCAATGTTCAACAGAGACCAACCTCGTTTATCTATATCCAACTGCAAATTTCTAACAGTATGAATTAGATTGGCACAGTCTACCTACTGTCAGGTGTTGGGCTCTGGTCTAGTCCAGTGTGACCTAGTGGATCAGGATCTTGTCATATGAAAACCAACCCCTTCCTGAAATGTGATGATAAGTGTGTAGGAGTAAAGAGAAAATGATAGACATCTCTAGAAATGAAACTTGAGGATCAAATGAGATAATGTATGTGAAGGATATAGAACAGTGCCTGACAAGTAGCTCAATAAATGGAGCCTGTGAAATAAACACAGCTGATAGGCAAGGGCCGTAAAATCTCCTCCACTTAATCTTTGAAATCGTATTTTGCTGCACCTGTCATCAGAGAAGGAAGCTCACAGAATCATTAATTATGTGAGATCTATGAAAAGTTTCTTTCTTGACCAAAGTGGCCACTATGAGAAAGAGCTGCCCGAGCAGCTGGTGTTATTGTGATCAAGTTCTTCCAGCCTGGTGAATGTTCACATCCCACCTCCCATCTCTCTGGTCTCATTTGAGTTTCCCATATATGTTTACTATAAGTATATGGCTACTTAAAAGCTACCTGGCAGAATGACTAAATTATGTGGATACTTTCCTTGAGTTTATGTAAAAGACATGTAGCCACTGACTAAATTTTTTGTTAAATTGTTTTCTCCTCCCGCATTGATTCTGATGAAATTATAGAGCATCTGAGGCAAGACATTGGGCCCAAATGAAAGCTCCTTGCTTTAACACTGAAACGGTATTTACCTTTCACAAGCACCTCTTCTCTGACTCTGAGAAAAGTATCCCCCATGCAGAAACAAGCATTCAGTCTCCCAGATAGCCAAGCTCAGCTGAAACACAAGCTCCTACCTGAGATGTGCTATTTCATTCCTGCTTAAATCAGGTTGCCTCTTTTTAGAATTTAAATATCCCCTTCAGTTAAAGAAACATTATGAAGTGGGTATGAATGCACTTTTTCTTCTGCACCTGCAGCAGTTGTTTTGTCCAGAGGTGGTGCTATTTATAAAAGAAAAATTATCCCAATAAACTTGAGTTCTGTACTTGATATTGTATATAAGGGAACTTTTTGAAAAATTCAAAAACCCAAACACACTGAATAGTTTCTCTTTGAAATGATTTGAATTTATTATTGTACCAAATTAAAGCAATGCCTTTCCTTGCAGGTTTTAGAAACCAAAAAATATAATTAAATGAAGAAAAAAGTTAACTTCTCTCTGAAAGATATTTTAATGATTTCATACTCGTGGAAGACATTACTTAATACATTTCCTCCTTTTCTCACTAGCAGCTTTCATACTTTACCTTCCAGGGCTAAATTCTGCTTTAGTCTAAGGTCGGTATTTATTTCAGAAACAAGGGTACCAGTGAAGTTGTCAGGAAATGTCTCAAAGAAAACCATGATGCACAAGTTATGAGAAATGTACATCTTGCACATGTCAGTGAAGTGGCTGTGGCCACCTCTGGTTTTAGGCTGCAGAATCTCGGGGGGGGGAGAAGTCCAGTCTTCAACCTGGTTTAGGATCACATCAGGAACCTGTATTTGTCCTGCCTGGATCCAGTCTACTCTGGTGCAGACTTCCTAAAATTGCCCCAGATAGCCTTCATAAGATGAACTTAGAGGTCCCTCCACTGCTGAGGAGTAAAGATAATATGGTTTCATGGTGGATACATCACATCTCACTGACATGTTCAGGATTACACAAACATTGTGTAGGATATCAGAGGTCACCCTGGTTATTAAATGGATAGCATTGGATAGAGATAGAGTGAAGGTACCAGACCTTAATCCTGATGCTGGAGGACACTGCCCTGGGCCTTGCCTAAGTGGCCCACTACCTTATCAACTCACACTTTTATCCTGAGCCTGACTTGTGTATCCAGCTCCCTCTTAGACATCTCCAACTGGAAAAAGCACAAAGCCCAGCATGTCCAGAAATTGAACACATGGTTTTTTTCTTCCAAAACTATACATCTTCCATTGGTGAACAGGTTCCAGCCTCCATCCACTTGCCCAAGCTAGAAATCCAGGGACTACTCTTTGAAATTCCTCTCCACTCACCTCCATAACTAGTTTCACTCAGTCATGTCAACTCTGCCTCCCAGTAAGTCTTTGATTTTGTGGTTTGTACTACTCTTGGGTTCCTTTTAAAGTCCATCAATTACAGTATTTTCTTCTCTCAATTGAAGTGATGATTACTTTCCTAAAAGTGGGCCATTAAAAAAAATACAAATGAATTTTTTGTAAGAAAAACAACAGCATCAGAATTATATATTCAAGTCATTAAGATAGAATAGTTATGCTGGTGTAATATGAATAATAAAAACAATTTATAGAAAAATGAATATATAAAGTGTTTTTTCATGAAAAAGAACGTTAATGACAATGACCAAACAAAATTAACTGATTTAAGCTCAGTCCTCCTCAAAGGCTAATGTGCTTACAAATCACCTGGTGATCTTGTTAAAATACAGATTCTGATTCAGTTGGTCTGGGGTAGGGCCTGAGATTCTGTGTCTTACAAGCTCCAAAATGATGCTGCTGCTGCTGTTCAGAAGCCCATGTTTTCAGTAGCAAGACCTTAGCTGTACCACTCTCAGTTATGTTCATTTGTATCTTAAGGAATTCTTGCCCCAAATCATCTCTGTCTTACTGAGGGCTGTTTCAAACTTGGCTTTTAAATATTAACAACATTGTTCTGATGCTTTTCCTCTGGTGAAGCAGCTCCTCAGAGAGATGACCCATTCACAATTTTTCATTGTATGTGATAACCTCTGTTCTTATACCAGGTGTAAAGGCTTCAATTTGCATGAATTCCAGTGACATTAAATGTCATTTGACAGACACATAAACTCTTAAAAGATTACAAAATAAGAAACAAGACCAGCATTAGATAAATACATGTGTTTATAGAACATGGACCTAAAAACACCTCAATAGCAACTGAGAAATCACTTCACATCATCCTTAGCCACTCTCAGCATGAGAACTTGTATTGCCAGCAAAAGTCTCCAAAAATGTTGTAGGGCAATATAAACCATGTTATCTTGAAAATAACACATGAGTATTTTGCCTAAAACAATTTTGAACTTTTTCATCACTTTATTCTGAAAATGTAAGGAGATATTTTAGGAGTTGCAAAATTTGATATTTTCTGGAGATAAAATTTTTATATTTTTTTACACAAATAAGATCATGCTATATATTCAATTCACTTTCTCCACTTAACAATGATCTTGGGCATCCTTATTTACTGTTACACTATATTATTTTTAACATATGCTTTTTGGTGCCGGTGTATCAAAACCCTTATTTTTGTTCATTTGCATGTATTCTGAAATTGAATTTAAAATCTGTCTGGCCTGAGGTAGAGGTTCATACCCATTAACTGAAAAAAATTAATTAGTTGCATGACTTTAGATTAAATTGTTTTTCTAAACACTTTCTGAATGCTTCCTCTGTCCCAGATACTGTACCAACTGCTTTACAAGCATTATTTCATTACACCCTGGGGCAAAATTTAATGGAAGGTGTTGTGAACCTAATACGTAGATGTGAGTCACTGCTCCTATCCCCAAACCTATTCTGCTTTCATCCTCAGCTTCGTGATTTCTTATTTGTCCTAGCAGATGCAGTAACAAAAACAAAACTTTATTTTTTATGAAATATGATTCTGTAAGAACTTTATACTTACTAGTTATTGCTAATGAGTAGATAGAGGTGAAGAAAAAGAGAAAATAGTCTAAGAAAATCATTTGGATAAAGAGTAGAATGTCATATTTGGCAGCGGTTCAGATAAACTAACTTTATCATTGTGAAAGGATTGCTATGGGCATTCCAGTTGGAGTGCAGAAACTGCTCAACTGGAAGGGAAAGATTCAATAAAAAATTAAAAGTCATTATGGTATTTAGACTGGCACAGGACAAGAATCTTGAAATGGAAATGGAAAGTTATTTGGGAGAAAGCCAGGCACTTCTGTAGACACCGCCATATTCATTCATTGGGAATTTGCAGGGACAATTTCTTTGTGAATGTCCAGGACCTGCTGTAGTGAATCTTTTGAATTGGCCTATTTCTCTCTGTCCCCTTGAGTGCTAACCTAGTTCAAAGCCTTTGTGATTCCTCATCTGGACTATTGCAGTAGACTCCGATTTGGTCTCACTGCCTCCAATCTTGCTGCTCACCCCTGCCCCAGCCCAACTAGTATTCCACACTGGCAACAGAATCACCTTTGTAAAATGCAGATCTGACTCTGTCATTCCTCTCCAAACCCTTCAGTGATCCTCCATCAAGTACAGGGTAAAGTCTCTGCAGCCCATTTGGTGTACAAGTTCCCCCCAGCCTGGCGTTTCTTTTCACTCCCTCTACTCTAGTCCTTGACTCTATGCTCCTGAAATACCATGCTACACTTAGGTCCCCAAATATATGTGGCTACTTCATCCTTTGTGGGCCATTGCCTACACCACCCTTTTCACCTGGAATCACTAGGCACCGTGGAAACAGTAAGCATCATGAGTACAGGGACCATCTGTCTTACTCTCAGAACCTGGCACAGACTTCCAATCTGTATGAAATAAATCCCCCTTTATTTCTTCTATCTCCTCTCTGTTACTACCACAGCTGGCACACATCACAGGCAATGTGTCTTCCCCCACTAGGAGTGAAGGGGTTGAACCTTGTAACTGAAGACAGTTATTCATCTCTGTGGGATAACTATTCAGCACAGGGCCTAACAGGGCTCAGTAATTGTTTTTTTTTTTTATTATTCCAAATTATTTTTTTTATTCCGGATTGAGTCGGAGGTTTGTTACATATGAGGTTAACCTGGAGGAGATTTATCCTTAATTAGGATGAACAATTGGGGCAAAATCTCTTCTCAAGTTTTCCTGATCTCATCAAGTGGCTTCTCAGTGTTTTCTCATGTTCATGGATGATTTCTGACTTTAAGACATTTTAGTTTGCTTAACTGATGCTTTTTTAGTAATATTTAAGTCTTCTGGGTCTACTTTCCTCATTGTCACCTACTTTGTGAGCCACTGGGGTAGGAAATACGTCTGAGTGACTTAATCTCACACACACACTGAAAACGCACCTTTTGAGTAATGGATTGAGGCGGGAGTCTCTATAAATGGAGCCTCTCGCTGGTTATTTCCACACAAATCCTGTAATGGTAATAAAGTGTATAGGAGGCAGGTAGGAAGCAAGACGCACCGGGAAGGGGCAAAGGAAGCGTGTGTCAGCTATTCCAATCCTCATCGTACTTTCTGTGTGGACAGCACATCACATTTGGCTGGGGCTGAAAAGCAAAATCCTATGTTTAATGAGCCAGTAAAATGCCTGGAGCACCAGTGGGCTTGGGGAGGCTTGACTTCTCACTAAGCTAAAAGCTGGTAATTGAGCCTGTGCGCCAGCTGAGACATGGAGGTTCCCGCTGAAAGAGCTGTGGCTTTCACAATTTTTTTCTTTCTCCCCTCTCACGTGCAGCCAGCTTCTGATGCGGACCCCAATTCTCCTGGGAGTCCTATCACGTAAATTATTTTGATTAACCCTTACTCTGAGAGTCTCAGTTTACTGACATGCCACATTAACGGCAATGCTCCTCTGTAAATGCCTGAGGGGGGAAGTGATAAACCAGGTCTAATGCCAGGGGATGAGGTTGAGCCTTCTTTGCTGTTTGTTTTGTTTTTTTTAAGCTTGAAATAGAATTGTAATGGTTTCTCCTTCACCAACGCACAAGGAAGAGGAAAAGTGTAGCACCAAAGACCATTTTATATAATTTTAGGCTCATCTTCCCCCTTCAGGTGATAAGTTTAGCTGTGAGATTGCCTTAGTGGGGATATTTTTTAAAACACTGCTTGATCATGTCTTTAAACAATTTTCATCATATATCTGGACCCTCATTCCCATAGTTCTCGTTGTGTGCGTCCTGAATTAGAGTTGATTCTTCTGGGAGTTTTACAGGAATGCTTTCTTGAGCTTTTGAGGCTGGTGGTAGAGAGATGTTTTGGGCATTTAAGAAACTTAAAACCCAACAAAACAAACATGATTGTCTTAGTCCATTCAGACTGCTATGAACGTAGACCACGGGCTGGTGGCTTATAAACAACAGAAATTTATTTCTGAGTTCTGGAGTCTTGGGTAGTCAAAGATCAAGACGCCTGCAGATTCAGCAACTATTGAGAGCTTGATTCCTGGTTCATAGATGACTGTCTTCTTAATGTCCTCATATTAGGGGTCTCTTTTATCCCATTCATGAGGGCTCCACCCTCTTGACCTAATCACATCCCAAAGGCCCCACCTCCAAAACCCATCACATTAGACATTAGGGATTAATATATGAATTTGAGGGGATAAAAACCTCCAGTCTCTAGCAATCATGATAAATTAGTTCAACTAGTCACTAGCCATTATGAAAAGCTAGTTCAACTACATTTGTGGACATAGAAGGCTAGTAATGTGATGACTTTTGAGCTTGATCCAGAACCTGGATCCTATGTTGTGAGATATGATAAAAGAAATCAAATGGGTGTGGCAGGAGGTGGTGGTGGTGGGATGAGTTGGGAGATTGGGACTGACATGTATACACTAATATGTATAAAATAGATAACGGATAAGAACCTGCTGTATAAAAAAATGAAATAAAATTCAATAATATATATATAACCTGACATTATTCTACATTCAGTGAGATTCATCTTTTGAAATATCCAATAATATAATGGCTTGACATAGGAAAGTGGATACTTAATGTAGTGTAAATGAATATAATTATAACTTAGTCAAACAGCCAATGAAATAACAACAACAAGAAGAAAGAAACAAGAAATCAGTTATATGACCAAAGTCTCCTGAGATTCTGGTAGAATTTTTTCAAGGTGTATAAAATGAAGTTCAAGGAAACATTTTATAATGAGTCATCTGTCAAGTTTAATATATAACTGTGATTGCACACCCCCAAATTTTATGGACAGTAGGCAAATTTAAGTGAAGATGGGCCATTACAACTTAGGCAAGTGTATTTTATTATAGGCTAGAGCAGCTATGTCAATCTTGTGCCATTTCATTTGCAAAGAGGTTTTATGCCACATTCTTCTTTCACTTAAAAACGTCTGTAGAGCATTTAATATAGTTATGTAAGATAAAAGGGTTTGTTTAGCATATTTTCATCAGGAAATAATTCCCCTCTGGCCTACATTTTTCAGACTGTATGTACACACTATTGGAAAACGAACTTAAAAACTCATTTTCTAGAGCCAGCTTTTGTTTTCTCTTGCCCCTGGTACCCCATTTCTCCTGCATAAACTTCACTTGAGAGTTAGAATTGAGATTTCAGGAGAAGTTAGAAGAAATGAAAAAATTGCAGATCAAGGAGGCAAATAATGCTTACGAGATGAGTGGAGGCTGCAAAATTCTTGTCAGATCCTCCTAACTATCCAGAGTTAGAGGAGTTTCTAGGCTCCTGTATGGAGTTCCTCATGTGTTCTCAATTACACATTATCCTCTGTGATTAAGAACTTTTCCCCTTAAACTAGACTCTTTTTCAGGAAGATACATACAAAAAAACTCTTTTGTTTAGGGAGGCAAAAATTTCATTCATATCCATTAAAAATTAAATTGATACATATGTATAACTGAATCACTTTGCTGTACACCTAAAACACAACATTGTAAATCAACTATACTTCAATTTAAAAATAAAAAATAAAAAGGGGTTAAAAAATAGTCTTATCATCATTGAATATAACTGGAATCAGTAATAGTTGATGTAATTAACATAATCATTTATTATAAAAAAATTTATTAAAGTAATTTCCTCCCAGAGATTCACTTTAAAACTGAGAACAGATTTCACTGGCTTAACTTTAAATTTTGAAATCAAAACATGTGCTTGCTTTATTTTTTTTCATAAATTAGAAAAAATCTTTATTGGAGTATAATTGCTTTACACTGTTGTGTTAGTTACTGCTGTATAACAAAGTGAATCAGCTATATGTATACATATATCCCCATATCCCCACCCTCTTGCATCTTCCTCCCATCCTCCCTATCTCACCCCTCCAGGTGGTCACAGGCAGCAAGCTGATCTCGCCATGTGATGCAGCTGCTTCCCACTAGCTATCTATTTTACATTGGTAGTGTATAAATGTTAATGCTTCTCTCTTACTTCATCCCAGCTTTCCCTTCCCCCTCCCCGTGTCCTCAAGTCCATTCTCTACGTCTGCATCTTTATTCCTGTCCTGGCCCTAGGTTCTTCAGAACCTTTTTTTTTTTTTTTTTAGATTCCATATATATGTGTTAGCATACAGTATTTGTTTTTCTCTTTCTGACTTACTTCACTCTGTATGACAGACTCTAGGTCCACCCACCTCACTACAAATAACTCAATTTCATTTCTTTTTATGGCTGAGTAATATTCAATTGTATATGTGTGCCACATCTTCTTTATCCATTCATCTGTCGATGGACACTTAGATTGCTTCCATGTCCTGGCTATTGTAAATAGTGTTGCAATGAACATTGTGGTACATGACTCTTTTTGAATTATGGTTTTTTCAGGGTATATGCCCAGTAGAGGGATTGCTGGGTCATATGGTAGTTCTATTTTTAGTTTTTTAAGGAAACTCCATACTGTTCTCCATAGTGGCTGTATCAGTTTACATTCCCACCAACAGTACAAGAGGATTCCCTTTTCTCCACACCCACTCTAGCATTTACTGCTTGTAGATTTTTTGATGATGGCCATTCTGACTGGTGTGAGGTGATATGAAAGTAGAACACTCCCTAACACCATATACAAAAATAAGCTCAAAATGGATTAAAGGCCTAAATGTAAGGCCAGACACTATAAAACTCTTAGAGGAAAACATAGGCAGAACACTCTATGACATAAATCACAGCAGGATCCTTTTTGACCCACCTCCTAGAGAAATGGAAATAAAAACAAAAATAAACACATGGGACCTAATGAAACTTAAAAGCTTTTGCACAGCAAAGGAAACCATAAAAAAGATGAAAAGACAGCCCTCAGAATGGAAGAAAATATTTGCAAATGAAGCAACTGACAAAGGATTAATCTCCAAAATATACAAGCAGCTCACGCAGCTCAATATCAAGAAAACAACCCAATCCAAAAGTGGGCAGAAGACCTAAACAGACATTTCTCCAAAGAAGATATACAGATTGCCAACAAACACATGAAAGGATGCTCAACATCATTAATCATTAGAGAAATGCAAATGAAAACCATGTGCTTTAAACCTAACACTTGTCACACTTGTCACAATTGTTCTCAAACGTAAGTGTGTATGAATCAGAATCAGCTGACGGGCTTGCTAAAACACAGATTGCTGGGCCCCATTCCGAGAGTTCCTGATTCAGCAAATCTGGGGTGAGGCCAGAGAATTTGAATTTCTAAAAGTTCCCAGGTATAATAGGCAGAATTCTAAAGCTGTCTCACCTGTAATCCCATGCCCTGGTTACTCAATCAAACACCAATCTAGAAACCCCTGTGAAGGGACTTTGCTGATGGAATTCAGGTTACTAATCAACTGATTATAAGATAGGAGATTATCCTGGAGTATGTGGGTGGGCCTAACGTAATCACATGAGCCCTTAAAATAGAAGGAGAGGTCAGATCAGAGAGAGTTGAAGCGTAAGAAACACTCACTCCACCCTTCCTAGCTTTGAAGACGGAGGAAGGAGGCTGCAAGTCAAGGTTGTGGTTGGCCTCTAGAAACTGAGAACAGCCCCAAACAGCTCAAGGAAACAGGGGCTTTGATCCTACAAGGAACTGAATTCTGACAGCAACCTGAATAAGCTTGAAAGCAGATTCATCCCCAGAGCTTCTAGAGGAAGCGCAGCCTTCATGACACCTTGATTTTTTTGCCTTGTGAGACTCTAAGCGGAGAACCACTTGAGCCACGCTGAGCCCAGACATCTGACCTACAAAAACTGTGAGATAATACATTTGTGTTATTTTAATTATTAAATTTGTGGTAACAAATTACAGTGGCAATAGAAAATTAATACACGTGGTAATACTGATGCTGCTGGTCCCAGGAACACAATTTGAGAATCATTGGTTCATCTT
This sequence comes from Grampus griseus, assembly GCF_964374135.1. NCBI lineage: Eukaryota > Metazoa > Chordata > Mammalia > Artiodactyla > Delphinidae > Grampus > Grampus griseus. The sequence goes on along the minus strand of NC_138997.1, from coordinate 110,276,120 downwards.
TTGTATTAACAATTTAGAGACTTCTGAAAAAGTTAAATCACTTTCCTTGTTTTCCTTATTTCAGAGAATAGGTACAAAGCGGAGGGCTGCTATTTTATTATTTAAACTGAAAATAACATTTTAAATGTTTAGGAGAGTGCTTAGCCTTTGCTGAGTGTTCAAAAAAGAGTAGCTATAATAATAACTTTTATTAGTGGGTAGCATTTATTAAAATGCTCTATGCCAGGCACTGCGCTAATTATTTACTACAAATTTACCGGATTTATCCTCATATTAACTCTGAAGCAGCATCATTGTTCTCATTTTATAGATGTGCAAACTGAGGCTAAGAGGAAACTTGCCCAGAATCAGGCAGTCAGAAAAACATGGGGGTGAGATGTGAACCCAGACGGTATGACTCTAGAACCTAAACTTTTAATTGCTATTGAGTTCTTATATGTTATTTCACATCGGCTTATGTCTTCATGTCTTGTTTGCCACTTGAACTAAGCATCCTTACATAGTTTTACAAAACAATAAAACTTAAGCTATATGCTTTTGTCTTTATTAAACTTGGCTAACTAACACAATAAAGCATATCTATATCATTTATTCAGCCAGTATCTATTAAACACATATTATATACCAGGTACTGGGCTGGGCTTGAGTTTACAAATTTGTGAGTGGTTTCTACCCCTGTTGAACTTACAATATCAAAATCAGCAGTCATTAAAGTACTAAGAGAAACACTATAGCACAATTCTTAGTAAAATCAGAAATAATACAGTGATGCTATGATCAGTATTATTTGGCATGATTCATGTAGTGCTAGCAATGCAACTAACCTTGCCAGGTTGAGAAAATAAAAATATAGGCTATCCAGCTACTTGTGAATTTCAGAAAAACAAAAATGTTTTTTAGGATTGGTATGTCTTAAATATTGCATGGGAAATACTTAAAGAGTTATCTGTTATTTAAATGAACAAAAAATTTTTGATCTTTTATTTTATCTGGTTACCTTAAATACAGTTTTGGTGCCAGAACATCACAGACAAGACTGATGTCAAGGGGTTTACTGCCTATGTTTTCTTCTAGAAGTTTTATGGATTTAGGTCTTATGTTGAAGTTTTAACCCATTTTCAGTTGATTTTTGTGTATGGTGTAAGGCAGTAGTCCAGTTTCATTCTTTTGCCTGTGGCTGTCCAGTTTTCCCAACACCATATTTTGAAGAGACTAACATTCCCCCATTGTATATTCTGGACTCCTTTGTTGTAAATTTATTGACCATATATGTGTGAGTTTATTTCTGGGCTTTCTATTCTTTTCCATTGATCTATGTGTCTGTTTTTATGGCAATACCATACTGTTACGATTACTATAGTTTTGTAACATAGATAGATTGAAATCAGGAAGTCTAATGCCTTCAGCTTTATTCTTCTCTCTCAAGATTGCTTTGGCTATTTGTGTCTTCTGTGGTTTCATACAAATTTAAGGATTATTTATTCTATTCCTGTGAAAAATACCATTGGAATTTTGATAGGGTTTGAGTGAATCTGTATATTGTTTTGAGTTGTATGGACATTTTAATATTCTTCCAGTCTATAAGCATGGAATATCTTTCCATTTATTTGTGTCTTCTTTAATTTCTTTCATTATGTCTTATAGTTTTGGTGTACAGGTCTATCATCTTCCTATCTCCATGGTTAAATTTATTCCTAGGTATTTTATTATTTTTGATGCAATTGTAAATGGCAGTTTTTTTCCTTGATTTTGTTTTTGGTAATTTGTTATTGGTGTATAGAAATGCAACAGATTGTATATGTTGATTTTTGTATCCTGCAACTTTACTGAATTTGTATATTATTTCCAACAGTTTTTTGGTGGAGTCTTTAGGGTTTTCTATATATAATATCATGTTATGTACAAATAATGACAGTTTAACTTCTCCTTTCCAATTTGGATGCCTTTTATCTATTTTTCTTGCCTAATTGCTCTGGCTTGAACTTCCAATACTATGTTAAATAAAAGTGGCTAGTGGACATCCTTGTCTTATTCCTGATTTTAGAAGAAAGGCTTTCAGTTTTTCACTGTTGAGTATGATGTTAGCTGTGGGTTTGTTGTGTGTTGTTTCATGTAGGAGATGAACTTTATTGTTCAACCTTGCACTAGCGCTTGGTTGTCTCTCAAATCTTTTGTCGAAGAAGTCTTCTTTGTTCTTCGTGGCTCCCAGTAGTTGAGGGTGTGCCAAGACCTGACAGTGTCCCAGATGAAGGAGCTCTGTCAGCATCTAGATGCAGGCTGATTGGAAGCTGGACCCTCAGGCCAGACTGAGGCCTGCTGATTGGAGGCCAGACCTTCAGCTTTTAGAGTACGCAAATATACCTCTTTCAGGTGTGACTGGGAGATGGGTGTTTCTGTCTGCTCCTTCTGCATTGAGCCCTGGGAGGGAGGCAGGGGGAGATAGCCAGTTAATAACTGTTGTTTTTGTTTGCTACTGTTGTGTTGAAACTGTGAAACCAAGCCCCACTGGCAATCATCCAGGTGATCAGGAGTGCATCCCCTGGGTGGCAGCCATAAAAACCAGGTTGCCAGTCATGTGCACAAGCTCCTTTCCAGTAGAATGCTGGCAATCTTAAGTGAGGTAGTGGGAGAGCATGAATATGGTGCCTGCCAGCATTGGCAGTCTTTGGAGAGTATTACAGTCACCCCTAGATGTGTGTTAAATTAGAAGCCTGCCCCTAGGGGCTTCTAAAGCTTTTAAGATGAGCAAATAGGCCTGTGTCAGAGAATGACTTGGCCTATTTCATTCTGCTGCTTCTATGCTGGCCCTAGGGAGATAACTACAGTAGGTTCATGCAAGCATTTTAAGGTCCATTTTGCAGATAACTATAGCCTTGTGGACCTTGTGGACTCAGGCCCCATTGGCTTTCAAGGGTTGATGTTTTGGGACCCCATCTCTCAGGGTGAAGTCGGGTCACCAGATATGGGATCCAAACCCTTCACTCCATGGGGAGAAGCTGGGATTTGTGAGTTCCCTCCTGGTTGTGTGTTGCCATGTTGGATGTGAGGTTTACAGATTGTGTCTTAGCCTCTCCTTCCTATTTTATATGGGTTTTTTCTTGTTCACCCAATGCGTAGGAGTCAGTTTCTGGATCTCTTTTGGAGGATTTTGTTCTGAGCATAGCCGTAGATTTGGTGTGTCATTGGAGGAGGTGAGTTCAGGGGCCTCCTAAATCACCCTCTTGAACCAGAACCAATAATACCACTTAAATTAACACTCAACAATGAAAAGTAAAGAGAAAAGTTACCAAGAAGAGTATGGAATAATATGAAGGAAACTGTAAAATGTAAGGGGCATAAAAAATTCTTGAAAAAAATGTATAGTTATGTGTAATATGTTCAGATGTCATTTCTCCTTAAATAGTATATTTAATGCAATTGTAATTAAAATACTAGTGGCGTGAGGGGTGGGAAGTGAGATGGGGAACTTTGAGAAGTGAATCTAAGGTTTTCTTGACAGGTAAAAGTGTAACAATAGCTTAATTCTGCCTAAAGGGATTAAAAGTTATGAAGGTGTGGCCAAAAATTTTGGTGTAAGAGAGCTGGTTTAGTAAATAGTCTCTTAAATAGAATTAAGCTCAGGAATTGTTTGTGTAACTTCTCCTGAATAGGGATGTAAGTTCCAAGTATAAAAGGATTGTGGTATAGCATGGTGAAGCCCCAGCATGGACAGGGGACTGTCACTGGGCTATATGCCCCCTGCCACTGACATATTGGGGTGTGGGCAAAGGAAGCCACGTTAAGGTATGAAACATTTGCCTCAGCTTTGTACAGCTACCTCACTTTCACCAAACTGGGTAAATAAATCAAGAAGTGTGTGTGTATGTGTGTGTGTGTATATCATGTACTCTTCCTGTTAACCTGTGGCCCACCTGACTTTCTACAAGGGTGCAAGTCAATATTCACTAATTTTGAAGAGGAGAAGGCATGACACCAAGACAAAAACCCATAAGCCAAAAGATTTTTAGATTTGACTTTACAAAAAATAAAACTTACACTTAGATGTTTATAAAAGAGTTTCTTTGAACCTAACAGACAAAATGCCAATATTCTTACAATGCCAAATAACTTTTCAATTTTATACAAATAACATGACACATATTAGAAACATAGGTATTTACAAAAAAGCAATAGAAATGGCCAATAAGCCTATAAAAATTACAAACAGTTTTTAAGATTCTATGTTTTAAAACCTATGAGCCTGATGTGGTTTGGGGTAGATAATTGGCAAGAGGTAATGAACATTATCATAAATTGTGGTGAAAATGTTTCAAGCATTGGGAAGCATCTGAAATTTTACCCTATGGGCAAAACCAACAGGTTAGGCTGTCACAGTTCATGGATGCCTAGGTCAGAGACAAAAGACTTTATTACTCAAGCAGTAACAATAGCTAGAATAGCAGCATCTTTTTTTGCCTCTCCTGTTGCGGAGCACAGGCTCCGGACGCGCAGGCTCAGCGGCCATGGCTCACGGACCTAGCCACTCTGCGGCACATGGGATCTTCCCGGACCGGGGCACGAACCCGTGTCCCCTGCAACGGCATGTGGACTCTCAACCACTGCGCCACCAGGGAAGCCCCCAGAGATAATTTTTTAAATTTTTAGTTAGTATTTTGGGGTAGGTATAAAAGCAAATGCAGTCTCATTTATCAAGTTAAGGCAAGTTATTTTTTAGTCATTGTATAGAAGAGGCTTGTTTTCATGAGTTGTATCATTAGGAATTGTGCCTTATTCAAAGAAGTATTTCCATTATGATTGGTGTTGGCTTAATTTTGACACCCTGTCTTTTGTATTTCATTTTGATATATTAACCCCTTATAGTTCATCACATTTATTTTATAGCAGACCAGTGATGCATTTGTGGCCCATTATTGAAAGGAAACAAATGTGTAACGCAGATGTTATCTGGGGCTTCTATTTCCTAAAGGTCCAGGTGAATTTTGTTCAAACCCTCAATATCCTAGTTTTTCTGACTACTGAATTCTCCACAATTTCCGTGACTTGCCACATTTATCTTATAATGGTCATTCCTACACATCATCAATCCTAGCATATTCATACTGTTATAATCCAGCCTCAACGAGCCAGTTGAAGACCTTTGCCATTTCATTTTATTTTCCATGAAAAAAATCCCATCAGTGATGACTTTGCAAGTTTAGTAACATGATTGAAGACTTGGGGTGTTGTAAGGAGAGATCAAATCACATCACACAGCCTTCAGCCAGTTTACTTGCCCCACTTGTCAGATCTTGCCACCTTCTAAATGTGTCCCTAATAAAACACCCTTCTCATGATTTGCAGACCCCTGGAAAGTATAATCTTGTCCTATTCGTTTGAATCCTTCTTTTACAGGGAACATTCTTTTCGGGTTTTTCTGCCTACCTCTGACACCTGGGAATTATGCAGAATAGACATTTTTCCATTCACTGTATTGATGACATGGAAATGTAATGTTACTGACGCTCATGCAACAAATCAGTGGCAGAGATGATATGCTCACTCAGCAAACAGGGGTTTATTAGATACCCTCCAAGTACCCAATACTGTGCTAAGTACTGAGGACACAGAGACATAGTAATTAGGTAAATGTTTTTAAAAGTCTTTTCCAATTGCAGAGACATGGATGGACCTAGAGACTGTCATACAGAGTGAAGTCAGAAAGAAAAACAAATATCGTTATTTTAATGCATATATGTGGAATTTAGAAAAATGGTACAGATGAACCAATTTGCAAAGCAGAAATAGAGACACAGACATAGAGAACAAACATATGGACACCAAGGGGGGCTGGAGGTCGGATGGATTGGGAGATTGGGATTGACATATGTACACTACTATGTATGAAGTAGATGGCTGGTGAGGGCCTACTGTATAGCACAGGAAAAAAAGAAGATATAATCTATTTGCAGGACATATATTAGGTTAACCTTAAAAGTGTATTTCAATATACATTAGGTGCAGACAAGTACTGTTTGATTCTACTTATACAAGGTACCTAGAATAGTCAAATTCATAGTGTCAGAAACTACATTGGTAGATGCCAGTGGCCAGTGGGTGGGGAGGGGGAATGGGGAGTTAGTGTTCAATGGGGACAGAGTTTCCGTTTAGGAAGGTGAAAAATTTGGGACATGGATGACGGTGAGTGTTGCACAACAATGTGAATGCACTTAGTGCCACTTAGTTCCACTCAACTGTACAGTGAAATGTACATAAAATAGTATGTTTTATATTATGTGACTTTTACCACAGTGAAAAAAACGTTAAAAAAGAGTCTTTTCCATATGAAGAAAAAAACATTATAAAGTTAAAGAATTTGACAACTAGGAAGGCTCTTGGAGGTCAGCTGTTTGAACTCTTCATCATTACACAGATGAAAAACTAAGGAATACAATTGCCCAACTGATTGATGGCAGAGCTGGGAATGGTACCTTTGTCTTCAGTCTCTTAGTCTAGTTCTTTATCCTGGATATCTTGGATATGGAGGATGTGGACTGAGTGAGGGGCAGGTGAGATGTGTTAGAAAAACATGGGGGGGGGATGTAAGAAATATACAGGGAAGGAAGAAATGAAACAAGCAGGGCATCCTGATGAGAAAAAGTACAAGAGGACATACCAAGTCCCAGGACAGTAGTGGGCTCATGCAGATAGGAGTGGTTCATGAGCAGACTGAAGTTATGTAGCAAAGGGAATGACACAGTTGTGTATGCATTAGTAGGTGGGATAGGAGAGAAAAATGTAAAACCAGTGCTTCCTTTTACTTTTTTTAACATCTTTATTGGAGTATAATTGTTTTACAATGTTGTGTTAGTTTTTCCTGTATAACAAAGTGAATCAGCTCTTTATGTACATATATCCCCATATCCCCTCCCTCTTGTGCCTCCCTCCCACCCTCCTTATCCCACCCCTCTAGATGGTCACAGAGCACCGAGCTGATCTCCCTGTGCTGTGCAGCTGCTTCCCACTAGCTATTTTACATTTGGTAGTGTATACATGTCAACGCTACTCTCTCACTTTGTCCCAGCTTACCCTTTCCCCCACCCCCGTGTCCTCAAGTCCATTCTATACATCTGTGTCCTTATTCCTATCCTGTCCCTAGGTTCATCAGAACCATTTTTTTTTTAGATTCCATATATATGTGTTAGCATACAGTATTTGTTTTTCTCTTTCTGACTTACATCACTCTGTATGACAGACACTGGGTCCATCCACCTCACTACAAATAACTCAATTTCGTTTCTTTTTATGGCTGAAAAATATTCCATTTTATATAGGTGCCACATCTTCTTTATCAATTCATTTGTCGATGGACACTTAGATTGCTTCCATATCCTGACTATTGTAAATAGTGCTGCAATGAACATTTTGGTACATGATTCTTTTTGAATTATAGTTTGCTCTGGCTATATGCCCAGTAGTGGGATTGCTGGGTCGTGTAGTAGTTCTATTTTTAGTTTTTTAAGGAACCTCCATACTGTTCTCCATAGTGGCTGTATCAATTTATATTCCCACCAACAGTGAAAGAGGGTTTCCTTTTCTCCACACACTCTCCAGCATTGCTGTTTGTAGATTTTTTGATGATGGCCATTCTGACCAGTGTGAGGTGATATCTCATTGCGGCTTTGATTTGCATTTCTCAAATGATTAGTGATGTTGAGCATCCTTTCATGTGTTTGTTGGCAATCTGTATATCTTCTTTGGAGAAATGTCTATTTAGGTCTTCTGCCTATTTTGAATGGGGTTTTTTGTTTTTTTGATATTGAGCTGCATGAGCTGCTTGTATGTTTTGGAGATTAATCCTTTGTCATTGCTTTGTTTGGAAACATTTTCTCCCATTCTGAGGGTTGTCTTTCTGTCTTGTTTATGGTTTCCTTTGCTGTGCAAAAACTTTTAAATTTCATTAGGTCCCATTTATTTTTGTTTTTACTTCCATTTCTCTAGGAGATGGGTCAGAAAGGATCTTGCTGTGATTGATGTCATAGAGTGTTCTGCCTATGTTTTCCTCTAAGAGTTTTATAGTGTCTGGCCTTACATTTAATCCATTTTGAGTTTATTTTTGTGTATGGTGTTAGGAAGTGTTCTAATTTCACTCTTTTACATATAGCTGTCCAATTTTCCCAGCACCACTTGTTGAAGAGGCTGTCTTTTCTCCATTGTATATTCTTGCTTCCTTTATCAAAGGTAAGGTTACCATATGTGCCTGATTTTATCTCTGGGATTTCTATCCTGTTCCATTGATCTATATTTCTGTTTTTGTGCCAGTACGATACTGTCTTGATTACTGTAGCTTTGTAGTATAATCTGAAGTCAGGGAGCCTGATTCCTCCAGTTCCGTTTTTCTTTCTCAAGATTGCTTTGGCTATTTGGGGTCTTGTGTGTTTCCATACAAATTGTAAAAGTTTTGTTCTAGTTCTGTGAAAAATGCTAGTGGTAGTTTGATAGGGATTGCATTGAATCTGTAGATTGCTTTGGGTAGTATAGTCATTTTCACAATGTTGATTCTTCCAATCCAAGAACATGGTATATCTCTTCATCTGTTTGTGTCATCTTTGATTTCTTTCATCAGTGTCTTATAGTTTTCTGAGTACTGGCCTTTTACCTCCTTAGGTAAGTTTATTCCTAGGTATTTTATTCTTTTTGTGACAGTGATAAATGGGAGTGTTTCCTAATTTCTCTTTCATATTTTTCATCGTTAGTGTATAGGAATGCAAGAGATTTCTGTGCATTAGCTTTCTATCCTGCTACTTTACCAAATTCATTGATTAGCTCTAGTAGTTTTCTGGTGGCATCTTTAGGATTCTCTATGTATAGTATCATGTCATCTGCTAACAGTGACAGTTTTACTTCTTCTTTTCTGATTTGGAATACTTTTATTTCTTTTTTTCTCTGATTGCTATGGCTAAAACTTCCAAAACTATGTTAAATAATAGTGGTGAGAGTGGGCACCCTTGTTTTGTTCCTGATCTTAGAGGAAATGGTTTCAGTTTTTCACCATTGAGAGTGTTGTTGGCTGTGGTTTGTCATATATGGCCTTTATTATGTTGAGGTAACTTCCTTCTATGCCCACTTTCTGGAGAGTTTTTATTATAAATGGGTGTTGAATTTTGTCAAAAACTTTTTATGCATCTATTGAAGTGATCATATGGTTTTTCTCCATCAATTTGTTAATATGGTGTATCACATTGATTGATTTGTGTATATTGAAGAATCCTTGCATTCCTGGGATAAACCCCACTTGATCATGCTGTATGATCCTTTTATTATGCTGTTGGATTCTGTTTGCTAGTATTTTGTTGAGGATTTTTTGCATCTATGTTCATCAGTGATTTTGGCCTGTAGTTTTATTTTTTTGTGACATTTTATTCTGGTTTTGGTATCAGGGTGATGGTGGCCTTGTAGAATGAGTTTAGGAGTGTTCCTTCCTCTGCTATATTTTGGAAGAGTTTGAGAAGGATAGGTGTTAGCTCTTCTCTAAATGTTTGGTAGAATTCACCTGTGAAGCCATCTGGTCCTGGGCTTTTGTTTGTTGGAAGATTTTTAATCACAGTCTCAATTTCAGTGATTGTGATTGGTCTGTTCATATTTTCTCTTTCTTCCTGGTTCAGTCTTGGAAGGTGGTACTTTTTTAAGAATTTGTTCATTTCTTCAAGGTTGTCCATTTTATTGGCATATAGTTGCTTGTAGTAGTTTCTCATGATCCTGTGCATTTCTACAGTGTCAGTTGTTACTTCTCCTTTTTCATTTCTAATTCTGTTGATATGAGTCTTCTCCCTTTTTCTTGATGAGTCTGGCTAATGGTTTATCAATTTTGTTTATCTTCTCAAAGAACAAATTTTAGTTTTATTGATCTTTGCTATTGTTTCCTTCATTTCTTTTCATTTATTTTTAATCCGATCTTTACGATTTCTTTCCTTCCACTAACTTTGGGGATTTTCTTCTTCTTTTTTCTCTAATTGCTTTAGATGTAAAGTTAGGTTGTTTATTTATGATTTTTCTTGTTTGTTGAGGTAGTATTGTATTGCTATAAACTTCCCTCTTAGAACTGCTTTTGCAGCATCCTGTAGGTTTTGGGTTGTCATGTTTTCATTGTCATTTGTTTCTAGGTATTTTTTGATTTCCTTTTTGATTTCTTCAGTGATCTGTTGGTTGTTTAGTAGCATATTGTTTTGCCTCCATGTGTTTGTATTTTTTACAGTTTTTTTTCCCTGTAATTGATATCTAGTCTCATAGCATTGTGTTCAGAAAAGATACTTGGTACTATTTCGATTTTCTTAAATTTGTCGAGGCTTGATTTGTGACCCAAAATATGATCTATCCTGGAGAATGGTGCATGTGCACTTGAGAAGAAAGTGTATTCTGTTGTTTTTGGATGGAATGTCCTGTAAATATTAAGTCCATCTGGTCTAATGTGTCATTTAAAGCTTGTGTTTCCTTATTTATTTTCATTAAAACCAGTGTTTCTTGAAGGTTGATAATGTTTCTTCTTGTTTTTTCAGACTGTCTGTTTGATCCCCAAATTTCCTCTGATGTAACTTTTCTTAATATGGGTTATGACAGTAGGAGCTGGTAAATTTTTGAGAAATCATGTTATTTTTGTGGGATTCCGAAGGGTTGAGAAAATGAACTGAATAATGCTTTTTTTTTTTTTTTTTTTTTTGTGGTACACGGGCCTCTCACTGTTGTGGCCTCTCCCGTTGTGGAGCACAGGTGCTCTGGACGCGCAGGCTCAGCGGCCATGGCTCACAGGCCCAGTCGCTCCGCGGCATGTGGGATCCTCCTGGACCGGGGCACAAACCCGTGTCCCCTGCATCGGCAGGCGGACTCTCAACCACTTGCGCCACCAGGGAAGCCCAATAATGCTTTTTTAAAAATTATTTTTCTCGGGCTTCCCTGGTGGCATAGTGGTTGAGAGTCCGCCTGCCGATGCAGGGGACACGGGTTTGTGCCCCGGTCCAGGAGGATCCCACATGCCGCGGAGCGACTGGGCCTGTGAGCCATGGCCGCTGAGCCTGCGCGTCCAGAGCACCTGTGCTCCACAACGGGAGAGGCCACAACAGTGAGAGGCCCGTGTACCACAAAAAAAAAAAAAAAAAAAAATTATTTTTCTCAAAAGCTTTGTTGGAATCACTGGGGTATACTGAATAGCTCCAAATGGTAAAATTAACAGTGATAATGTTAACCAAAGGACCTTAGATACATACACAAATACGTGATTTCTACGGTCCAAAAGCTACACAACATTAGAATGCTTGGAAGTGATAATGGAGAGAGAGTTGGAAATACTACTGAAGACTTTTGTATGTTCTCTAGTGCGTTGAAAATGGAAGTACTTGTTATGGTAAGGAATGCTTTTCCTTACCTCTCTGTTGTATAGTATTTTCTTTCTCAATCAGTACACAGTCTGACCTTACATGTGAATTGGTAACCTCAGCCAGGTAATGAATATTACCCTATTTTTTTAAGTTTATTGCTTATAAGGGATAAAAACCCATTTAAGCTAGAGTAGAACATGAACATTTAAGAATAGAAAATGATATAGAGCAAGGTAATACAGAAACTAGAACTGGAAATTCAAGACGTGAGGTGCTTCCTCTGTGATTTAAGTCTGCAAGTTCTTTTTTTTTTTTTTTTTTTTTTTTTGTGGTACGTGGGCCTCTCACTGTTGTGGCCTCTCCCGTTGTGGAGCTCAGGCTCCAGAAGCGCAGGCTCAGCAGCCATGGCTCATGGGCCCAGCTGCTCCACGGCATGTGGGCTCTTCCTGGACCGGGGCACAAACCCATGTCCCCTGCACTGGCAGGCAGACTCTCAACCACTGTGCCACCAGAGAAGCCCTGCAAGTTCTTTTTATACCTGCTTCTGAATATCTTTTCCCAAACCTAAATGATTTTATCAACATGTGGCCCAATATGGCAGCCCCAACCCAATTCTACATGATCTTTCTTATTATTCTTATACCCCTTATCATATTATTGGAGCCCTGTGTCTCACAACTCAAATTCTTGAGAGGTAATCTGGTTTACTGTGCTCGGCTTACATCTTGGGTCCCTTTTTAATTTTTTTTAATTTATTTTTTATCTTTTGGCCACACTGTGTGGCATGTGGGATCTTGGTTCCCCAACCAGGGATCAAACCCTCAACCCCTGCAGTGGAAGCACAGAGTGTCAACCACTGGACGACTAGGGAAATCCCTTGGTTCCCTTTTAAAAGGTATCCACTGTTGGTCAACTTAGCTGTGGCTAGAGAGGAAGGGAGGAGTGATGAAAACCCCTTTCTCTAGCAAGGGAATATGGTTTGCTGTTTCTCGGGAAAGTCCATGTGCTTGACTCTGTATTGTATTATTTTTTTCACACTCATAGTTTTGAAGAGCAAACAAATCACACTTCCCAACTCGTTAAGCATTTCTCAGTAGTCTTTTGGTCTGGGATTAAGAGTTTCTTAGTGAGTACTTAAGATATTTAGAATTAGGATTTGAGATCTCATCAGAGAAGGTGAGAAAAAGTTAAAAGCATGGGAATTGTGGGGCTTTGTTTCCTTAAGCTGTAAGTGGCAATAGCCACAATGCAGTACAGTTGCAGTACAGTTGTCTTTATGTCCCTGATTCTTTCACATGGCCTAAATTTAAAACAAAATCAGGGTAGGTTTTTAAAGAAATATGTATTTGATATGGTGAGAAACTACCCCTCCAAAATTAAAGCCAGTCTGAGAGAGTTAATAAAGTTGGGCTGCAGTGGAAGGATGTGTCAACTGGGGAGTGGGGATGAGGTTTTTTTTCTGGTCTGTAGGTTTTGATAAGTGGTGAAATCATAGAATTCCACTTGCTCTTTTCTGGAGATCTGAGAGCCTAATGCAAAGCATCAGTCATATCTCCAGTAATATCTGCAGAATTTCGTGGATTATAAAGGTGCATTTTATTGATTACATTATGAGAAATAGATTCAAAAGTCACCCAGACCTTTATCTCCAGGGTGCCTTCTGTAAACACAATGCAGGCTGGCTGTTCATCATTAAGGCTAAAACTGAGTAGCATGGAGTGCCCCTTTATAGCCCTGGTGAGAGGATCTTCAGAGAAGTAATTGTGGTCTCCTTCACTACCTTCATGTGGCCTCAGCGTGAGGAGTTTCATCATTCTTTCCCAGGCTGTGACAGCAAGAGCACTAATGCAGCTCTCTGTAATTTTGACTTCCCCGGTTCTTTAGATTGAATCAGCACTCCCCCCGTTCATTAAATAAAACCATTTCCCACAGATGCTGAGCAGCTGTCCTCATCTGAAGATGCTCTGAGAAAAAGCAGAGGCTAGAAACCCTTCATTTCCTTTGTTCAAAATAATCAGACTTGTTCATTGAAAACAAAACTTACCCCTAGGAAGGAGGAGAGCAGGAACCATGGGTTAAGGAGTGAACCAGAGAGGGTACAGGAGTGTAATGGAGGAGCTTTGTCAGAAGCCCTCCTATGAAGACGATATTCTTAAGGGCATCTGGCTCCCTTGTGCATGCTACAAATGGCTAATAAAATGCTTTGGATCAAATAGATTTCTTAAAGAGATAGGACATAGGCATTATGGCTGTCAGAATTTAACCTGTCTGCCAAAAAGAAAAAAATTATCAGAGCTGTCTGGGCAGTTTCTGATGTGTCTTCACTACTGCCTATTGACTTATTTTGATCTGCTAATATTTTTATGGTTTCCCATGTAGAACCTCCATGTGTAGAGAATGAGATAGAAATAGCATGAGAATATAATAAAAGAGAAGCATGTTATTCTTTCTATCAGGAAAAGCTTTAGTTTTGCCCTATGTTTCCTTAATCTTCTCCTTTAGTCTGGAAATAAAACACAGCAAGAGGAAAACAATGGGCAATGATGTCAATGTGTGCTTGGGTGGGGAAGATAGAACCCGTCTGAATCAAAGATGAGCTGCTCAGAGATCCAATCTCCTGAACTACAGTGGACTGGTAGGTCTGTTACTTTGGGAATTTGATAGGCAAAATATAATAGTATATATGATTCGATTTTCTATTAAAAATTTTCAGCTGTAGCTGATCTAGATTTTAGGTTTTAATGGTCAAAGAAATATCTTCAGTGCCTAAGTCCTGGATGTTTTTATTCCACTCAAAAGAAATAGGTTAGGCTTTTCTGGTGATTCTGCAATAATATATGAGAATCATTGCTGTAATGTGATCAACACATCTTTTACATTAAAATAAACGATCATCCAAGTTCCTAACAATGGAAATAGAGAACAGCTGATGAAAACAAGGTGGCCTATGCAAGCAAGCTATGAGGAATTATTTGTTTCTGTTGTCAAAAGCAAACTTTTCTGGACTTTTTTTTTTTAATTGAAATATAGCAAAAATAAAGTTTGGCGGAAAGGTTGCTATCTTAAAAGTAGGAAAATAGCTAAGCTACATTATCTTAGCTGTGATGAGTTTTGGTAGTGACTGATGGGTACAAAACTGTCAGCTTCGTTTCTTCATGAACAAATTATCAGTCTAAACTGTGGAAGACAAAATTGTCAGCTACGTCTCTGGATGAGCAAAATTATGGGTTGCGTCCCTGGAAGGTGAAAATCCTTGGGAGTAAGAGAAAATTGTCAGATGCATATTTTCAAGACAGAATTGTTGACCCTGTCAGTTAAATAACAGGTTACTATTATTTTACTGCTGAACTCTGAAATTTAGCATTTTTTCCCTTTGCCATTCAAATTGACATAGTGAATGCCATCCAAATTGTCATGTGCCTTGGTACTTAGCAAGGACAGATGTGCCACATGTGCTTTGGTGTTATGGCTGGAAAAACAGATACATATGGACAACCAACCAGGTAGCATATAATAAAATGTTGCTTGTGTTAATGGAGAAGGAGCCATTCTGGATTCCTTTAATGGGTGCTTCAATTCAAAATGAAAGGCAGCTAGGTCAGCATGAGTAGGACAAAGGCTCAGGGAGGGGGACAGTCATTACTAGAGCACTATACTTAATGACATGGCTGGTGAAAGCCATTTTTTGTGCTAAGTCAATAATTCCCTTCTGAGTCATGTTGTTTGGCTCTGCGGTGTATGTGTGTCTTTGTGTGTGTGTGTGTGTGTGTGTGTGTGTGTGTGTGTGTGTGACAGACAGACAGACAGAGAGACAGACTATATTTCTACACTGACTCCCATTCAACTGGCAAGAGATGTTTCTGACAGAGGAAGTTAGCCTGAAGGGTAAAGAGCAAATAGATGAGAATGTCTTGTGTAAACCTATATAACAAGAGTTTTCCATTCATATTTAAGAAACTAGCCTGATAACACTGCCAGAATGAGGTAGATTAAACACTACTGGAAGAATTTGAATTCCTTTCCCAACTACTGAAATGCTAACACTGGGTACATTTTATTTTTTGAGACTAGATGGTATGCTTCAACTCTCTGGGAATCTCTGAGATAACCTCAGAAATTAGTCATCAATTTTATTTTCATTCTGTGGTCTTGTGATTGTGGTTATAAAAGGCAGGTCCAACTTTGGGTCTAAATTAAGGAAGTTGAAAATGGATTCAGGATTTCCAAAGTTTTTTCTTTAGCAAAACTAATCCATTTATATGTATTGTGATACACTCTGGCGCACAAATTTTCAATGGCTTTCCAATGCCTACAAGATAAAGTAAATATACCCTAGACTAGACTCCAACACCTAGAATTAACTTAATTTTTAGTTCTGACCTTGATTCTTCCTATTTGAGTGTCTTGGGATCTAGAGCAAAGATATCTTTATGTCTGATGTTATCAAAAAGCACTTACTCCTTTGTACTCTGAGCAGTTATTGACACTCTATACTACCAATTTGGCTCTGATTATATATTGCCTTTTATTGTTATTTATGTATTTCAATAATATTTTAAGGGCAAACTAAGTGTACTATATCTGATATTTGTAATATGATGGTATATAAGACATGTGCCTAGTTTCTTGGCCATTGTAGTTCAATAAGGGAATCAGAGAAGAAACCAGGTGATTATAACAGGGGGCAGAAAGTGTTATGAGCGGGAAGCACAGGGCACAATGATAGCAGACAGGAAGAACTCCTTTTCCAGACTTAGGGTTCAGAAGGAGAAGTATTCCTTGTGGAAGTGACATTTAGGCTGACACCTGAAGGAAGGGAAGGGTCAGCCAGACCCACAGGTGAGAGATCTTAGTTCTTGCAAGGAAACCATGGCAGGGTCCTTTACTGAACAAGTAAACTGAGTTAGTGCTCCCTATACCTCTATGTTTCTCTTTATTCAAAGCAGGTTGGACTCTACTATGTGAGAAGGGGATGTGAGAGGTGGTTGGGGGTACATATCATGAAGGGTGTTGTAAGCCATCCCAAGCTGTTTGAACCTTGTCTTATAAGGAGCCATTAAAGAGAGGGACATAAGGGGAGGGATAAGATCAAATTTGCATTTCAGAAACATCACTGTGGTTTCAGGGGGAAAAGATTGTAAGTTGGATAACTAAATAGTGTGGTTTGCTTGTTGTATTGTCCTGTCCATTTTAGCGTTTGTCTTAGATTTTTCATCTTTTAACACATTAGGAACTTCACTTTATTACTTCTAGCTTCTACCATGGGCTCTTCTTATAGTGTTTGAGATGTATGTCAGTGAACATAATGCTCACCTTAACATGTGGGTGAGTCTGAAAGGCACCTCCCTTTCAAGGACACTATGCAAGACATTCATGATAATAACAGCCTAATAGACTACATCTAAGTTCTTTAGATCTCAAGTAGTTGTGGGAGAAGTGTATAAAACTGCTGATGTACCAACCAGTTGTGCCAGCTTGTGAGATGCAGGAAACCATCATGTCAGTGGAAAACAAGGGACAGTAGAAGTTAAATGTACATGAAATAATGAGCATAAAATAGAATTTGGGTGGTCTTGCTGTAGCACATAGAGAGAAGTCCCACTACAGTGGTTTTGCCATTTATTGTATGTCATAAATCTATAATTATTTATTTGATTTTATTATTTAATGACCTTTTATTTAGCAATAAACCCTTTCAGCAGCCATAAGTTCAAAAAAATCAAAAGCACATGTTCAATGAAAAATTAAGTACTGAATATTGTCTCCTGAGAAAGTTGAAGTTAATTGATCAACAGAATGATCAAACAAAATAATAGCACTAACCAAATAAAAACTAGAAGACAGAAATCCTTGAAAAATTGTCTATTTCAAAACTTAGTATTTATACGAAAACTGTGTTTAATTACAACAATTTAATGTGTGTGGGTACAGAAAGTGCATTTCCTTATGACTCTGAGAATATAATTTTTCATTCGATCAATTGACTGCTCTGTTCATCTTCAATTCCAAGTTTTCTTTTTTTTTTAATTGAAGTATAGTTGATTTACAATGTTGTGTTTCAAGTGTACATCAAAGTGATTCAGTTATACATATACATATATATATTCTTCTTCATATTCTTTTCCATTATGGTTTATTACAGGATATTGAATATAGTTCCCTGTGCTATACAGTAGGAACTTGTTTAGCAGATACAAACTACTGTATATAAAATAGATAATCTCAAACACCTAATTCATCCCTCCCCTTCCCTTTTAGTAACCATAAGTTTGTTTTCTATGTCTGTGAGTCTGTTTCTGATTTCCAAGTTTTGTAATACACATACAAATACAAGTGATAACTATTTGCTCCATTAGCAGAAGAGAATTCCACAATCAGTGAAATGATGACAGTTTTGTATAATATTATCAGATGCCTAAAATAGAAAATCAGTTAATTCTAATAATTGTCGTTTTAAAAATATAATTCATGGAATCAAAGCAAACCTTTTGGATATTCATTTGGTTGGCATGATTGTGGCTGTTATTTTGCAAGTTTAGTTTAAAAAGAAGTTCAACTTTGCATAATAAATAAAAGTTTGGGTGAAACACAGACATGAGGTATAATTATTGTTTTCATACTCAATTAAGAAACTTATGGAGCTGAGTTCTACTTGGATTACTTCTAGTGCATATATACTTTATAGCTGTAGCTAACTAAACAAGCTGTATTATTCTACTAATTAGATACATTTTTATATATTCAAAGTTACTGTAAATTTTTATGATGTTGGATACAGAAAACTTTTTTTTCATCGCAGAACTTACGTTTCTTCTCCTTGCTACTCATTACCAATTGGATTTTAGAAATGCCTGAGTTTTTGAAGAACTCTTTGTAAATCAACCTAATTGACTTACAGTGGTTCTAAACTTTTGGAGACAATTTATTTAACTTTTGATTGTATTTTGTTTAAAATAAATTGGGAATTTTAAATGCAAGTATTTAAAAATGGAGCAAACAAAATATAAGGTTTCAGCAAATCACAATTATTGGGGGGTGGGTAGAACTTAGAAACAGGAAGACATTTATTTTATCCCTGAAAAAGCAAAAGGAGCATGGACATAATGAGGACTCAACTGGAACATGATATTTCATTCTGAAGTTTCAAAAATTTTTTGCAATATTTCTATTTGGGGGAAGAATCTTTTAATGGAGCTCCTGTTTTTAAATGACTAAATTTATATTCCATATATCAAGATGGAAGGAAATGGAGGTTTATGATTTTCAGCATCTAAATTTAGTAAAACATTCAAAAGGATCATAGAGGCAACTTTTCGGCCAAATTTATTTAGTTTTTGCAAAAATATGTATCAAAGAAAGGCACTTTTCAGCGTGGCAAAAAGATAGTATCTGTGAAAATATTTAAGCTGAAATATCTACAACTTCCATATGCAAAATTTAACATTGGTCTGGGCTTATCAGGCACTGTAAAGAGTATTTTCTCAATGAAAATGTTAAGGACTACAGGGAAGAGTCAATTAAATGTATAAAAATCAAATTTGTTAACCATGACATGCAATTTTAAAGAAGATTTCAGATAATTTTATAAGAAAAATTTTAATAAATTTGAAAAATAACATTCAGTATTAAAATAGATACAGCTAAGAAAGTATATTCACTTTGTACAACAGAAACTAACACAGTATTGTGAAACAATTATACTCCAATAAAGATCTATAGAAAAAAAGAGTAAAAAAAGAAAGTGAATACAGCACATAAATATGTATAAGAATAATTATTCTACGAATGTGATTTTTAGTTTCAAATAACCCCATGTAAAGAATTTTTTTCTCTAATATACATGAATATTTTTTTAGAATTATGTTTATTGTGGTAAAGAATTAACAAAATTTGCCATTTTAACCATTGTCAATTCAGTGGCATTAGTTACATTAACAGTGTTATGTAACCATTGCCATTAACAGTGTTATGTAACCATTGCCACTATCTGTTTCCAAAACTTGTCATCAACCCAAACAGAAACTGTGTACCCACTATTCCCTGTTGCTCCAGCCTCTGGTAACCTCTAATCTACTTTCTGTGTCTATGAATTTTGTCTGTTTATTTTATCCAAGTGGAATCATACAGTACTTGTCCTTTTGTATCCCACTACTATCACTTAGCATAATGTTTTCAACTTTCATCAGTGTTGTAGCATGTATCAGAACTTCATTCCTTTCATACATCTGAAGAATATTCCATTTTATGTATATACTACATTTTATTTATCGTGCATCTGTTGATGGACCCTTGAATTTTTCCCACCTTTTGGCTATTATGAGTAATGGTGCAATGAACATTGGTATACAAGTATCTGTTTGAGTTCCTGTTTTCATTTCTTCTAGATATACACCTAAGAGTAACATTGCTAGGCCACATGATCATCCTATGTTTAGTGTTTTGAGGAACTGTCAAACTGTTTTCCACAATGGCTGTGCCATTTTACTTTCCTAAAAGGAACATAAATACGCACAAGGGCTTCAATTTCTCCAAATCCTCACCAGCACTTATTTTCTGTTTCTTACATTTATTGTTGTTTATTATTATCACCATCCTAGTAGGTATGAAGTAAGACCTCATTGCAATTTTGAGAAATTTTACTTATAAAGAGGTTTTGAAAAAATCTGTTTTATCAGTTCACCAATATAATGACATATATTGAAATCAACTTGCCAACCAAATAAATATTTCAAGATATCATATATCAATTAAATAGAGGAGGGGCAAAACATAAAAGTAGGCAGACTGAAGGGCAGTTGTATTCCAGGCAGTAGGTGATGAGGTCCTGAACTGGGGTAGTGGCAATATGAAGGAAATGAAGAGATTTAAGAAGTAGATATCAAAAGATATTAAGCAGGTAAGATGAATGGACTTGAAGGTTGATTTGATTTGAGGGATAGAAAGAAGAAAGAGTTAAGCACGATGCTCAGGTTTCTCACTTGGATTACAGGGTGGACGGTGGAGCCATTTTCTAAGATATAAACCCCAGGAGGAGGAAGAGCAGGTGTTGAGGTGAAGGTGGATAAAGATGATAAGCTGGATATGTTGAGTCTGAGATGTCCATGGAGCATCCAAATAGAGATACTTATCCAGCAAGCGGTTGGAACTATGGGCCTGAAGTTCAGGAGAGAAACCTGGGCTGGTTGGGTAAAGTTTGGAATTACCTATTTTTCTGTACTCTTATTTCTGTAACAAGATGATAAGATCCTTGAGGACATTTCAAATATTTCCTTGTTTTTCAGTCATACAGCAATTTTTAAAATGTAATTACGTTTTCTTTTTAAAAATTGCTCTATGACTGAAAAAAAGAAATAAGAAGTTTAAGGTATACAGCATAACGATTTGACTTACATGTATCATGAAATGATTACAGTAAATTAGTGAATATCCATGATCTCATACAGATACAAAATAAAAGAAAAAGGAAAAAAATTTCCCTGTGATGTGAACTCTAAGGATTTATTCTTTTAACAACTTTCATATACAACATGCAGCAGTGTTGATTATATTAATCATGTACATCCTATTCCTAGTACTTATTTGTCTTATAACTGGAAGTTTGTACCTTTTGACCACCTTTATTCAATCCCCTTCCCACCCTGCCTCTGGTAAACACAAATCTGATCTCTCTGCCTGTGGGTTAGTTTGTTTGTCGAGTATAATTGACTTACTACACAATGTTAGTTAGTGATTCAGTATTTCCATACATTACACAATGATCACCACAATTAGTCTAGTTATCATCTGTCACCATACAAAAATATTACAATAGTATTGACTACATTCCCTACACCGTACATTTCATACTGGTGACTCATTTATTTTGCAACTGGAACTCTGTATAATCTCTTACCTATTTTTTTCTTCCCTCCACCCTCTCCCCTTTGGCAAAACTTGTTTGTTCTTTGTATCTATTTCTGTTTTGTTATGTTTTTGCTTGTTTATTTTGTTTTATAGATTACACATATAAGTGAAATCATACAGTGTTTATCTTTCTCTGTCTGACTTATTTCACTTAGCATAACACTAGCTAGGTCCATCCATGTTGTCACAATGGCAAGATTTCATCTCTTTTATGACTGAGTAATATTCCATTGTATACATCATTTTTATCCATTCATCCGTTGATGGGCATTTTGTTGCTTCCATATCTTGGCTGTTGTAAATAATGCTGCAGTGAACATAGGGATGCATATATTTTTTCTAATTAGTATTTTTATTTTCTTTGGATAAATATCCAGGAGTGGAATTGCTGGATCATATGGTAGTTCTCTTCATTTTTTCAGGAATCTCCATAATGTTTTCCAAAGTGGCTGTACCAATTTACATTCCCACCAACAGTGCATAAGGGTTTCCTTTTCTCCACATCCTCACAACACTTGTTATTTATTGTCTTTTTTGAGGTTAGCCATTCTGCTGACAGGTTGCAAAGAACACATACTACCTATGTTTTCTTCTAGAATTGTTGTGGCTTTAGGTCTTACATTTAAGTCTTTAATCCATTTGATTTTATATATATATATATATATATATATATATATATATATATATATATATATATATATATATATGGTATGAGAAAGTAGAAAGTTTGGGGTTTTTTGCATATAGCTATCCAGTTTTCCCAATACCATATATTGAAGAGGCTGTCTTTTCCCCATTCCATATTCTTGTTTCCTTTATCATAGATTACTGACCATATAAATATGGGTTCATTTCTGTGCTATCTCTTCTGTTCCATTGATCTTTGTGTCTGTTTTTGTACCACACTATTTTGATCACTGTAGCTTTGTAGTATAGTTGAAAATCAGGGAGCATGATACCTTCAGCTTTGTTCTTCTTTCTCAAAGTTGTTTGTCTATTCAGGGTCTTTTGTGTTTCCATAAAAATTTCAGAATTATTTGTTCTAGCTTTGTGAAAAATATCATTGGTGTTTTGATAGGGATTGCATTGAATCTGTAGATTTCCTTTGGTAGTATGGTTATTTTAACAACATTGACTCTTCCAATCAGTGAGCACAGTATATCTTTCTATTTGCTTGTGTCATTTTCAGTTTTTCTTTAATGTCTTACAGTTTTCCTAGTACAGGTCTTTTCCCTCTTTAGTTAGATTTATTCCTAAGAATTTTATTTTTTGGATGCAGTTGTAAATAAGAGTCTTTTCTTAATTTCTCTTTCTGATAGTTTGTTAGTGTATAGAGACACAACAGATATCTACATTATTAATTTTGCATCCTGCAACTGTACTGAATTCATTGATGGGTTCTAGTAACTTTTTGGTAATGTCTTTAGGATTTTCTATATATAGTGTCATGTCATCTGCATATAATGACAGTTTTACTTCTTTCAAATTTGGATTCCTTTTTTCTTTTTCTTGTCTGATTGCTGTTACTAGAACTTCCAAAATTATGTTGAAAAAAAGTGGTGAGAGCAGGCATCATTGACTTGGTACTGATTTAGAAGAAATGCTTTCAGCTTTTCAATATTGAGTATGATGTTGGCTGTAGGTTTGTCATATATGGCCTTTATTATGTTAAGGTACATTCCCTATATACCCACTTTGTTGAAAGTTTTTTTCATAAATGGATGTTGAATTTTATCGAGATTTTTTCTGCATCTGTTGAGGTGATTATATGATTTTTAATCTTCAATTTAAAGATTAATGTGGTGGATCACATTGATCTGTGCATATTGAACTATCCTTGCATCCTTGGGATAAATCTCCTTTGATTATGGTGTATGATCCATTCTAAGTAATATTGAATTTGGTTTGTTAATATTTTGGTGAAGATTTTTGTATCTATGTTCATCAGTGATATTGGCTTGTCATTTTCTTTTTTTGTTCTATATTTGTCTGGTTTTGGTATCAGAGTGATGCTGGCCTTGTAGAATGAGTTTAGAAGCACCCCTTCATCTTCAGTTTTTTGGGAATAATTTGAGAGGGTAGGCATTTATTTCTTTTAAATATTTGGTAGAATTTACCTTTGAAGCCATTTGTTCCTGGACTTTCATTTGACGGCAGTTTTTAAAATTATTGATTCAACTTCATTACTGATAATTGGTCTCATCATATTTTGTATTTCTTCCTGATTCAGTCTTGGGGGATTGTATGTTTCTAGGAATTAATCTATTTCTTCTAGATTTGTCCATTTTACTGGCATATAATTGTTCATAGTAATCTCTTATGATCCTTTATATTTCTGTGGTGTTGGTAGTAACTACTTTTTCATTTCTGATTTTATTTATTTGGGCCTTCTCTTTTTCTCCGACTCTAGCTACAGTTTTATCAATTTTGTTTATCTTATCAAAGAACCAGCTTAGTTTTAATGATATTTTCTTTACTTTTTCAGTCTATTTCATTTATTTCTGTTCTGCTCTTTGGGGGTCCTGGGGCTGGTGCCAGCATGTTGGTGGGTAGGGCTGGGGTCTTGGGAGACCTGGGGCTGGTTCTGTCTCGCTGGTGGTAGGGGCTGGGTCCTAGAGTGACTAGCTGTGAGCCCATGGGGGTCCCAGGGCAACTGACTGTGGGGCCTGGATGATCCTGGGACTGGTGCTGACCAGCTGGGTGGCAGGTAAGCCCCCAGTGCTAATAGGCTAGAGGGAGGAATCCAAAATGTCACTTGCCAGCAACAGTGTCCTCATGGTAGAATAATGCTCCCCAAAATTGCTGCCACCAGTATCTATGTTCCCAGGGGAATCCCAGTTGCCTCCTGCCTCTCTGGGAGGCTCTCCAAGATCAAGTGAGTCTGACCCAGGCTCCTTTAAAATTACTGCCTCTGGGACTTCCCTGGTGGTCCAGTGCTAAAGAATCTACCTTACAATGCAGGTGACACAGGTTCAATCCCTGGTCAGGGAACTAAGATCCCACTGCCATGAGGCAGCCAAGCCCATGCACCTTAACTACTGAGCTCACGTGTCTAAACTAGAGAGCCTGCATGCGGCAAACTACAGAGCCCACACACTCTGGAACCCACATGCCACAACTACAGAGCCCACGCACCCTGCAGCCTGCGCAGCACAACTAGAGAAGAGAAAACCCTCACGTCACAACTAGGGAGGAGCCTGCATGCTGCAACTAAGACATGATGCAGCCAAAAATAAATAAATAATAAATAAATCTTTTTAAAAAATTACTGCCTCTGATCTAGGTCTTGGAGTGTTGGAGATTTTGCATGGATCCTTTAAGAGTGGAGTCTCTTTCCTACAGCCCTCCAGCTCCCCTGTGTGCAAACCCACTGACCTTCAGAGTCAGATGTTCTGGGGACTCACCTTACCAGTGCAGGTCCCCCTGGGTTGGGGAACCTGATGTGGGGCTTAGTCCCCTCACTCCTTGAGGAGAACTTCTGCAATTGTGATTATCCTCCCATTTGTGGGTCACCTACCTGGGGGTGTGGGTCTCAACTACACTGTGTCTCTGCCCCTCCTACCCTTCTTTATATCTTTAGTTGTGGAAAATCTTTCCTGCTAGTTTTTAGGTTGTTCTTGTCAATAGTTTCTCTGTAAATATTTGCAGTTTTGCTGTACCCATAGGAGATGGTAAATTCAGGGTCTTCCTACTCTGCCATCTTGGCTACTCTCCAGTCATACAGCAAAGTTTAATGGAGAATCTTTTATACTTGAAGCATTGTACTAGGCTTAAGACAAATTAGTTAAAAGATGAATAGGGTATAGTCCTTGTCCTCAGAGAATTTATAATCCAGTAAGGGCAAAGTAAAATGTAAAAATAAATAAATATAGAGATGAAATGAAGTGATTTAAGGCATAGAGAAAAGTATTCTAAGGATATCTTAGAATAAACTGTACTTAAAAAGACTTCAGTACATCTTTATTAATTGTATGATCTAATCAGGGTGGCTACATAATTTGTTGGACCCCTTGTAACATGAAAATCTGAGGCCACTTGTTCAAAAATCAGGAAAAAAAATTGCCCATTCAAGGTTCATATAAATTTCCATGACTCGGCAGGTTGTTTTCCATTTGCTATTTAATGTTGTTCTAAGTTAAGAAAAATTAAAATCTTGAATTATTAGCATGAATTTACCATTTAACTTTATGTTGCACGATGCTAGGTTAAAATGCAAATATCAGAGCATCTTACTCATGCAGAATCATTGAAATTATACAATTTGAATTTCATGGCTCGTTCCCTCAAAGAGTTCTTAAAACTGGCCAGGTTAGGTAAACACAACCCAGGCTCAGGAAGGTTGGAATGAGGGAGAGAGGATTCCCCGCAAGACACAGGAGGTTGGAGAGGCAAGTGCAGATCCTCACAGGTACCTGAGGCCCCTGCTCTGCCACGCAGGCCTGTTTCCCTTCCTACCAGTAGCCAGACCTCTGAGCTGTGCTTTGGCTGAGGGCCGGGTCTGGGGAAGTTGAGCCAGGAGCATCTCCTTTCTGCAGTGACACACAGGAGGGCACACAAGAACCTCGAAGCCTCCACTCTGGGAGGAATGTGGTACCTGGATCAGAACGAAATGGGTGAGGCGCTTCCCCTGCTGAGATGGGCACTGGCCAGCTGCTCATGACACACACCACAGTGCCTCCAGCCTCGGTCATGTTCTGCCCTGAGATGCCACCTGGCGTGCTCGCCTGACCCCAGTTCTCTTCCACACTCTGCCTAGAATGGAGGGCAGCTGGGGTCACAGAGTGGAGGGCAGGCAGGAGGCTGGGTGGGGCCAGGGCATCAGGGCTCCCGAGGTGGCATGACCCAGGCTGCAAACGCCCAACACATTTTCCATTGTCCCATCAGACTTCATTTACAAAAAATATTCAGCAAAAAATGTTAAAACTTTCGAGAGAGTGACAGCAAGGGGATTAAACCCTAAGTATGGGGCCATCTGAACTTGGGGCCCTATGTGACTGTGCTGATTGAGTGCCAGTGAAACCGGACCTGGATGTCATCAACTCATATAAAATACAGCAGGTTGTTAGGTTTATGGCTCTGTGTGTCCCAGGCCCTTGACTCCACGCTACCTTTTTCAGAGAACCAGGGCTAGGATCTCCATCACCCTGAAGGTGAGCATAAACATGCCCAGGTCCATATGGGGAAAAGTAAAAGTGGGAGGGGGTTACTCAAAAAGGAAAATGAATGCCCCTCGTCAGTCAATTTTTTCCAGTCCACTTACTGAGAGGAGAATTCCTGGAAACGTGAGGTTACGTGCAAAACACCCCAGAACTGAACCTACGTGTTGGAATAGATGTGTGTTCACCTCCACCTCTCTTTTCTCCTTTAAGACATTTAATTTTTCCTAGTGGGGAAAAAATATAAACAAACCAGAAACACACATAAAATGTGAATGTATTAAGTCTAGACTAAGCATTTTATTTGGAGGGAGGGAGAGAGGGAGAGAGGGAGAAAGAATTAGGAACAGCTTCCTTTCCCTACTAGGAAGTCCCCCCCTGCCCCAGGTACACGGGCCTCTCACTGTTGTGGCCTCTCCCGTTGCGGAGCACAGGCTCAAGACGCGCAGGCTCAGTGGCCATGGCTCACGGGCCCAGCCGCTCTGCGGCACGTGGGATCTTCCCAGACCGGGACACGAACCCGTGTCCCCTGCATCGGCAGGTGGACTCTCAACCACTGCACCACCAGGGAAGCCCTGCTAGGAAGTTTTTAACTTCCTGGCTTCCTTGTGGGTAAAAGGAGCTATTTCTCTCTCTCTTTTTCTCTCTCTTTCTCTCCTTCTCTTCCCCCCACTACTTCCCCCCTCCCCAGTTCCCTCATTAATCCTGGCAGCTGTAATTGGTATATTGAATCCATGTACACGCTTTAAAAGAGAAAATAGGTGGAGGAGTTTTCTGGCCCAGCCCAGTTCATTATTCCTCTCTCTGATTATCAAATGTAGATGCTATACACACTCAATTGTAAGGTCAAGTTCTTTGGTTTCTGGGCTCAGCCTCTCTGAAACTCTGAGGTACAAGAACCTCTGCTGCTTTGAGTCTCAGGCCTTCTGGGAGTACTCCTGTCATCAAAATACTTGAGAAGAACATCAACTTTGAGGAAACATGATTCTCCTGTCTCGTCTCCTCCCTCCTTCAGCCTTACCCACAGCCCTTCCCCACCCACCGCCTCTCTGACCCCATTTCCAGGATAGGTAGTGCTCTCTTGAGTCATTCTTTCTGTTTCCAGATGGCTCACATTAATAGTGACTCAGAAAAGCTGAACAGCCCTCTTTTCTCTGAAAGAGCTCATGGTTAGATTCAGTGAGTGGCTTCCGGGCATGTTTCTATCCTTCCGTTGCAGAGTGTCGTTCTCTGCAGCCCTGGGGGTTTTCCCTCTTCTAAAATTCTGGCTGTGAATGGTTACCATGAGAGCGAGTGGCTAACCGCTGTTTAATAGACCAAAGGGTAGGCGAGGCTCTGTGACATCAGGTGCCGGAGTGTGCTTGGAACCAGACACACGCCCACCTACACCCACACTGTTTTGCTTTTGTCATTTAGAGCTGGAAGCGCTGAATGGAGCAGGACCCCAGGTATTGTAACACCACATCGCTGTGTAATGTTTTCCACTGACTCTTTTCAGAGAGTCAGAGAAATGCGTGGCCCATCTGGGGGTTATAATGTGGATGTGACGCATGTATACTCAGCATTCTAAGCTGTGTCATTGGATCTGAGGGCATTTTTGTTTTTCCGTTCCCCTCACCCCTTCTCACTGACCCAGATCCCTTTGCCAGGGAACAAAGAAATAGTGGACGGTGTTTCTTAGCCAGTTCATTAATGGAGCCCAGACAACATCCACAGGATTCCTCTCAGTCCTAGATGAGGCTAATTATACATGTGGTCACCTGAGAGCTCTATTACAGATTGGACACCAGGGCAAAGGGCTGACCTACTGGGACTCTGACTGTTTTGACTGGTCAGCCAGAGAGCTTATTGCCCAGATAAGACAATTCTTCACATCGCCTTACTTTCAACCAGGCTCTGGAGCCGCTTATTAGCTCTGTGATCTTGAAAACATTATTTCAATTCTGTGTCTCAGTTTTCTCAACTATAAAATGGAGATAGGGCTTCCCTGGTGGCGCAGTGGTTGAGGGTCCGCCTGCTGATGCAGGGGACACGGGTTCGTGCCCCGGTCCGGGAAGATCCCACATGCCGTGGAGCGGCTGGGCCCGTGAGCCATGGCCGCTGAGCCTGCGCGTCCGGAGCCTGTGCTCCGCAGCGGGAGAGGCCACAACAGTGAGAGGCCCGCGTACCGCAAAAAAAAAAAAAAGTGGAGATAATAAGAGGACTTCCTTTAAATGGTGATTAGTGAGTATTGAAAAAGTTAATCCATGTAAGGCACTTATATCAATCTTTGGCCCATAGTAAAATTCTCTATAAATGTTAGTGATTATTAATATCCTTACTATGCTTATAACTTCCTAAGCTGCAAACCTGTAAGTAACATCACAGCCTACTTGGGAGATGAAAGCATAGCCTTTGGAAAGTTCTGTACCTTGACCTGAAAATACTATGACTGCCCATCTGAGTCATTCCCATCCATAAGCACCTGAGTGCTCCATGAACATATGCTCTTTAGCTGCAGCTGGACTTAAAGATACCTGTAGGGGCTAGGACTGAGTCATACTTAACCTTACTTCCAGCTCTCTTCCACAATGCCTGGCATGTTAGAGATGCTCAACTGAGTTGGCATTGAGGGCCATTGTTTGGAATCTTTGCTGTGAAAATGCTTGGCCGTGCAGTGCTGACTGCTTTGTCACAAGTGGAGGTTGATTTCAGGCACTAGCAGCTCCAGAATTCCTGACTAATATGATGTACGTGTCCCAGAGAGCACAGAGGGTTTTGTTTTTATTTTTAAACTGTTGGATCTCCAGTGTCTAGAACAGTACCTGGCACAAGATCAATGTTCAATAAGTACTTGTCGAAGTATAAATACATGAAAACATTGGAAGGGCTTCAGGAGGTAATGTGTTTAGAAGGTGGCACAAAGGGACTGACTTTAAGTCACATTTGTTAAAGTCCACGTTTTCAACTTAGGTTTTATTTTGTAATTTTTACTGTGATTAAATATACATAACAAAAAATTTACCATTTTAACAGTTCTTAGGTATATAGTTCAGTGGCATTAAGTACATTGACATTGTTGTGCAACCATCTTCGTTATCCATCTTCAAAAATGTTTCAGCTTCCCAGACTGAAATTCCCTACCCATTAAACACTAACTTCCCATTTCCCCCTACTCCCCAACCCTGGCAATAACTATTCAATTTTCTGTCTCTCTAAATCTGACTACTCTAGGTACCTCATGTAAGTGAAATCATATAATATTTGTCATTCTGTGTCTGGCTTATTTCACTTAGCACAATGTCACCAAGGTTTATCCATGTTGTAGCATGTATCAAAATTTCATTCCTTTTTGTGGTTTCATGATATTCCATTGTATGTATATATACCATATATACATATTTTTCCATTTGTCTCAGTCAATTTGGGCTGCTGTAACAAATTACCGTAGACTAGGTAGCTAAAACAGTAAACATATATTTCTCATAGTTCTTGAGTCTGGGAACCAAAGATCAAGGTGCCAGCAGATCCTGTGTCTGGTTGAAGTCCACTTCCTGGTTTGCAGATGGCTGTCTTCTCATTGTATCCCCACATGGTGGAAAGCAGAGAGAGGGAGCAAGCTCTAGTGTCTCTTCCAATAAGGACACTAATCTCATTCACGAGGGTTCCGTCCTCATGACTTAATTACCTTCTGAAGACGTACCTACCTACTGATACCATCGCCCTGGGGGTTAGGATTTCAACATATGAATTTGGGAAAAGGGCACAAATATTTAATCCATGATACCATTCAACTGTCAGTGGATATTTGGGCTGTGTCCACCTATTGTGAATAATGCTGCCTGTGAACACGGGTGTACATATATTTATTTGAGTCCCCACTTTCAATTATTTTGGGTATTCACCCAGAAATGAAATTGCTAGATGATACGGCAATTCTATGTTTGATTTTTTTTTAAAGAAACCACCGTACTGCTTTCCACAGTGACTGAAGCATTTTACATCCCTATCAGTAAAGCATAAGAGTTCCAATTTCTTCACATCCTCACCTGTATTTGTTATGGAAATCCTGATGGGTGTGAAGTGTTATCACCTCATGTGGTTGATTTGCATTTCTGTGATCATTATTGATGTTGAGCATCTTTTCATGTATATTGATCATTTGTATATCTTCTTGGGAGAAATGTCTATTCAAGTCCTTCACCCATTTTTTTTTATAGATGTTTATTGGAGTATAATTGCTTCATAATACTGTGTTAGTTTCTGTTGCACAACAAAGTGAATCAGCCATATGCATGCACATGTCCCCATATCCCCTCTCTCTTGAGCCTCCCTCCCATCCTCCCTATCCCACCCCTCTAGGTCATCGCAAAGCACCAAGCCGATCTCCCTGTGCTATGCGGCTGCTTCCCACCAGCCAACTATTTTACATTTGGTAGTGTATATATGTTGATGCTACTCTCACTTCGCCCCAGCTTCCCCCTCCCACCCCATGTCCTCAAGTCCTTTCTTTATGTCTACCTCTTTATTCCTGCCCTGCAACTAGGTTCATCAGAACCATTTTCTTTTTAGATTCCATATGTGTTAGCATATGGTATTTATTTTTCTGCCTGACTTCACTCTGTGTGACAGACTCTAGGTCCATCCACCTCACTACAAATAACTCAGTTTCATTCCTTTTTATGGCTGAGTAATATTCCATTGTATATATGTGCCACATCTTCTTTATCCATTCATCTGTCGACGGACACTTAGGTTGCTTCCATCTCCTGGCTATTGTAAATAGTGCTGCAATGAACATTGTGGAACATGACTCTTTTTGAATTATGGTTTTCTCAGGGTATATGCCCAGTAGAGGGATTGCTGGGTCATATGGTAGTTCTGTTTTTAGTTTTTTAAGAAACCTCCATACTGTTCTCCATAGTGGTTGTATCAATTTACATCCCCACCAACAGTGCAAATGAAATTAGAACACTACTTAACACCATACACAAAAATAAGCTCCAAATGGATTAAAGAATTAAATGTAAGACCAGACACTATAAAACTCTTAGAGGAAAAACCCTCTTTGATATAAACCACAGCAAGATCTTTTTTAACCTACCTCCTAGAGTAATGGAAATAAAAACAAAAATAAACAAATGGGACTTAAACTTAAAAGCTTTTGCACAGCAAAGGAAACCATAAACAAGACAAAAAGACAACCCTCAGAATGGGAGAAAATATTTGCAAATGAAACAGTAGACAAAGGATTAATCTCCAAAATATACAAACAGCTCATGGAGCTCAATATCAAAATAATCACCCATTTTTTAATTGGGTTTTGTGTTTTGTTAAGATAGTTGTTTTACATTTTTGTCTAGTAAATTTGATGCCTGTCATGTTTAAGGGTTGTATTCTGCCAGTTTATTTTCTTCTCTGGAATGGGCCATATTTTCCTATTTCTTTGCATACCTTGTGATTTTTTACTTGTTGAAAATTAGGCATTTGGAAAAACAGCAATCTCTTCCAGTCATTGTAGACGGGCTCTGTGCTGGCCTAGTCCTTCACTAATTAGCCAGGTGTGCTCTGGGCCTTGGGATAAGCCTGAGTTGATAACTAAAGGTCTTTTCTGAGCGTGAGTTTTGTCTGGGCCCATGTGTAACTTTAAAAATCACCCCTTGCCCACACACACACAGGGTTGCTTATGAATGTTTTACTTCTCCAAAGTGTCTCACCCAGCATCTGCGCAGGGCCTTTGAGGGTCTATTATATGTCTCCACCAGTAATCTCTGGCCCTGCGCACCTACTAATCTTGGTCTCCTTGTAGCTTTCGTGAGCAGCTCTCATTCTTTCTCCCCAGCTGAGCTTTAAGTTTGATGAAACACATGTTCAGGTAGGCCCCAGACAGGTTAGAATGTTGCAGGTAAGGTCTGCTCTGACCCTCTGGTTCATGGAATAGAATTGGAAACTGGGATGCTGCCTCTTCCAGACCAAGACTCTGTCTCATCCAGGGACTCTGCATCCCCCAGGAGGTGGTAGGGCAAGGGCAAGTAAAACAGCGCAAAATTTCCTACCATTCTAGATGTGACTTTTTCTTGATTGGGTATCCTCTTGGTTGCTGGTAGGCCTTTGACTTTTTTTTCCAGCACTCTTATCAGGTTATTTTAGTGTGTGTGTATATGTTTCTGTGGGGAAGTGACGGCTTGGAGATACCTAGTCCACCATTTGCTGACATCACGCTTCATCTTAGGTTTTTAGACTTCATTTCGAGTAGCTTTGGGGGAGTTTTGATGGAAATTGATATTTTTTGAGTTGCCTCCTCACTGAAGTTACCCTTAGGCACTATGCCAGATGTCAGTATTTTGAAGCCATGAATGAAACTAGAAGGCAAAGTGAAGAGTGTATAGAAAGCCATATTTGGAGTTGGGAGAAAGCCTTTCTGCTATGAGGACATCACTGAGGGCGTGACTCACATGATCAACACGTGTTCTTTTTCTTTTTTTTTTGTGGTACGCAGGCCTCTCACTGTTGTGGCCTCTCCCGTTGTGGAGCACAGGCTCCGGACGCGCAGGCTCAGCGGCCATGGCTCACGGGCCCAGCCGCTCCGCGGCATGTGGGATTTTCCCGGACCGGGGCACGAACCCGTGTCCCCTGCATCGGCAGGCGGACTCTCAACCACTGCACCACCAGGGAAGCTCAACACATGTTCTTTATGCGGTCCCAGGGGAGAAGTTTCTCTCTTTACCTGATAAGGTTGAAAATACACAAATATTCTCTGAAAAGGAGGCAAGACGTTTCTCACATTCATTTGCCTCATGAGGAAACTGAAAATTAATAGAAGTTTTAGCCAGGATTCTTCTTCCCACTCTAACATGCTGCCCTCTCGCCCTCCCTGGAAAAGGAAGATTCCTTTGTAGCTGAAAGCAGACTCTGTCTTATTTGCTCATGTATCGCGTGCATCTGGAATTGTGCCTGGCACACAATAGATGTTCAATAAATATTTGTGGAATGACAATTGGGATTATCATATATGTTGTATGTTGGGGTTAACATACACACACTACTATATATAAAATAGATAACCAACAAGGACCTACTGTATAGCACAGGGAACTATACTCAATATTTTGTAATAACCTATGAGGGAAGAGACTCTGAAGAAAAAATATATATAACTGAATCCCTGTGCTGTATACCTGAAACATGATATTGTAAATCAACTACATTTCAGTAAAAAAAAAATTTGTGGAATGAATGAGTGAATGTGAGGAGTCAGTTTTCTATAGTATGAGAAAAAAGAGGACTTTAAAAATCTTTTAAAAATTTTGTTTAGTGAACTTTATGTTGAAGTATACATGTAGAAACATGTAGAAAAGGGCACCTATCCTAAGTATATAGGTCAGTGAGTTTTCCCATGAACACATACAGGTAACCAGCTTCCAGATACAGAAACAAAATGCCCTCTGATAGTCAAAACCCACCACTAACCCCTATCTTCTCTCTGAAGGGTAACAAGTACCCTGATTTCCTAACCCCATGTATTTGTTTTGCCTGTTCTTGAATTTCCTATGGATTAAATAATACAATACATACTTTTTTGTTGTTGTTCAGCATTTTGTGAGATTCCTCTATATTGTTGAGTGAAGTTGTAGTCAAACTTTTTTAACTTTTGAAACTCTAAAAACATTTTAGTTTACGGTCAGTCAATGCAAGGTGAAATCCCAGGTTTATGGAATAATAACCTTCACTAACCACCATTTACTGAGTACATAGTGACAGACACTGTGCTGAGAGTTGACATTCATGAATGATCTTACTTAACCCTTTCAACAGTTTCCTGAGGTGTAGGTATCATTCTCCCAGTTTCTTGATAAACATAGAGAAGTTAACTAGCTTGCTAGTTCATTAAGGCTCATAATTGATGGAACCCTCATTTGAACCCAGGCCCTGCAGTCAACCGTACTCATGTTTACATTGACCGCTACTCTCATTTGCCTCTTCCATATAGGATTCCTTTAAGAAAATGTTTTTAAATGAATATGCATTTAGGTCAAACCAGGGGAAAAAGTGGGGTTGGTACTGATTTAGAGATGACTGTCTTTTAGCCATCTGTACCGTGTGATTGGACAGCTTCCCAGAGCCTCTTTGCTATCTTGAACTGTACATATGTGACCCTTAGGGTTTTTGCCCTTTCATTGCCAAGGCTGATTCAGGGACCCAGAGTCCAGGAGAAGAGGAAGAGTGGAACTGGCCCCCGGCCTGTGTGTTACAGATTTTGGCCTCAGGATAGAGGCAGGAAGAATTGTCTCCAGCCATGTCCTGTGTCTTTGGGTCCCAACAGTCACGGGTCACAGACCCAGTTAGAGGTCAACTCCACACCAGCTGTTCTCAATATCTGTGTAGGAGGTGGTGACCTTGGTTTGAATCCTCCCCAGTTGAGAACTGGATTCCTCTGTTGAGTGGTAAGCTGCATCTGTGGAACTTTTCTCCAGAGGCAAACTTTCCCAGCCTGGGATTTACTGTGCTTACTTCCCAGCTGTTATTAACACACCATTCAGAATGAAGCAATTTTTTTTTTCTTGCTAGATTTTCCTTGGGCCAACATTTGGCTGTCTCCATTTTCATAGGCCTTAAATACACCAGCCTCACTTTGACTCCTGCTTTTGCATTCCTTTGTAGAAGATATTGGCAAGCAAGGACAGAGACATCTATTTGGCACCAGCAAAGGCTGTACTCATCCCCCTTCCTTGCTACTCACAATGACCTGTCCTTTTGTGAGGCCGGATGCTCCTCAAGTGTCCATTCTCCTTTTCCCTACAGTTTTTTTTTTTTTTTTTTTTTTTTGGCTGCGTTGGGTCTTCGTTGCTGCGTGCGGGCTTTCTCTAGTTGCGGTGAGCAGGGGGCTACTCTTCATTGCAGTGCGTGGACTTCTCATTGCGGTGGCTTCTCTTGTTGCAGAGCTACTGAAGCTCTGCTCTAGGCACCCGGGCTTCAGTAGCTGCAGCACGTGGGCTTCAGTAGTTGCGGTGCATGGGCTCAGTAGTTGCGACGTGCGGGCTCTAGGGGATGCGGGCTTCAGTAGTTTTGATTTAGTTGCTCCATGGCATGTGGGATCTTCCCGGACCAGGGATCTAACCGTGTCTCCTGCATTGGCAGGTGGATTCTTAACCACTGCACCACCAGGAAGTCCCTCCCTTCAATTTTTTATTAAAAAAAAAGTTTTCTTTGCTGATTTTACAGATTTTGCCAGGATTTAACTCTTAGTTTGGATCTTTCACTTCCCCAGTTTTGGGGAAAAATGCATGCCCTCTGTCTTAGGTCCCTTTCCTAATTCTTATTCAAGCCTTCAGCCTTTGGGGAGTTCTCTCGGTGTCATCAGCGTCCTCTGTCAGTTCAACACTTTCCTTTATCTCTCTGTTGCTTTTAAAGATATATACTGTCAGCCACATAGCACAGGGAGATCAGCTCGGTGCTTTGTGACCACCTAGAGGGGTAGGATAGGGAGGGTGGGAGGGAGACACAAGAGAGAGGAGATATGGAGCCATATGTATATGTGTAACTGATTCACTTTGTTATAAAGCAGAAACTAACACACCATTGTAAAGCAATTATACTCCAATAAAGATGTTAAAAAAAAAAGATATATACTGTCCAGAGTTTTATGATTGTGGACTTTGCTTATTTCCTCTGCTGATCTTACGCTTTAAAAAGTGTCTTTCTCCAGCCTCTCCCCTTTTCTGTTCCACTTCCTCTTGTCTCAGAGAATGATTTTAAACCAGGAAGCACAAATTCATATTCCCCACAGCCTCCCTGAGTTGTCTGGAAGAGCCAAGCTTCTTTTGCACCAGGCATCTTGCTGGACACATTCCCATGCTTCACCCATGGGAATCCTCACGGCTGCCTTTGCAAGAGACCCGCTACTACTGCAGTTTGAGAGAGATGAGGAAATTGTGCCAAAAGGCATAGAGCTAGGAATCAAACTCAGGTTTATTTAGAGCCAATATTTGGTCTGCTGTACCCACTTGCCTCCAAGTCCTTTTATGTTTGGTAATTGTAAAAGAAAACTGTTCAGAGGAGAAGGGTCCCATTCTGTAGTTTGTGGAGGGAGCTTCCTAAAATAGAGGGCCTGTCGGACAGTATTTCTCTATCCATTCACCTAACCGGACGCCTCCATCTTTCAAAGCCCAGCTCAGATCTGACCTCTTCTGTGCAGCCTCCACTGGGAACGGCCGCCCCTAGTGTCCCCTTGTTCCATTGAATAATCGAGAGGCTTGTTCGAGCACATGTTTGGCACCTACTTATTTCACATTTTTATTTCATTGTTCCTACTAAGGCGCATCCCACCTCCCATCCTCGACCACTTAAGGGTGGCGGTTCTTTCATGTGCTTTCATTTATCTTCCAAGTTGCCCCGAACATAGTTTGCACCTAGGAAATATATTTTGATAAACTGGATTCTTATTTAGATTCTAGCTATTCTTTCCTTTTGTGTTTTGTCCTTTTTTTCCCCTTTCAAGTCCAAGGCTTTACACTTGAGTTTCCCGCCTTCCTCACAAAAGCCCTTGTATGTTTCCAGGTAGCTTAAGTGTCATCTTTCCAGGCTGCTCAGTTCTCTGCATCTCCCTCCTTATCCATATCCCTTAATAGCAGCAGCCTTCATGGGGCCCCAAACCTATGCAACCTTGCATTATTACGCTTTCATAATAAAATTTTTCAGGGAATTGTTAATCAGTATCATTTGAATTCCTCTTACATGCCAGGCACTAGATTAGGTGGGGAGTAAAATCAGGGCCCCTAGAGACAACTGACCCTGTTTTCAAGGAGCTAAGCAAGCCATTGTAGCCTGATGAATGGTGTGAGAGGGGAGACAGGGCTGCAGGGGAGGGACACAAGCCCGAATTGGGCATTGGGGAACATTCCATGAAGTATCGCCACCATGGGGAACTAAAAAGAGTTGGATATGACTAGAACATAAAATGGGACTGAAGATACGGGGCAGAGGAGGGGCAGGAGATGCAGGAAACGTGACCAGAACCCACAGCAGGGGCCCATCACCGAGGACCCTATAACCCTGGCCAGGAGGTTGAACTTGATCCCAGGAGCAGTGAGAAGCCCCTGAAGGGATTTTGTCAGGGATAGGGGTCGTTCTCAAAGCCTGCCACCCTGACCGTGCACTGAGGCCTTTGAAGCCAGATGCTTGTGTAGCTTTTCTGTAACTCAAAAGACCTTGGCAGTAACTGCTCAGCCGTTGATGGTGAGGAAGTTGCAGAGCTGGGATTCTGGCTTTCCTCCTACCAGCCCCACTGCCTGAAATGGAATTGAAGTAGGAGGGAAGTGGACTTCACAGGATAGGCTTAAGTGCTTACTCTGTTCTGGGCATTCTGCTACACACTAGTTTATGTATATAATTTTATTTAATCTCCACAACAACTTTGCAGCAAATGTGTTATCCCTCATTTACCAGATATGTAAACAAACTCAAAGAGGTTAGATAATTTAATCAATAACAATATCTGATAATAAATGTTAGATAAACTGAATGACTGCAGCTGGAGTGGCCAAGAAACAACCAACCAACCACAGCACAGTTTACACTTAACTTCCCGTTGAACCTAATCTCATAGACAACTTTATTAAAAATGCACTTAAGGTCATTTTCTCCCTCAAGTGTGTATCTTCCTAAGGTTTACAATGGCATTATATTAAGAGGAAGGAAGGAAGGAAGAGAGGAAGAAAAACAGGGAGAAACCTCTGCAAAGCTTCCCCTTATCCAAGTTCTACACTGACTTGAACTAGACTCTCTGTGACTTTGCAGTATATATGACAATGATGATTCCTGGTTAAGAAATTACACATTTGGGGTAGGAGGGATATTTGCCTACTTGTGATTTACAAATGAGCTTTTTAGCATTTGAGGCATGAACTGTCATTATACAAAATTTTTATCATAATTATGAATGAACTTTCTATATGAAAGACCTACCAGCACCTCTACTTAAGAAGAAAGCCTCACTTTAATTAGAAATGGGACCTATATGGTCATAAAATGGCATTTATTTAATAAAGCGATGGAATCTGTCAAGTCAGTGGGCTTTTACGTCCCTGTCCCTTCTGCCTTCAGTTACAGGGCCTGTAGCTGTGATTGGGTGGGAAACTTCTTGCAAGAAATAGCAGAAGGCCTGGGCCCATCCCTTGCTGCCTCGTCACCTCAGCCAAGTTGTTTTCCTGCCTTAGGCCTCCGTTTCTTCAGCATTTTCTTTTTTAAATTTAAAGAAGTCCCTTTGCCTCCTCAAGTATATCACGCCAGAATTCTCCCCTCAATCTTTCTGGTGCATTACCAATTTCCCGTCTCTACGGGATCATTCCCATCTGCGCACAGAGACCTCTATGGTATCCCAGCTTCAAAAGCCTTTTCCCTTCTTCCACCTACCCTCCAGACACTGCCTCATTTCTCTTGTCTATTCACAGCAAAGCTCCTTGAAAGAACCAGTGTCTGAAACCCCTCTTCTCCACTTCTTTTCATTTTATTTTTTTTATTGAAGTATAGTTGATTTACAATGTTGTACCAATCTCTGCTGTACAGCAAAGTGACTCAGTTATACATATATATATACATGCTTTTTTTATCTTCTTTTCCATTATGGCTTATCCCAGTATATTGACTATAGTTCCCTGTGCTATGCAATGGGACATTGTTGTTTATCCATATTCTAAATGTAATAGTTTGTAGCTATTAACCCTGAACTTCCAGTCCCTCCCTCTCCCTCCCCTCCTCCTCTCCACTTACTGAACTCTGTCCAGTCAGGCTTTGGCCTATGCCATTCCCTCAAAACAACTCCTTTGAATGTAGACCATGATCTCCCCGTTTCTAAATCCAGTGGTCCACTCTCAGGCCTCATCTTTCCTGACCTGTCAGCAGGACTGAACACTGCTGATCATTCTTTCTTCTTAAAGCGCTGTCTTCACTTGGTTTCTAGAAAACCTCTCCGTCTCACCTCCACTGCCACCTATATCATTAACAGCTCTTTTTCAGTCTTCTTTGCAGGTTTCTTTTCCACGTCTTCATTTCTGAGTATTAGAATGGCCCATGGCTCAGTCCTTCAGTATCTTTTCTATGTACACTCCTCCTTAGGTGATTTTATCTATTCTAATGGCTTTAATACAGTCTTATGCTGAGACTCCTACATTTGAATCTCCAACCACACTTCTTGGGCTCCAGAGTTTGTTTCCAATTGACTTTTCAATACCTCCACTTGAATATCTGGTAAGCATCTCAAACTCAACATCTTTGAAACTGAACTCTTAACTCTCCCCACCTCAGCCCCCAACCTTTTCTTTCTACAGTCCTCCCGTCTGAATTTCATTCTTTCCTCCTGAGTAAATGACAATTGCAATCTTCCAGTTACCCAAGCCAAAAACTTTGAGGTCTTTCTTCTTTCTTTCTTTCTCTCTCTTTCTTTCTCTCTCTTTCTCTTTCTTTCTTTCGTTCTTTCGTTCTTTCTTTCTTTCTCTCTTTCTCTCTTTCTCTCTCTCTCTCTCTCTTCCTCTCTCTCTTCCTCTCTCTCTCCCCCTCTCCCTCTCCCTCTCCCTCTCCCTTCCCCCTCCCCTCCCCCTCCCCTCCCCTCCCTTCCCCCTCCCCTCCCCTCCCCTCCCCTCCCCTCCCTCCCCCTCCCCCTCTCCTTCCCTCCCTCTCTCCCTCCCTCCCTTCCTTCCATACCCACATCCTTGATTCAGCCACTTCTCATTACCTCTAGCACCCTGGTCTCTTACTTGGCTTATTCCAGTGGGCTTCTTCTATCTGACCTCCTTGTTTCCATCTTTACCTTTTTTCCCCAGCTTTATTGAGATCTAATTGACACAAAACATTGTGTAAGTTTAAGGTGTGCAGTGTGTTGATTTGATACATTTATATATTGCAAAATGATTACCACCACAGGCTTAGCTAACACCTCCAAACTGTCATATTTCTTTATGTGTGTGTGTGTGTGTGTGTGTGTTAAGAACACTTAAGAGCTATTCTCTTAGCAACATTCAACTATGTAATACAGCATTATTGGCTAAAATCACCATGCTGTACATTAGATGCCCAAACATGTTAATCTTATAACTGAAAGTTTGTACCCTTTGACCAGTGACCACCACTTTACTTTCTGTTACTGAGTTTGACATTTTTAGATTCCACATGTAAGTGAGATCATACATTATTTGTCTTTCTTTGTCTGACTTACTTCACTTAGCATTATACCCTCGAGGTTCATCCACGTTGTTGCAAATGGCAGGACTTCCTTCTTTCTTCTGACTAATATTCATTGTGTATCTATACCACATCTTCTTTATCCATTCATCCACTGACAGACACTTAGGTTGTTTCCATATCTTGGCTATTGTGAGGAATGCTGCAATGAACACAGGAGTGCAGACATCTCTACGAGATCCCGATTTCAGTCTCTTTGGATACGTACCCAGAAGTGGATTTCTGGGTCATATGGTAGTTCTATTTTTAACTTTTTGAGGAACCTCTATGCTGTTTTTCATAATGACTGCACCAATTTACATCTCCACCAAAGTGCACAAGGGTTTCCCTCTCTCTACACCCTTACCAACACTTGTTCTCTTGTCTTTTTGCTTATAGCTATTCTAACAAGTGTGAGGTGATATCTTATTGTGGTTTTGATTTGCATTTCCTGATGATTAGTGATGTCAACTACTTTTGCATGTGCCTGTTGGCCCTCTATGTCTTTGGAAAACTGTTTATTCAGTGTGTCTGCCTATTTTTCAGTCGGGTTGTTCAGTTTTTTGTTTTTTTTGCTATTCAGTTGTGTGAGTTCTTTATACACAGTAGTCCCCCCTTATCTATAATTTCACTTTCTGTGCTTTCAGTTACCCACAGTCAACCATGGTCCAAAAATATTGATTGAAAATTCCAGAAATAAACAATTCATAAGTTTTAAATTGTGTACCATTCTGAGTAGTATGATGAAATCTCACACAGACCTGCTCTGTCCTGCCCAGGATCCCCAGCCATTGACATTGTCATGGCTCAGTGATCCACGATCACCTAGAGCAGATGATCTGCTTCTGATGTATTGTCAAAAGGCCAATGAATAGTAGCCTAACACTAGGTTGCAATGCCTATGTCCTTCACCTCACTTCATCTCATCATGTAGGCTTTTTATCATCTCACATCATTAGAAGAAGAAGAAGGCTGAATACAGTATGATAAGATATTTTGAGAAAGGGAGAGAAAGAGAGACCACATTTGCTTTACAGTATATTGTTATAATTTATTACAGTATATTGTTACTATACTGTTTATTACAGTATATTGTTATAATTCTATTTTATTATTAGTTGTTGTTAATCTCTTACTGTGTCTAATTTATAAATTAAACTTTGTCATAGATATGTATGTATAGGAAAAAAACATAGTATATATAGTGTTTGGTACTCTATACAGTTTTAGGCATTCACTGGAGGTCTTGGAACCTCATAGATAAGGAGGAACTACTGTACTTCGGATATTAACTGCTTATCAGATATATGATTTGCCAATATTTTCTCTCATTCCATACATTGTCTTTTCATTTTGCTGATTGTTTCTTTTGCTGTGCAGAAGCTTTTTTAATTTGTTGTCACACTTGTTTTTGCTGTTGTTGCTTGTGTTTTGCTGTCTTATCCAGGAAATCACTGCCAAGACCAAGGTCAGAGAACTTTCTTCCTATGTTTTCTTCTACATGTATAATGTTTTCAGTTCTTAAATTTAAGTCTCTAATTCATTTGAGCTATTTTTTTCTGAATGGTCTAAAATAGGGGTCCTATTTTATTCTTCTGCATGTGGTTATCCAGTTTTCCCAGCACCATTTATTGAAGAGACTATCTTTTCCACATCAAGTATTCTTGGCTCCCTCCTCAAATATTAGTTTGCCTTATATGTTGGGGGTTCATTTCTGGGCTCTTGGTTCTGTTCCATTGGTCCTTGTGTATATGTTAATGCCAGTACAATAC
The DNA here is from genome assembly GCF_964374135.1 of Grampus griseus. NCBI lineage: Eukaryota > Metazoa > Chordata > Mammalia > Artiodactyla > Delphinidae > Grampus > Grampus griseus. The sequence continues at coordinate 110,233,748 of NC_138997.1, read as the reverse complement.
TATTTTAATTTCTATAGTTTTGTAATATAGTTTGATACCAGGATGTGTGCTGTCTCTGGCTTTCTTCTTCCTCAGGATTGTGTTGGCTATTTGGAGTCTTTTGTGGTTCCATACAAATTATAAGACTGTTTTTTTCTATTTCTGCTAAAAATGCCATTGGAATTTTTTTTTTTATTTGCGTACGCGGGACTCTAACTGTAGTGGCCTCTCCCATTGCGGAGCACAGGCTCCGGATGCACAGGCTCAGCAGCCATTGCTCATGGGCCCAGCCGCTCCGCGGTATGTGGGATCTTCCCAGACCGGGGCACGAACGCGTGTCCCCTGCATCGGCAGGCGGACTCTCAACCACTGAGCCACCAGGGAAGCCCTGCCATTGGAATTTTGATGGGGACTTCATTGATGGCTTTGGGTAATATGGACATTTTAACAATATTAATTCTTCTGATCCACAAACATGAAATATCTCTCCAAACTTTTTTGGTTTACCTAGTGCCACTTGTTAATTTTTGCATTTGTTGGTGTCAAATCCAAATAATCATTGCCAAGACTGACTTCAAGGAATTTACCACCTATACTTCCTTCTGTGAGTTTTATTGTTTCAGGTCTTACATTCAAGTCTTTAATCCATTTCGAGTTAGTTTTTGTGTATGGTGTAAGATGGTGGTTCAGTTTCTTTCTTTTGCATGTGGATAACCAGTTTTCTCAACATCATTTATTGAAGAGATTGTCCTTTCCTCATTGTATATTCTTATCTCCTTTGTCATAAATTAATTGACCATATATGCATGGTTTTACTTCTGGGCTCTCTGTTCTGTTCAATTAATCTATGTGTCTAGATTTTTTTGCCAATACCATCTGGTTTTGATTTCTATAGTTTTGTAATATCGTGTGATGTCAGAAATTTTGATGCCTCCAGCTTTGTTCATCTTTCTCAAGATTGCTTTGACTATTCATGCTCTTTTGTGGTTCCATACTAATTTTAGGGTAATTTATTTCTACACCTGTGAAAAATGCCATTGGAATTTTGACAGGAATTACATTGAATCTGTAGTTTGCTTTGAGTAACATAAACATTTTAACAATATTTTTTCAATCCAACAGCACAGAATATCTTTCCATTTATTTGTATATTCAATTTCTTTCATCAGTGTCTTAGTTAAATTTATTGGTTAAATCTTGGTTAAATTTATTCCTAGGTATTTTATTCTTTTAGATGCGATGTATATAGGAATGTAAATGAGATGGTTTTCTTATTTTCTCTTTCTAATAGCTTAGTATATAACATTGCAACTGATTTTTCTATGTTGATTTTTGTATCCCACAACTTTACTGAATTCCTTTATTAGTTCTAACATTCTTTGGTGGTGTCCTTATGGTTTTCTACATAAAATATATTGTATCTGCAAATGGTGACTGTTTAACTTCTTTCTAATTTGTATACCTTTTTATTCTTTTTCTTGCCTAATTGCTCTGGCTTAGATGAGTGGACATCCTTGTTTTGTTTCTGATCTTAGAAGAAAAGTTTCCAGCTTTTCATCATTGAGTATGTGTGAGTTTGTCATATATTGCCTTTATTATGTTGAGGTACATTTCCTCTATACCCACTTCGTTGAGAATTTTTATCAGAATGGATGTTGAATGCCTTTCTGACATCTGTTGAGATGACCATATGATTTTTATCCTTCATTTCGTTAACATGGTATATGATATTCATTGATTTTGCAGATGTTGAACCATCCTTGCATCAGTGGAATAAATTCAACCTAATCATTGTGTATGATTATTTTAATTTATTGTTGAATTTGGCTTGTTAATATTTTGTTGAGTGTTTTTACATCTATGTACATCAGGATATTGGCCAGTAATATAATTTTCTTGTAACGTCCTTGTCTTGTTTGGTATCAAGGTAATGCTGGCCTTGTAAAATAAATTTATAAGTGTTCTGTCTACATCAATTTTTTGGAAGTGCTTGAGAAGGATTGTCGTTAATTCTTCATTTTTATTTTTAAAAATTTTATTGAATTGTGTTTGACTTATTAGTTTCAGGTAATTCAGTATTTTTATATATTTTATGCAAGAGGAAGTTATTAAAATATTTACTACATTCCCTGTGATGTACATTACATCCTTGTCACATATATTTTAACCTACTATTTTGTCCCTCTTAATCCCTTTTATCTATTTTGCCCCTTCTCCCACTCTCTCTCCTCTAGTAACCACTAATTTGTTCTCTGTATCTGTGAGTCTGTTTCTGTTTCATTATAATTGTTTTTTTAGATTCTACATGTAAGTGAAACCATAGAGTATTTTCTTCTGTCTTATTTCGCTGAACATTATACCCTCCAGGTCCATCCATGTTGTCACAAATTTTCATTATTTTATGGCTGAGTATTATTAGTGTGTGTGTGCTTGTGCATGTGCGTGTGTGTGTGTGTGTGTGTGTGTGTATGTGTTGTGTTATCCATTCATCTATCAATGGGCACTTAAGTTACGTCCATAGTTTGGCTATTGTAAATAATGTTGCAATGAACATAAGAGTGTGTATTTCTTTTTGAATTAGTGTTTTTGTTTTCTTCAGATAAATACCCAGGAATGTAATGCTGGATCACATGATAGTTCTATTTTTGAAGAACCTCCATACTTTTTCCATAGTGGCTGCACCAAGTTACATTCCTACCAGCAATGAATGAGGGTTCCCTTTTCTTCACAGCCTTGCCAACACTTGTTATTTGTTGTCTTTTTGTTAATAACCATTCTGACAGGTGTGAGGTGATATCATATTGCAGTTTTGATTTGCATTTCCCTGATGATTAGTGATGATGGTCATCTTTTCATGTGCCTGTCTTCTTTGGGAAAAATGCCTATTCAGGTCTGGTTCTCTGCCTATTTTTTAATTGAGTTGCTTTTATTTTTGATATTAAATTTTATGAGTTGTTTAAATATTTTAGATATTAACCCCTTATCAAACATAGTTTGCAAATATCTGCTCCCAAGATATTGAGGAAAGTAGGTTGACTTTTCTTTTTGTTGATGGTTTCCTTTGCTTTGCAAAAGCGTTTAAGTTTGATTAGGTCCCGTTTGCATACTTTTTGCTTTTGTTTCCCTTCTCTGAGGAAACAGATCCAAAAAATATTGCTAAGACCAAAGTCAAAGAGCTTACTGCTTGTTTTCTTCTAGGAGTTTTATGGTTTAAGGTCCCAAATTTAGGTCTATAATTCATTTTGAATTTATTATTGTATATGGTGTGAGAAAATGTTCTAGTTTCATTCTTTTACAAGTAGCTGTCTGGTTTTCTCAGAACCACTTATTGAAGACACTGTCTTTTCCACATTGTACATTTTTGCCTCCTTTTTCATAGATTAGTTGACCATATAAGTATGGATTTGTTTCTGGGCTCTTTATTCTGTTCTGTTGATCTGTATTTCTTTTTGTGCCAGTGTCATACTGTTTGATTACTGTAGCTTTGTAGTGTAGTCTGAAGTTGGGGAGTATGATACCTCTAGGCTTGTTGTTTTTTCTCAAGATTGTTTTGGCTATTCAGGGTCTTTTGTGGTCCCATACAAATCTTAGGATTATTTGTTCTTGTTCTGTGAATAATATCATGAGTGTTTGATAGTTATTGCATTAAATTTGTAGATTGCTTTGGGTAGTATGGACATTTTAACAATTCTTCCAGTCCATGAACACAGAGTATCTTTCTACTTATTTGTATTGTCTTCAATTTTCTTCATCAATGTCTTATAGTTTTCATATCCTTGGTTGAATTTATTCCTAGGTATTTTATTCTTTTTGACTTGATTATAAGTGGGATGGTTTTCTTGACTTCTCTTTCTGATAGTTCATTATTAATGTAAAAAGTGCAACAGATTTCTGTAAATCTTGTATATTACAACTTCACTGAATTCACGTATAGCTCTAATAGTTTTTTGGTGGAGTCTTCAGGGTTTTCTATATATCATATCATGTCATCTGCAAATAGTGACAGTTTTACCTCTTCCTTTCCAATTTGGATCCTTTTTATTTTCTTTTCCCTTGTCTGATTGCTATGGCTAGGACTATCAACACTATGATGGATAAAAGTGACAAGAGTGGGCATCCTTGTCTTGTTCCTGATCTTAGAGGAAAAGCTTTCAGCTTCTCACCAGTAAGAATGATGTTAGCTGTGGGTCTGTCATAAATCTCCTTTATTATATTGAGATATGTTCCCTCTATACCAACTTTGATAAAAGCTTTTATCTTAAATGGATGTTGAATTTTGTCAAATGATTTTTTTGCATCTATTGAGATTATCATGTAATTTTTATACTTTGTTTTGTTAATGTGTGTATCACATTGACTGATTTGTGGATATTAAATCATCCTTGAATCCCTGAGATAAATCTTAGTCAATCATGATGTATGATTCTTTTTATGTATTGTTGAATTTGATTTGCTAATATTTTGTTGAGGATTTTTGCATCTCTGCTCATCAAGGATTTTGGCCTGTATTTTTTTTTTTTTTTTTTTTTTTTAGTGTCTTTGTCTGGTTTTCATATCAGGGTAAAACTGGCCTTGTAGAATGAGTTTGGAAGTATTCCCTCCTCTTCAATATTTTGGAATAGTCAGAAAAATAGATATTAACTCTTCTTTAAATGTTTGGTAGAATTCCCCTGTGAAGAAGCCTGTTCTGTTTGTTGGGAATTTTTTATTACTGATTCAATTTTATTACTAGTGAATGATCATTCAGATTTTCTATTTCTTTCTGATTCAGTCTTGGAAGATTATATGTTTCTAAGACTGTATCCATTTCTTCTAGGTTGTTCAGTTTAGTGGCATGTAACTGTTTATAGTATTCTCTTTTGACTGTATATTTGTGATATAGGTTGTAACTTCTCCTCTTTCATTTCTAATTTTATTTTATTTGGGCCTTCTCCTTTTTCTTGATGAGTCTGGTTAAATGCTCATTTTTTTTTTTTTTTAATTTTTAAAAAGCAGCTCTTAAGTTTAGCAGTCTTTTCTACTGGTTTTTTTTGTTGTTGTTGTTGTTCTTTATTTCCTCTCTGATCTTTATTATTTCCTTCTTCTGCTGACTTTGGGCATGATTTATTCTTTTTCTAATCCCTTTAGAGGGAAAGTTAGGTTGTTTGAGCTTTACTTGTTTCTTGAAGTAGGCCTGTATGGCTGTAAACTTCCCTCTTAGAACTGCTTTTGCTGTGTCCCATAGATTTATAAAGTTGTGTTCCTATTTTCATTTGTCTCAAGGTATTTTTTCATTTCTTTTTTGATTTCTTCATTGATCCATTGTATTTTTAGTAGCACGTTGCTTACTCTCCATGTTTGTGCTTTTTCCAGTTTTCTTCCTGTAATTGATTTCTAGTTACATACTATTGTGGTCGGAAAAGAAGCTTGATATAACTTCAGTTGTCTTAAATTTTTTGACAGTTGTTTTGTGGCTAGCATGTGATCAATCTTGGAGGAGGTTCTGTGTGCATTTAAGAAGAAGGTATATTCTGCTGTTTTTGGATGGAATATTCTATAGATATTAAGTCCTGGTGGAATATGTCATTTAAGGCTATTGTTTCCTTATTGATTTTCTGCCTAGGTGATCTATCCATTGATGTAAGTGGGTGTTTGTTCTTTAAATGTTTGGTAGAATTCACCAGTGAAGCAGTCTGGTCCTGGAGTATTGTTTGTTGAGAGGTACGATTACTGATTCAATCTCCTTACTCATTATTGGTCTGTTCATATTTTGTTTCTTTATAATTCAGTCTTTCTAGGAATTTTTCTGTTTCTGGGAATTTATCCACTTCTAGATTATTCAGTTTTGGACATATAATTGTTTTTAGTAGTCTCTTATGATACTTTGTATTTCTGAGGTATCAGTTGTAATATCTCCTCTTGCATTTCTAATTTTGAATCCTCATCCTCTTTCAGTTTTTCTAAGTTTGTCAAACTAAAAGTTCATGAATTTTCTTTATCTTTTCAAAAAAACAGCTTTTAATTTCAATGATATTTTCTATTGTTTTTGTGGTCTCTATTTCATTAATTTCTGCTCTGATTTTGGTACTGACCTCCTTCTGCTAACTTTGGGCTTAATTTGTTCTATTTTCTAGTTCCTTGAGATGTAAATTTACATTGCTTATTTGAGATTTTTCTTTTTTATTAATATACACATTAATATATGAATATATAAAATTCCTTTTTAGAACAGTTCTTGCAGCATCCCATCATTTTTGATATGTTGTACCTTCATTTTTTAATTTGTATCTAAGCTATTTGATTTCCCTTGCTTTTTTTTTCTTTGGTTTTTTTTTGTTTTGTTTTTTTTAACATCTTTATTGAAGTATAATTTCTTTACAATGGTGTGTTAGTTTCTGCTTTATAACAAAGGGAATCAGATATACATATACATATGTTCCCATATCTCTTCCCTCTTGCATCTCCCTCCCTCCCACCCTCCCTATCCCACCCCTCTAGGTGGTCACAAAGCACCGAGCTGATCTCCCTGTGCTATGCAGCTTCTTCCCACTTGCTATCTATTTCACATTTGGTAGTGTATATAATTCCATGCCATTCTCTCACTTCGTCTCAGCTTACCCTTCTGCCTCCCCATGTCCTCAAGTTCATTCTCTACGTCTGCATCTTTATTCCTGTCCTGCCCCTAGGTTCTCCATAACTAATTTTTTTTTTTTAGACTCCGTATATATGTGTTAGCATATGGTATTTGTTTTTCTCTTTCTTACTTCACTCTGTATGACAGACTCTAGGTCCATCCACCTCACTACAAATGACTCAATTTCATTTCTTTTTATGGCTGAGTAATATTCCATTGTATATATGTGTGACATCTTTATCCATTCATCCGATGATGGACAGTTAGGTTGCTTCCATCTCCTGGCTACTGTAAATAGAGCTGCAATGAACATTTTGGTACATGACTCTTTTTGAATTATGGTTTTCTCAGGGTATATGCCCAGTAGTGGGATTGCTGGGTCTTATGGTAGTTCCATTTGTAGTTTTTTAAGGAACCTCCATACTGTTCTCCATAGTGGCTGTATCAATTTACATTCCCACCAGCAGTGCAGGAGTATGCCCTTTTCTCCACACCCTCTCCAGCATTTATTGTTTCTAGATTTTTTGATGATGGCCATTCTGACCAGTGTGAGATTATATCTCATTGTAGTTTTGATTTTCATTTCTCTAATGATTAATGATGTTGAGCATTCTTTCATGTGTTTGTTGGCAATCTGTACATCTTCTTTGGAGAAATGTCTGTTTAGGTCTTCTGCCCATTTTTGGATTGGGTTGTTTGTTTTTTTTCTTATTGAGCTGCATGTGCTGCTTGTAAATTTTGGAGATTAATCCTTTGTCAGTTGCTTCATTTGCAAATATTTTATCCCATTCTGAGGGTTGTCTTTTAGTCCTGTTTATGGTTTCCTTTGCTGTGCAAAAGCTTTGAAGTTTCATTAGGTCCCATTTGTTTATTTTTGTTTTTATTTCCATTTCTCTAGGAGGTGGGTCAAAAAGGATCTTGCTGTGATTTATGTCATAGAGTGTGCTGCCTATGTTTTCCTCTAAGAGTTTGATAGTTTCTGGGCTTACATTTAGGTCTTTAATCCATTTTGAGCTTATTTTTGTATATGGAGTTAGGGAGTGTTCTAATCTCATACTTTTACATGTACCTGTCCAGTTTTCCCAGCACCACTTATTGAAGAGGCTGTCTTTTCTCCACTGTATATTCTTGACTCCTTTATCAAAGATAAGGTGACCATATGTGCATGGGTTTATCTCTGGGCTTTCTATCCTGTTCCATTGATCTATATTTCTGTTTTTGTGCCAGTACTATACTGTCTTGATTACTGTAGCTTTGTAGTATAGTCTGAAGTCAGGGACCCTGATTCCTTCAGCTCTGTTTTTCTTTCTCAAGATTGCTTAGGCTATTCGGGGTCTTTTGTTTTTCCATACAAACTGTGAAATTTTTTGTTCTAGTTCTGTGAAAAATGCCAGTGGTAGCTTGATAGGGATTGCATTGAATCTGTAGATTGCTTTGGGTAGTAGAGTCCTTTTCACAATGTTGATCCTTCCAATTCAAGAACATGGTATATCTCTCCATCTATTTGTACCCTTTCTTGTTTTGATCCATTGGATTTTCATGAGTATATTGATTAATCTGCACATATTTGTGAATTTTCCAGCTTTTCTCTTGTTATTGATTTCTAGTTTCATACCATTGTGACTGGAAAAGATACTTTTATGATTTCAGTCTTCTTATATTTGCTAGGACTTGTTTTGTCACATATTATGTGATCTATTCTGAAGAAAGTTTCGTTTAAGCTTGAGATGAATCTGTATTCTTTTGCTGTTAGACCATTCTTCTGTATATGTCTGGTGGGTTTATTTGGTCTAAAGTTTGGTTCAAGTCTAACATTTCCTTGTTTTTCTGTCTTGGTATCTCTCCATTGTTGAAAATGGAGTACTGAAGTCCCCTACTATTAATGCATTATTGTCTATTTCTCCCTTCAGAACTATTAGTATTTGCTTAATATATTTAAGGTGCTCTAATGTTGAGTGTGTATATACTCATGATTGTTTTATCTTCTTAATAAACTGACACCCTTATCATTATAATGTCCATGTTTTCCTCTTGATATTGTTATTGGCTTAAAGTCTATTTTTTTTCTGATATAAATATAGCTACTCCTGCTCTCTTGGTTTCCAAGTGCATGGAATATGTCTACTCTTCATTTGATCCATGTGTGTCCTTAAAGCTGAAGTGAGTCTTTTGTAGGCAGCATATAGTTGGATCTTGTTTTTTAATCCATATAGCCACTCTATGCCTTTTCATTTGAGAATTCAGTCCATTAATATTTAGAGTAATTATTGGTAGGTAAGTTTTGAAGTTCTGGTTTTCTTTTCTTCTTTTTCCTTCCTTTCTTTGTAAGTTGATGACTTTCTGTAGTGGAATGCTTTGATTCCCTTCTCTTTATCTTGTGTATCTGTTGTAGATTTTGGCTTTGTATTTCCCATGAGGTTTACATAAAACAGCTGTTTTGTTTTTGTTTTGTTTATTTGTTTTTGTTTTTGGTCACGCCATGCAGCTTGTGAGATTTTAGTTACCTCACCAGGGATTGAACCCAGAGCCACGGCAGTAAAAGCACTGAGCCCTGACCACTGGACTGCCAGGGAAGTCCCAAAACATCTTGTATATATAACAGTCTAATTTGCACTGATAACTTTGACTGCATATAAAAACTATATTTTTACTCTCTCCCCCTTTTATGTTTCTGATGTCATCTTTAACCATTTTTTTTTAAATTGTGTATCCATTAACAACTTGTTGAAGCTAGAGCTATTTTTATGCTTTTGTGCCTTAACCTTTACTCTAGAATTAAGTAGTTAGCACATCACCATATTAGAGTATTCTGAATCTATTTGCTAATCTTTACCAATGTGTGGTATATTTTTATGTTTTCATTTTACTAGTAAGCATTCTTTTTTTTTTTTTTTTTTTACTAGTAAGCATTCTTTTGTTTCAAATCAAATAACTCATTTCAGCACTTCTTGTAAGGTTGGTTTAATGGTCATCAATTTCCTTTTGTTTATTAGGGAAAGTCTTTATTTCACCTTCAGTTCTGAAGAACAACTTTGCTTGGTAAAATAGTGTTGGTTAGCAGTTTCTTTCTTTAACACTTTGCCTATGTCATTCCATTCTCTCCTGACCTGTGAGGTCTCTGTTGAGAAATCCACTGATAGCCTTATGTGGGTTCCTTTGTATGAGAGAATTTTTTTCTCTTGCCTTTTCAATTCTTATTTTTCTTTGGCTTTAGACAGTTTAGTTATTATGTGTCTTGGAAAAGAACGTTTTGGATTAAAATTTTGACATGACCTATTAACTTCATGAGCTTGGATCTGTCTTGCCTTTTAAAATCCATTCTTAACATAGAGTTATCCTTTAAAACCCTAATCAGGTCATGTTCCTCCTCTTCTGAGAACCCTCTAATATCATCTTCTTAGGGTAAAGGCCAAAAGACTTACAATGCTCTATAACAGGGACCCCCTCCACCATCTAACCTTATCCCCACCACTCTCTTCATTGCTTGTTCTGCTCCAGCCACAACCTTCCTATATTTGCTAGCACACTTTAGGGCTTTTCTCTTGCTGTTTCTCTCTGCTTGATATACTCTTTCTCAAATATCCACATGGCTTGTATCTTCATTGCCTTCAAATATTACCTTATCAGTAAAACTTCCTTGACAAACTGATATTTAAAAAATCCAGCATCCCTCCCAATAGTCACTGCTCCCTTTTCCCTTACCCTGCCTTACTTTTCCTCTGTGTACTTAGCTACTTTATTCTGTGTGTCTCTCTCCTAACTAGAATATAAGGGACTTACTGGTTTTGCTCATTGCTGGATGCCTAACCCCCAGAAATGCACGTGACACCATTTTTAAGAGTGTTTAAAACTATTTCTTAATGGATGGATGAATGAGTGAATGAATGAATGATTATATAAAACCAGGTGTTGGGAAAGGTGATCTCTAAGGTCTCATTCAAATCTGCTTATCCATGACTTTGTACAGTTAAAATGTACTTCCTTTTTCTCACTAATGACTTGAAAATGCATAAAATAAAACCACTATGGTAGGAAATTACAGCTTCAGTTCAACTAATTAACATAATTATAATATCTGGCTTTTGTTTTTTTAGTTTTTTGATGTGCTTTGAATTCATGTATTCCTCACAACAACCTTGTGACATAGTTATTATTATTTTCATTCTTCAGATGTGGAAATTGAGGAAAATACAGGACAGATTAGCACATAGCCCAAGGTCGCACAGCTAGTAACGCAGAGCCAGGATTTGAACACAGAGCTATAGTTCTTTATTGTAGGTCATCTCCTAGGGAATATAAAAACAAAGATTTTTAAAAATCAATGATACATAATATTTGGAACATAACTCCCTTCCATTTTAACATACTCTGCCTTAAAAATATTTTATTCAAATACGTGTATTTGAAACATGGATATTATAAACACTAATTCCACGAAATACACCTGTTAGTAGATGACATTGTAAGGAAAGGAAATAAACATATAATTTCCTCAATCATTTATTTTTTTCCTTTGGTTAATTTTTTTTTCCTTCTGCTTTTAACTCAAATTGGTTAAGCTTCTTATTGGTCTTTGATGTGTATTTGGTATCTTAGAAACTGTGATGTCATTCCAACTACTGGAATTTTCACAGAGTCACTAGGGGATTATTACCTCATCTGAAAACCAATTTGAGGGTTAATAAGATTATAGGACAGAGGATTATTTCCTTGTTTTGTCACTGTCTTCTCTCTAGCTTGGAGGTCCTAGTGCTGCTTCATAATCAAGAGCTCTTACGGTGTTATGCAAACCTGTTTGGTCAGGCGAGGGAATTCGTGGTCGTGTTGTGGGAAGTCAGCTGGGTGGGCACTAAAGTGTGGTCAGTGGGATGCACCTTCTAGCAGGAAGCAAAGGGTAGGGAGGGAGGGAGGGAGAGGAAAAACTTTGCAAGAATAACCGTGTATTTGAGTTTGTACTTAAAGTTTTACATTCCCATTAATCCTTACGACGTCCCTGTGAGGAATGTACTATTTTACGGACTTTCACAGATGAAGCTTAACTAGTAAAACTACTGCATCCAAAGCCAGGTGCTTTCTGCTGCACTTCTGCCGGTACTTCGTCATGTTTCTTAAAGCTCAGTCAAGAGCTACCCATGAGAGAGGGGTTAGGGCACCGGGGCATCTCAAGTTTCAAGCCACACCACCCAGATTTCTATTACTGTGACTATGCTGTGCAAGGAATATAAAGCAAGCGCTTGGTGAATATGCCTATAAATCCTTCATTCCGTGAATTTAAATGACCTGAATTCCTTCTTGTGGGGGTAGGGAAGAAGTGGAGTATCTCTCTGTAACTACTATTTTACTCATCCACTAAGGAGAAATCTCATTTCAGTTTGAATTAAGAATTGATTAGAAAGTAAAATGTCAATGTAAGTCAAGAAATTCCTTTTGAAAAAGCATAAAAGGAAGCCCCCAAAGAAAGCATACTCGTGCAGCGTGTGTGCAAGGAAAAGAGAGGCTCCTTTCAAGAGGGAATGAATGTTGTACCAGACAAGCAAAGACATTTGTGAGAAATTGCCTGGTAAGAGAGAGGGAAATGCAGGCACGTGGCCTCGGAAATATGGGAATAAAAGTATCTTTGTTCTTCGAAAACTTAAGAGTGCTGGTAAAACTGAAATAATCTATAATTACGGTTAATTCTCTTCTAGGCTTTTTTGCGAACGTTTTCTCACCACTCTAACAACTAGAGAGTGTTTCTCAGCGGAGAGAGGGAAGAAGGCAGGGAGGATGTAACCCCGCCCCTTAGAGGAAGTAACCCCGCCCCTTACCGCAAAGCCCAGTGACTGAAGTTAGTTAGCAAGTGTTTCATGTGGCCCGCACTCTCCCCCTGCATTGATTTGAAAGAAAAGATGCTCCCCCAGCTTTCCTTTTTTTTTTTTGCTGGACACTCACCTCCAGGTGGCCTTTAAACCAACAAAACCAAATAAAAATTCTCTGCAGCTTGAGGAGAAGATTCCTTGATGAATAAGGTCTTTTCTCACTGAATCTTACATAGCTGATTTGGTACAGAGCAGGAGAGTCAGGCAGGAGTCGAAGAGAAGCTCGAATTACCCAAAGCGGGAGGGAGGGTTTTTAGGATAGACCAACTGAAGAGACCAAGGAAAGGAGCAAGTGGTACTGTGTGACAGGGCAGCTGTGTGCATGGCTGCTTGCATGAAAAGGTTCATTCTTGGCAATTATTTCCAGAGGAGGCAAGGGGTCAATAAAGCTTTGTGATGCTGGCTCATGTGTTACTGCCAGCTGTCTCTCCTCTCCACTTGTGGGCTTAGAAGCCGCAGGGCTGCCTGCACCTTCATTTACAGGGCACTGGCATCACCAGCTTCCACTAGTGGGATCTGGATGGGCCCTGGCAGGAAAAGTTTTTGTGCTCACAGAACCTTAAATTCCCCTTGCCCTGGGCAGTGGAGACTAGCAAATGTGAAGAGTGGGAGGTTCCCAAGGTCCAACCAGAGGATGGATCATGAAATGAGCGTTGACAACACCCCAAGAGGGTTGAAATTAAAAAAAAAATAAAATTGGTGAATCACTGCTTTTTAATGATGATGTTGCTTCTCCTCTTAACATCCTGGCTTGAGTAGAGTGCTGGAGGAATCACCCAGGCCACGAGTTCAAAGATCATTAAACGGCAGTCATTTCCTGGGCTCAGGCATGACTATTTGACCCAGCATGGGAAAGGGAATTCCCTTACTTCAGGCATGATGTAAATGATTTCCCTACCAATTTCGGAAGGGGTCAGGGTGAGGGTTGGAAGACTCAGTCTAAGTAGAACTAGTAACTGTGTTTGGTATCTTGTGTTTCTAGGAAGTGTTTCAGCAGGAGTGCACTGGGGCTGTGTGAGGGGTGATTGACATGACAGGGGAAGGGGTAGAGAGGAGGACAATGTAGCCTCCAGCTCCCTGAAGCCATGTGGGGTGGGTGAGGACATGCACATCTGTCTGGTGCCTCCCAGGCTACCTCTTCCCACTCCCGTTGCCTAACATTGCTTGCCTTTCCGATAGGCAGGAAGAGGAGTTTTCCTTGAAGAGTGGACTTGAGGAGGAAAATGAGAATCTGAAAGCAGGGCTGGCCTTAGACCTAAGCAGTATGAACTCAACCCTGGTGTCCCTGCTGTCACCGATAGCCCTCAGACTCTACACCAGGAGGGATGGTCAGCCTGTGGTCAGCAGAAGTGCTGTTATACCACTCCTGACTTACACTGGCTACACATGCAAAGTGAAGAGGCTAAACAAGCTTGAAAACAAAGTTGAATAACTAGAGAAATATTTTGGCCTTAATTATTTCGATGTTACCATATAGTTTGCTATTGAGAATAACCATCGGGCTTCCGGGCTTCCCTGGTGGTGCAGTGGTTGAGAGTCCACCTGTCGATGCAGGGGACATGGGTTCGCGTCCCGGTCCGGGAAGATCCCACATGCCGCGGAGCGGCTGGGCCCGTGAGCCATGGCCGCTGAGCCTGCGCATCCGGAGCCTGTGCTCCGCAACGGAGAGGCCGCAACAGTGAGAGGCCCACATACCGCAAAAAAAAAAAAAAAAAAAAAAAAAAGAATAACCATCTACAAAGTAGCTTTAAAAAGCAATTTCTTTTCATTCCCTTTTGCCTCACCGAGGTGGCAGTAATTCAGGCAGTAAACAGAAACTTCAACAAGACAATACTTAGAGTGCATTAAATAAATATAAATTTTATTAAAAACACTCACATAGCATTATCAGGAATGATATAATAATAAACGCTTTCAAATAACCTGCATTCATAACATTACAATACTTACAGTATTTATAACCATCCTCAGATTTTTACAGACAACCAAACATCTCATGAAAATGAAATGAAACTGTTTTTTAAAAAAGCATAGAAAAATGCACACAGATTCATTATATTAGTGTCAAACTGCAAAAGTTTCCTACACAAGTTAACCACTAGCTTTAGAAGTGAACTGTACACCACTGTGCGTCAATCAAGATGAAAAATTCATTCAAGTAAAGTTGACACCACTCAGAAGCATTTTCAAGTATGGCTATATAGTCAACCTGATATTCCTATATAAGCAAATTGGAGATCTGCTTTCCATTCATTCTGAGGCAGGTTTGATATTTACAATTATAGATCTGATATTTACAATATGCCACTCAATTTCCTCTCTTCCTCCCTACCTAATCTCTCCTCAACCCCCCAAACTATACTTCCTGCTCTTGTTGGCCAGCAGTTTGACAAATGACAGTGGAGGATACAGAAACCAAATATTCACTCATATCGGGATGGCTGACTCAAAACCAACACATGTGCATGAAGTAATCAAATATGTGGGGTGAGATATACGGTATATGCAAAATATTAAAATCATGCAGTTTGACAAATACAAAACAAATGTTCTTGAAATGCCTGTAAATTGGTTACAGCCAAAAACTGGAGACATTTTTTTAAAAGACAAAAGCCAAGTTATAAAGATTTGACCAATAAAACTCAAAGGCCTCTGTTGATTAAGAATTTATTTGAAATGTTAGTAAGCAAAAATGTACACAGACTAAGACATAATTGTACAGCTGATTGCACACCATCCCCCTAAGTGTTTTGTTTGTGTAGAGAAGTCCTCATGGATCTGTGCCTGTATTGGTTACAGGATCAAAACATCTTTATTTAGAGAGTTAAGGACTCTAGCCAACAGTCACTTGCCAAACTCCTGCCTTACAATTTTCCCTTTATCAGCTCAGTGCATTCTATTTTCATGTAATTTTTTTTTTCTGCTTGAAACAGTCAAAAGATTCTCCAAACTCTTAAAATGCTTTTCTTTACAATAAAAAGAGCCAACAGATTTACAAAATTAGTTTTAGTTACATCAGGACATATACAAGTAAAATAGGAGGGATTCAAAATAAAAGGGTTAAATCCCTGAAAAAGAATATATTTATTAACCTACAACAATTTTACATAAACACAGGTGACATGTTGGCATAAGGAGAACATGAGCTGAAATATCCCTGAATTTTTAGAACAAAAGGTTGAAGTTCAAGTTATACTTGCTAAGAAATCAAGTATTGAAAAAAGGTATGCTTTTTTTTTTTTAATAAAAAAAAGACTTGGAAAAAAATGATGGTACACAATGCTATAAGCTTTCACTCTCAGTTCAATATCCTATTGCCAAACTAGTGTTGAGGTATATGACAAATAGGAACATCACTCAAACCTTTAATGAATTCTTAGCTCACATTATGATATATAGCAGGCTGAGTAGCACCATCATGATGTGAATTCTGCTTCAAATCCATATATATATATATATATATATTTAATTTCTTTTTACAGTACTAAAATACTAAAGCATTGCGTTAAAAAAGTTTTGTTTACAATTTAATTTACTTACTATACATCTCTTTCACTTCTTTATACAAATTAATGATTTAAAACCACCACAGCAAACCAGCTGCCTGTTTTTTTTTCTTTTAATTAATAGATTCACATGGAACTAACCCTGTTTATTAATCTTATGCAGGCATCAGTCTGCTCAATCTTCCTGGTAAAGAGGACACTTAAGCTAAGAAATGACAACATCACAACGTACAATTATCAACACAAAGGCAGCGCTGAAGAGCATACAGATCCATAAAATAGCATTGCTTAAGTGAACTAGCTTTGTTGAGTCTGTAGCATGCGGTTAATCACTACCTGCAGTTAACAGAAAATTCTTAAAACTCTACATATTTGAGCAATGAACTTGTCATACAATTTTGTACAAAACTGTTTTACAGTATAGCATGTGAGATGAGCACCAGAAAACATGTGTTTTGTGGACTAATGTATTCCCTTGAATCCAATAAGTCCCGTTTTGGATTTAACTGGCTGTAATAAAAATGGACACATTGCTCATCAGCAGATGCATGGCTAAAAGCAAAAATATTTTAAAAGCTTTGTTTCCTTAAAAAAATCAACTTTGCATTCTAAAATGAAAGTAAACTTTTTTTTTTTTTAAACGTCTCAGTACCTTAGCATTGTTCAAGTTGTCAAAGCTTAGGTAGACAAAGTGCTTCTAAAACACCATTTAAAATATTTATAGATATACATGTTTGTGCACATATACATATTTGTGTGTATATATATATGTACATATATATGTTTATTGTCCTACAAGGACTTCACTGGATGAGCAAAATCCAGAGGCCTTTAAAATGTCCACATTTTAAAAACTAAGCTTGTGTAAGAATAGGTAATTATGATTAAAAACTTGAATGAAAAGGTACCCCCATTATTCAAGGGCATTGCAGTACACTGATAGCATCTTGATGATATAAAGGCATTAATTTTCAACTGTTAAAGACACCATTTTCTTAGCACCATTTCTTAGAACATCCAAACAAATTCAGTGTTTTGCTGTTTATTCATTTATGTTCCTGTAGCTATTTTGATAAATAAAAGTTAATATTAAGATTACAGTAAAAACTGCATGTTAAAAAGCCATAATTCCAGTATTTCAGTACATTGTATATTCAGCACCAGATGGTATTTTAAGATTCCTGCCCCTGTAATACTACAGTACTTGTTTGATTTGTGTTCCACGACTATGCAAACTTGGTATTATTAAAAGTGGTCACAGATGTGTAGAGCTGTAAAGGGGGAAAAATATCACATTTAAATATCATCTCGTCCAATAACAGAACCAGTGTTTAAAAATGTAAATTGTGGAACACTTTCTTCTCCACCTTCTTTTTGCATAGAATGCTTTGGTCTTTTGCCTAGATTCCATCTGTGACCACTTAGGAGTCAGTGGAAATTAAGTGCTATGGTAAGATGACCTCTTTCTTTGCTGGTGAGCTGAGGTTCCTCTCACCACATTTGTCAGGAATACTGTGTCCTTTCCCCACTGCCCACATCATGAGAACTACACTATGGACAGACTGGTTGTGGTCTTTTCAAATGAGGTAACCACAAGGGGCGACATCATATATATCTGTTGTAAGGCCCCGTGACCCTAGTGAAGGCGTATGGAGATGTAGTTACTGTGGAGTCTGTGGTCACGGACATGGTCCTTTCGGCAAGGGACTTGATGAAGCGCAGGTACGTGGGCTCGGCAGGTTCATGCGGCTCAGTGGGCTCCCGTTTCACTTTTTTGCCGTGGGTTTTCTGAGGCACATAGTCTGGGCCATACTTTTCACACTCTTCCTCTTTCTCGCGGGCTTTCTCGGCCATTTTGGCTTCCCAGAGCGCCAAGCCATGTTTTGGCTCATTCATGCTCTTGTGCTGGTAGAAGACGAGTGAGATCCTGGTGGGGTGATTCCTGTTGGGATTCTTTAAAGGGGTGGTGGCGTGCAGCTCGCGCTTTGCACACTCGATGAGAATGGACCCATGAGTCGGAGCCACAGCCACTCCCCCAACGTCAGGGTCCAGGAAGCTCTGCTCGCTATCAGACCAGACCTCGTCATTGTCCTCGGCAGCACAAGGCTGCTTTTCCTGACTGCCAGCGTCGTGCACTTTGTGGAAGCCTTCTTGGACAGAAGCAGCTCCATCATGGTTAAGACCTGGAAGCGTCTTAGATAACCCATTCGCCGTGTGGGAGAGCACGTCATTCTCCTTGTTTGGGAGATGCAGGGCATGAAGAGAGCTGTTGAACATGCTCGGAGCTGCACCGTAGTTATGGATTAAGTGAGAAGGTGGGTGATGCTCACCATTTTTATAGTCTGTGTTTGGATTGCTCAGATTGGGTGGTAATCGAGAGGCAGCCCCCATGAAGTGGCCATCCATCTCATGAGCGGAATAAGGAGGAAATGTACCTACATGGTGTACATTTGGTCTAAGAGTACAACTGCTGAAGGCATCTCCTTGTATATTTTGGTTTCCGTAACCTAAGTACTTAGAAGTAAAACTCTGGCTATTTCCGAACCTCGGCTGGTAAAGCGTATGGATGGGTGGTAGATTTAGCTTAGACAGAGGATCTTGGCTTGGATACCTGTATAGATCCATGGGCTGAGACTGGGGAGAACAGGAACCCAGATATTGGGAGCACTTGTCCATTGATATGTTTCCATTGCATTGGTATGATGATGGATATTGGTTATTCTGATTCAAAAGCCCAGGGTAGGGGCTCATGGGATTAGAAGAATTCAAATATGAACCTGCAGCTTGGGATGAGGTGGAATAGAGGTTCATAGGGTTGGCGCCTCCATAAATATCTGAAGTGTGTGAAGAGCTTGGATAAGGACTAACTGGATTGGGCCTTCTCGTGTATAGACTGGTGGATCCAGAAGACGTGTAAGAGCTGACAGACTCTGACTGAGGGTTATCAGTGAAGGGGTGGTGTGGCTGCTGCAGCTGTGGTGGCTGCTTCAGTGGCTGTGGAAGCTGCTTCTGCAGTTGGGGCTGGGGCTGCTGCATGACTGGTCCTGAAAGTCGCAGAAGTTCTGTGGACAGGATAAGAGAGAGCGAGGACAAACACGCTTGATCAGCACTTTATGAGAACTAGGGAGGATGCCTACATGTATGTGAGAACCGTCAGTAGAATTATGCAACACCCATCACACGAGGACAAGAGCAACGTCAGAGCTCTCTAATCACCGTCTGGCGTCATTTTTTGTGTCTAAAGCATTAGAAATAAAATGGCAGAGCACACAGCAGTACATTTTGGAAAATGGTGAAAAATGTAATAAAACATCCAAAAGCCATTCCATCGAGAGCATCGTGTTCTCTGGAGCTTCTGCGTGTTTGATCAAGCCACACTCTCTACTTGAAGTGCCCTGCCATCTCCCTGCCCTTCCTTGACACAGTTATGCCTTCCTCAAGGAAGCTGTCTATAAACCCAACTTCTAGTGCTTTTGTAATACTTCGTCATGGCCACTGCAAACATCAGTCAGATAAAGCAACAGTCATAACGTACTGGAATTATCCATTTTTAGTCCCCTCCTCACCTCACTGCAAAGTAGTCCCTTGAGGGAAAGGACCATGTCTTATTTTACTTTATTTCTCCATTGCCTGGCATGCAATCAAATATGTTAAATAGGTAATGTAGCAAAAAATTTGTTATGGAAGATTCAGCAATGCTATGAGAAAAAGAATGACATCCATTTAAATACCCAAAGCATCTTATACAATTGGCAAACCCTATTTCATTAGCGTGCTTTCCAGGAAGGAAATTAACACAGTTGTAGATACAACTTTAAAGGAACTTTCAGCTTTGTAAATGAAACTTTTAAAAGTCATACTTCTGTTTCATGGCCACACTTAAAAGAAAGAGTAATATGAGATGAGAACAGATAAATGGAGCCACAATGGCAGTCCTGAGAACTGAAACAATCACTGCAGAGGCCAGTTAGAAGGAACTAGACACAAAGTTCTAACTGATTGTACTTTATAGCTAACTTAAAAGAGATATCAGGGAGTGGATAGGATTTACTTCTCTTAGTGTAAGTCAACCAATCAACAAATGTTTATTAAACATCTTTGACATATTATTCTAAATTAGTTTTATCCTTGAGCTTCAAAATCAATCAGTAGGGAGATTTGACTTTGTGAAGCAAAGACGGTTGGTTCTAAGCAGAGCATTATACTAATGCAAAAGATATGCATTTTTCTTTTGTTAATAGCTAGGCCAATACCATCTCTGAAATTTGGATATGGACATCACATTGTATGATTTCTCCTTTTAGAGTATTAACTATAGACAAAGCAAGAAACAGAGTATCTACTAGCATTGATAAATAATGCTCTATTGCTACTACTATAGATGTGATCTATTTTGATGGGTAAAAGCTTTTTAAGAGCTATATGTGGATTCCCCTGGTACACCTCAGCCTCAACATGGCTAAAGAAAGGTATCTTATTCTCCTGGCCTTCCCTCATAAATCTTATTTTCAAAGTTACCTCAATAAATAGTACTGTTTTAATTATCTAGGCTTATAACTTTGGAGTCATCCTTAAGTATTTTTTCTCCTTCATTCTAATGGTTTGTCACCATCGTATTGATAATCATTTTGGAAGAATTCGCTTCTGTCATCTCTTCCTATATCTTCATTGCTACCACCAAAATTCAAGCTCTTATTACCTCACTCTTGGTTTACTGCATCAATCTCCAAACTATTAGTTCCTCTACCTCTAATTTGGTTTGTCTGTCATTGACGGATTAACACTAAGTTCACCATATCACTTACTATAAAACTTTGCCATTTAGTATAGAATAAAATCCAAACTTCTCCCTCACACTGGGGCTGATGCAACACCTCACTACCATCTCCAAGAACAAAGCCTGGGCCTTGCTACTTTAGAGAAAATTCTAGTACAGAACTAAGACCATGATCGAACATAACCTTCCAAAGTTAACAATGTTCGTTTTTAAAATAAGTGTCACGTAACATACAGTGCTTCACATTAAATTTACCTGCCAACTGTTTCACCTGGCTTCCATTTTCAATCTGTTTGGTGCGAGAGGAGGCTGACTTTTCCTTTTCGTTCTTATTTGTGCTGCTCTCCAAAGAGGAAAGCTTTTCAGCCGCAGCTTTCTTGGCTTCTAGTTTCCTTTGTCGGCATGTCTTGACTGGCTCTGCTAACATCCTGACTTTCCGTCGAAAAGAACTCAGTACCTGAATGGCACCATTTCGTTTTTTCTCCTCCTGAGCTTCTACGCTCCCAAACTCATCCACATCAGAGACTTTGTAGAGAGGCAGAACGTGGAGCTGCTCATCCTCAGGTTTTCCTCCAATTTCTCGATTGTCTTCTCTAGTGAGGGTGCATACCTGGCAGGGAAATAAGACAGCACAGACTCAGTTTCAGTCCAGATGACAGCTGGTGTGTGTGTGCGTGTGTTTTCCCTTCTCAGTATTTACATTTGTGGTGCTGGCCTAGTGGACCAGATTGGTTTGTTACCATAAAACCATGACTGTCTGTTATTAATGAAAATTGCATCAAAATGTACATCAAGATAAACAAGTTCATGTTGACATTTTTTTTTTTTTGGAATCTATCAGGAACCGTTACAGTCACTGCAGTGACACTTCTTCACATACATTTCTGACTAAGGGAAGAAGCTTCAAAAAGAAGCTACAAGTTTCCTCTACCAAATGACTTCCTCTGCTTTTGGTAACATCACATTTGCCTCATCTCATACTTTGTACACAAAGAGATTTCACATCTTTCCTCACAGCTAACTCTCCTTAGCTGTGTTTAAGAAATTTCCACAGGATACCAAAGTGAAATCTAAATAATGTAAAATTGAAGATTTGATTGATACAGGTAATATTTAAGTTAACACTGCTTCTACCTTTCTTTTCCCTCCTCTGTACTTTATGAAATCTAACTTACTGTTTCTCTTCTCACTCATTTCTCTTCTGAAAAGAAAAAAAAAAAAGCTACTTCTGCTGCTTTGATAATTTGATGGTACTTTATTTCTTTTGTTGGCCACAATCACATTGGCTTTGATGAAAGATTGTTTGTTGGTTTTAAAATACTAGCTTTTAGTATTTAGTGTTTTTAATTAACGGAGAAAATGCGACCACAGTTACTTAAAACCCAAGGTAATACAAAATCATTGAAAGATACTCTTGAAAGGAGTGTGATGATTACATTAGATTTACCTTTATAAATAAGTTTAACATGCAATGGTATTAAAATGAGCATTTCACTTCGTACACATAAGTCTTCCCAAATCCTTGCCTCTGAGCACTTGTAACCTTTTCCCACAATTTATCCCTACTCGCTTCCACCTCTCCAGTGCTGCTTTCCATTTCACCTCACAGAACCTGTGACCTATCAGAGACAAATTCCCCTTCAATCAAAAACTTTCTCATCCTCTGCCCACTCTCCATCACCTTGCTGGAGAGAAACCTGGTTATCTTCAAGACCTCCTGTAGCTCCAGCTATCATTTATTTCTTCTACTTCCCAGAATCTAGCAGAACCTCCAAATGATGAGCAGGTGTTCAATACCTGGTGAGTGACGGTGTTAGATATTGTGGATGATAAGTCTCATGTTTGTTCTCCTGAATCAGAAATCAGCAAACTAGGGCCTGTGGCCAAACTGCCTTGCAGCCTGTTTTTGTATGGCCAGTGAACTAAGAATGTTTTTTTTGCATTTTTAAAGAACTTTTTATTGAAAAAATCCCAAACAAAGAATATGACAGAGATCCTATGTGGCCTGCAAAGCTTTTAACAGAAAACTTTTCCAGCCCCTGCTCTAGACCAATACCTTCTTTGTTTCTCAACAAAAATTTCACAGCAGATTCCTCGAATTAATTCCACTACTGCCTACTATCTCTCTGAATTCTCTTCTACACTATAATTTAACTATAGTGCCTGCCTGCTATTTTCCATGTTAGGTCTCATTGGTCATCTTCCTCAATTACACCTGTATCCATGTTGATAACTCATTAGGTTGATTAATTTATAGTTTCTGTACTTGAGCTTTTTCGTTCTTTATCTCCACTCTGAGTCATCTCTTTAGGTGCAAGGCCACACCCTGGGTTTTGATGGTACGCAACACTGCTCCCCCCTAAGATGGATCCATTTTCTCCCCTTACCAAAGCCTTCAAATACAAGGACCAATCCATTTTACCCACTGTAATATGTACTTACAATGGGTTCTTTCGCACTTTGAACTTTCTGTAGTAGTTGGTGTGACATCGACGATGCATTTTTCATTTATACTTTTCTCTGCAGGCTGGACTGGTACCTTAGCTCGTATATGGCTTTTTGCTTAACTGATTATAACCTACTAGATATGTGACAGTGAATTTTGAAAGAATTTTTTTGGGCATCTGATTGTAGCTGGAGAGCCTTAGTCACTGGTTTAGATTAGCACCAAGAATTTCCATGTTTTTTTTTTTTTTTTTGCGGTACGCGGGCCTCTCACTGTTGTGGCCTCTCCCGTTGTGGAGCACAGGCTCCGGACGCGCAGGCTCAGCGGCCGTGGCTCACGGGCCCCGCCGCTCCGCGGCATGTGGGATCTTCCCGGACAGGGGCACAAACCCGCGTCCCCTGCATCGGCAGGCGGACTCTCAACCACTGCGCCACCAGGGAAGCCCAAGAATTTCCATGATTTTCACATGCTTGTCAATACAGTTTTCCACTAATGTGACATGCCAACCTGTTATGAGAGTACTAGTTATGCAAAACAAGGTCACCTTGCAATAGCAATCATTCATGAAAACACTGTTCTCTGCAGGGACACCGGCAGAAAACATATTACTCTAAATGCTGCTAACTTCCAGTCCTCTACTCTTCAACAGGACATGCTGCTAACCTCTCCTCAGCACCACTTACCAATGTGCTGCCATTCTGCATGTTGTGCAAGTCTCTATGGGCATGAGCACAGAAGTCCAAACATGCAGTGACCCCTGAGAATGGACGGCCTTCCTTCAGACCCAGACGGCACTCTGGTGCTCTGTGTTCATATTCAATCTGAAAAACGGAAGCGAGTGTGTGACTAGGGAAGTACTTAGGCATTTCAAATCTTTAGGCACACATTTGACAAAAAAGTACAGGACCTGTGTACTGAGCAGGTCAAAAAGGTTCCTTAGTATTATATTTTATATCCCCAAATACAATGGAATGACACAAAATAGAGCAAATGCCTTGACACAGTAAAGTTATTTAATAGTGTTACTGAGATATAATTGACTTACACTTTAAATATATGCTGTTTATTATACTATTTGATTATATATATATATATATATACACACACACACACACACATACATATACATACATGAAACCACTACCACAATCAAAATAATGTACATATCTATCATTCCCATAAGTTTCCTCATGCCTCTTTATAATTCATGCTTCCCACTTTGTTCCCAGGAAACTACTGATCTGCTTTCTGTCACTAGAGATTATTGTAGTTTGCATTTTCTAGAATTTTACATAAATAAATCCATTTTGAGTTGATTTTTACATAGGGTGTGAGATTAAGAGTCAAAGAATTTTTTTCCATATGGATATCCAACTGTTCAAACACTGCTGGGTAAAAAGTTTACACTTATCTCATTGAATTGCCTTTGTTGAAAATCAATTGACCATACATGTTGAATCTATTTCCAGACTCTCTATTCTGATCTTTTGTTATGTAATGGTGTGCTGGTGTGTGTGTGTATTTATGTGTGTATATGCCAATAATCAACTGTCTTGATTACTAGTAAATGTGGATTTGTAGTAAATCTTGAAATCAGGGAGTATAGGTATTCAAATTCTGTTCTTTAAAAAAAAGTTTGACTATTACAGGTTCTTTACATTTCTATTTAGAGTCACCTTGTCAATTCCTTCAGAACACCTGGTGAGATTTTGATAGGTCATGTACTGAATCCATTGATTAATTTGGGGAAAACTGAAATCTTAATAATACTTAGTCTTGTGATCCATGAACATGGTATATCGTTCCATTTAGGTCTTTTATAATTTCTATGAGAAATGTTTTGTAGTTTTCAGTGCACAGGTCTTGTACATTTTTGTCAGATATATATTAAGAATTTCATATTTTTGATGCTATTTTAATTGTTATTGGTTTTCATTTCAATTTTTAATGGTTTATTGCTAGTATAGAGAAATACAATCGATTTTTGTATTTTGCAACTGTGCTAAACCATTTATTCTAGGAAATTTTTTGGTAGACTCTTTGGGACTTTCCACACACATGTTGTCTGCAAATAAGGATAGTTTTATTTCTTCATAGTCAATCTGTATCCTTTTTATTTTCTTTTTCTTGCCTATTTCATGGTCTAAAATTTCCAGTTAGATGTTCAATAGAATAAGATACAAGGATATATTATACAGCACAAGGAATATAGCCAACATTTTATAATAACTATAAATGAAGTATAATCTTTAACAATTGTGAATCATTATGTTGTACATGTGAAACATATAATATTGTAAATCAACTATACCTCAATTTAAAAAATTAGGCTGTCACAAAAAGCTTGCTGGCAAGATGAGAACTATTCTTGAAAACATCCCTTGAATTTTCTTAAGCAAACATTCATTTGATAAAGAGTAAAAAGTATTTATTTTTATTATTGTATGACAATTGTATATTAAATTTATGTTTATAAATATGGCACAGAGAACATCTTCAACAAATAGTAAAACCTACTTCAGAAGTTAAAAAAAAAAAGATTTTAACTAGAAGTGGTGAGAATGGATATGCTTTTCTTGTTCCCAATGTATAATGTGTTTTTTAAAAAAATTTAGCTTTCCATTTACTGAGTTTTCATAGATGGCAAAGCCTACCTTAGGTAATAGGCATGATCCTATCACAATAAAATAGCATTAAAAAGTTTCATGTCACAAAATGGAGCAAAGAAATTACAGTTCCACCTAGCTGAGCAAGTTAAGGAATGAAATGCTTCTTTAACTTGCTACTTTACCATAAAAACACTAAACACTTTAGTTCTTTCACCATTATGTGTGATGTTAGTTTTAGTTTTTTAATCTATGCCCTTTATCAGGCTGAGAAAGTTTCCTTCTATAGATGTTAAATTTTGTCAAATGCTTTTTCTCTATCTATTGAGATAGTTTTTCCCATTATGTTGGTTAATATGGTGAATCACATTGATTGATCTTTGAGTGTTAAATGAACCAGCTGCTCCTGAAATAAACTCCATTTGATCATAATATATTATCCCTTTTACACATCGTTGGATGTATTTAGATGAAATTTTGTTAAGAATTTTCACATCAGTATTCATGAATATCATTGGACTTTATTTTTTCTTTAATGCCCTTGTCTGACCAGGATATTTCCAGCCTCATAGAATGAGTTGGGAAGTACTTACTCCTTTGCTACTACTGTCTAGAAGAGTTTCCATTGAACTAGTCTTTCTTTCTTAAATAATGAGTGAAATTTGGAAGGGAAATCATCTGTGCCTGGAGTTTTCTTTTTGGGAAAGTTTTTAATTACAAATTCAATTTTTAAATAGATATAGGACTATTCATGGTACTTTTTCTTTAGTAAGCTTCAGTAATTTGTGCCTTTCAAGGACTTTGCCCATTTCATCTAAGTCATTTATTTTCATAAAATTTTAATAATGTTTTCATTATTATTCTTTTACTATCTGTAGGATATATAATGGTGTCTCATCTTTAATTCTTGATATTGACAATTTGTACCTTCTCATTTGTTCTTGAACAAATTGACTAAAAGTACTAGCTTTTGGTTTCACTGATATATTCTATTTTCTGTATTCTATTTCATTGATTTCTGTTCTTACCTTTAGTTTTTCCTTCTTTCTGCCTTTTATGTGGCTAAAGTTGCTCTTTTTCCAAGCTTCATAGGATATAAACATAGATCATTGATTTGAGACTTTTATAAGAAGCTTCACAGCTGCATCCCACAAATTTCAATGTCACATCTTCATTTTCCTTCAGTTTGAAATACTTTCTCCCTTGTGATTTATTCTTTGGCCCATAGGTCATTTAGAAATAAGTCACTAAGTTTCCAGATATTTAGGGATTTTGTAGGTATCCTTCTGGTACAGATTTTCAATTTAATTTCATTGTGATCAGAGAACATATTTTTTGGCTTTTAAATTTATCAATACTTGTTTCATGACCCAGAATATAAACTATCTTGGTAAATCATCCTTGTATATTTGAAAATAATGTTAATTCTGTCATTGCATGGGGAGTTCTATACATAACATCAATTTCGTTAAAAGTGTTGTTCAAGTCTTCTGTCCCCTTACTAATTTTCTGTCTACTTGTTCTAATGGTTTGAGAGAGATATATTGAAAACTGACTGTATCTGTAGCTTCGTTTGTTTTTAGTTGTATCAGTTTTTGTTTAATAAAATTTAAAGCTATTATTAGATGCATAGTTAGGATCATCATCTTCTCTTGCTAAACTGACCTTTTTATCATTATAAAATGATCCTCTTTATAATATTCTTTGCTATGAAATCTACTTTGCTATTAATATCACTCCAGCTTTCTTTTGATTGACATTAGCATGGTATTTCTTTTTTTTTTTTTTTTTTTTGGCGGTACACAGGCCTCTCACTGTTGTGGCCTCTCCTGTTGTGGAGCACAGGCTCCGGACGCGCAGGCTCAGCGGCCATGGCTCACGGGCCTAGACGCTCTGCAGCATCTGGGATCTTCCCAGACCGGGGCACGAACCCGTGTCCCCTGCATCGGCAGGCGGACTCTCAAGCACTGTGCCACCAGAGAAGCCCAAGCACGGTATTTCTTGGTTCTTGCTTTTCTAAATATCACAATTGTTCTGTATCAATGTGATTATTCAATATCACAAGCTCTGCCTTTTAACTGGGAGTGTTAAAAAATTTATATTTAATGTGGTTTTTGATATGGCTGGGATTAAATATACCATTTGCTATTTGTTTTGTATTTGTTTTAGTTTTCTTTTAGTTCCATATTTTAAAATATGTTTTGGGATTAATTCCATTCTCATCTCTTTACTGGGGGATTACTTATACATTTTTTGGTTAGTGGCTGCCTGCTTTAAGGTTTACAGTGTAGTGTACAGTCTATATTCAAGTAATATACCATTCCATACATATATGACATAAGAATCTTACAACAGTATACTTCCAATCCCTAAGCCTCTGTGCTATTTTTATATGTTATAAATCTTAAATTACATTTTTAATATATTTTAAAATAAACTATCTTGTAAAGAAATTTTTTAAATAAGGGGAAGAAGTCTTTTTACTCGCATATCTACTATTTATGATGTTTTCATTCCTTTTTGCCAATCTAGATTTCTATCGTATCATTTTTCTTTCTATCAGAGGGCTTCCTTTAACTTTTTTGAAGTTTTAGTCTGCCGGTGGTGGTAAATTATTTCAGCTTTTGTATGCCTGAAAAAAAAAAAATCTTTATTTTTGTCTTCACTTTTGAGAGCTGTTTTTACTGGTTATAGATTTGTAGATTGATTGATAGTCTTTTTTTTTTCTTTCTGTACTTTAAGGATGTTTTTCCTCTTTTTTCTTGCATCTTTCTCAGACTTTAAGTCTTGTGTGTGTGTCATCCATTTTTTCCCTATAAGAAGTAATGTCTTTTTTCGCCCATCTACTTTTCACATTTTCTCTTAATCACTGTAAGCAAGTTGATTTTAATGTGATTTTATATAGTTTCTTAATATCTCCCCCCACCTCCACCATTTGGTGCTTGCTGAGCTTCTGGGATGAATGGGTTTATAGTTTTGAACAAATTTGAAAAACAATTGGCCATTATACTTAAAAATATTTTTCTGTCCTCCTTTTGGGACTCTAATTACACATATATTAGTGTAATAATATTGTGCGATGATGTGATCTAGTTGGCTTTATTCTGTTCCTTGAATAAAAATGTATACAAAATCTAGCTGGTCCTTAGACTCATGCCATCTCATAAGAAATACCATGCAGGGGTCTGTGACTGGATTACTGGAAATTTATCTCTATGTCTGGAAGACAGTTCTAAGTGCATGGCTTTCTGATGGTGTAAATCTGTGCTGTTCAATATGGCAGCTACTAGCCACATGTAGCAATTTAAATTTAAATTAATTAAAATGAAAAGTTCATTAACTCAATTGCACTAACCGCATATCAAGTGTTCAGTAACCACATGCAGCTAGTAACTACCATTCTGAACAGTGTAGACAGAAAATATTTCCATTGTCAAAGGAAGTTTTCTTGCTTTAAAATGTCTTCTCCACACATGACGAAAGCACATGATTTTGAGATTTGAGCCTGCTAATTCAGTCCTAAAGTTTAATGGTAAGATAACCATAGAAAAGATAGAGAAATATAACTCTACTGGATAGACATAAAGGATATTTAAGTTAAGAAAACCTATATTCTAATTCCATGGAGCTAACAGAAGAAATGCTGTGAAGACCCAATGAAGCTTAACTTCACCAATAAGACTTTATGAAATCAAGGAACAAAGCAAAGAAGAACATTCATATATGAGAAATAAAGGTACTATATTCAGTTGGGGGAAGGAGGCAAATACCAAATAGTAGACTTCCACAGCACCTATAACCTTGATGTGTTATGTATACTGTAGGAAAAGATCACATGGCTGTTTTCTGGGGTCTCTAAACCATGTTAAGACATATGGATAAACTTTCCAGTAGTACCTACCATGCAATATAAAAAACACCTTATTCGTTCTTAGCCATTAGTTGATTTAGTTTATATAGACATTACATTTATTTTTTAATGTATGAATGTATGTATGTATTTAAATTTTATTTTATTGTGGTAAGAACACTTAACATGAGAGCTACACTTTTAACAAATTTTTAAATGTACATTATCGTTGACTACAGGTACGATTTGTACAGCAGATCTGTCGACCTTATTCATCTTGCTTAACTGAAACTTCATGCCAATTGTTTAGTGTATCTATCTACACATTTACTCATATACAAATATTAAAACACATCTAAGGAATTATACCTAATCATCTTGTTATAACTTAAAAACTTGGGGGTACCTTCATATTTTAGATATTCCAGGTTCAGGAAATGCATAAAATACTCCAAACAAAAAGTAATAGTGTAGAATATAAATGCTTAGATAATCAAGTTCGTATGAGACAGTCTATAATAGGAATCAAAGGAGTAAGAACATCAATGCTTGTTGTTCTGTCCCTTTCCCCAGTTAAAGCCATTTGATTAATAGCCCCTATAAAAAATTCACTCAACAGAAAATGGCCAAACTTGAAATCTAGCAACATAGACTCAATTTATTTTCTTTTTATAGCTTGATTTATTATTTTGCTCACCAGAATTATTTTACAACAGTAGCAAACCATTCCTTATACTTTTCTGTGACACTGATTAAAATAGGTAAGGGTGTAAAAATAACAATATTAATCCCACTGTTATTAATAGCATTTAAAATAATTTCCATAGACATTAACATATATCTCTAAATATCTAGGTTGTGACATAAAACAACTTATAAAGAGACAGTCATTATTAAAGTTGCGTCCTTTGCTCCCACTTAAAAAAAAAAAAAAAGAATTGAGGTTTGGGGAAAATGTTAAAGTCCACAATGGAAACAAGAATAGCTAAATTGTTGGCTAGAATTGGTGCCCTGTCTGTCTCTGCTATGTAGACTAATCTAGTCCCCTTATAGAGTCTTTAACATTATTAAGTAAATGACAATGTTTGCAAAATGTGTCATACTTCACGCTTTCCCGTACCCATACTGCTGTGTACTCTGTTCTGAATACCTTCTCATCACCTCAAGCTTTCCTCCATCTATCAATCTTCCTCTTCCTCTTAAATCTTTAACCTCTCCTATTCCATTGCTCCTACCCCCAGTCCTTCCTTCACTGGTTTCTCTTCCCCACTCACCCCTAAAATGTTAAATATTAAAATCATTAGCCCCTTCTCCTCTTTGTAATCTTCACTCTGAAAAATTGTATTTACTACTAACTACTTCCTGCATTTTGATAATTCCCAAATCACAGTGCTAACCTGGATTTTTCTCCCGATTTTTCTTTTAATTATCCTAGAAGTATGTCAAACCTAGCACGTCCAAAATGAAATTTGTCATCTTCTCCTTATCTCCTCCAAACTTACTTTTCCTCACTGATTCCTAATACTAATACAACCATCTGTCCAAGCCAGAAATTTGGTGGACTCTCAAATTCTCTCTTTTGCTCGTTCTCAAATCTGATTGGTCACTAAGTTTATAAGTTCCACCAAATATTTCACATACTTAATTTCATTTTCTCTATCACTACTGATATTTCGTTAAATTAGGACCTTAACGTCTCTTGCCCAGTGATTGCAACAGCTTACTTCTCTAATTTAATCTTCTATAATCTAAGCTGTATTTCATTTATTTGGCTTGAGTGACCTTTTCAAGTTAAATCACTTCACCCTCACCGTCCCCAATATACACTTAGAACACCCCAGTGGTAGGCCTCTTACCTATAAGATAAAGTTCAAAGATCTTTGTATGGCCTCCAAGGCCATTTGTGACCTTACATCTCTACTTTCAGGGAGAACCTTTTTGTTCCTTCAGAAATGTGCATACTTCTATCCCAGCTGTTATCATGTTTTTCTATAGCTGGCATTTTACATATCTCTGTCTCCTCTAAGGAAGGAGTTTTGTAAGGACAGAGAATCTGCACTGCTCATCTTAATGTCCACAGTGACTAAACACAGCATCTGGTTCATAACAGGCTTTCATTTAGTGCTTTTGCTGTTGATGTTATTGAAACAGTGTAGACTTCACGGTCTTGCCTCCTTCGCGAGCATTTCTGAACAAATCACCTGGCCTTCCATATAGGTATAACCCAGCACACACTTAGAAAATAGGAAAGGAAAAAGAAAAAGGAAAAATCTAGCAAAATCTGACATATCTCGACACATGTATATACACTTACAAAGTAGTACACCCACAGCTTTACATGTATAGACTTGCTGTGGAAACAGTTAACAGGTGGTTAGAACCTATAGTATGAGCCATATAATTGCAATTAATCACTAAAGTCTGCTTACAGAGATAAAATTATCCATATGAGAACAAGATTAGTAGGTAAAATAGCTTGTGAGCCTTAAAAGCTCATTATCTTTATAGATTAAAAGACCAAAAATATACTCTTTTGGATGGTGTAATTTTCATATATCAAATATTCATATAGCAAAAACAGAACACTGCAGTGGTTTCAACAATTAGGAAGAGAAAAAGTTAGAAAAATAAAGGAAAATCGTTGCTTCAAAAATATTTTTGTAAAGATAGGCCATCAATAATGAGTAAGTAAAGTGTTCTAATCATTGTCAATAACTGTTTAAACTTACCTGATTATTATATGCATCAGGTGCAAGTTTCTTGTATGTTGGTGCCATAAGAGTGGACAGGTTTTGTAAATGAGACTCCAGTTTCTCTTCCTGTATAAAA
Organism: Grampus griseus; assembly: GCF_964374135.1. Lineage (NCBI taxonomy): Eukaryota > Metazoa > Chordata > Mammalia > Artiodactyla > Delphinidae > Grampus > Grampus griseus. The sequence continues at coordinate 110,201,284 of NC_138997.1, read as the reverse complement.
TGAATAATTCTACATATTAAATTCTAAATCCATTCTATCCATATATGAGAGAGGCTATCAATTAGATTTTTTTCCCCTGTATCTTAGATCCAAATCACAAATATATACCATCTCATTAAATATCGGCTTGGCCAAAAAGTTTGTTCGGGGTTTTCCCATAACATTGGCCAACCCAATAACTAAATATCATCTTAACGTGACTATTTCTAAGTGAAAAGCATAGACCTATTTTTGTATGTGCTGTTAAATGTCTAGCTCTTTGGTATTTACATGAGATTAATCAATTTTCTACTTTGCATGCAGATATTTGGCATTTTATTAATATAAGTCTATGCTGGTAGTAGGATTAGGAGAATGAAGCCATACGGTCTTTAAAAGGTCACATTCTCTATTCTTCTCCAATTAGTGGCCGAGGAAGATGAGCTATTGAAAGGATTTGTTTTAATCTATTTCTAATCTTTATATTTTAAATGTTTATAAAAAATAGCATTACAAAATTTGAAATGATCACTCCATAGAACTAAAAATTACTATGTGATTCAAATATGAATAAAACCCTAAGAACTATAATGTGGTGTATATGAAAAACTTTGTAAAGTTTACTTGAGAGGAAAAATGTTCAGGTATATTTGCCCCTACCCCCGAGCAAAGAATATGCTTTTTTAAATGGTAGGGGATGATACTCAGTTGTTCTATTCATACTTAGAAGTTCTCATTTCACATTGCTATTTCTCTAAAAACCTTGGGAGATGTAAGCAGCTGGCAGAGGTATACTTGCTTGCATTTTAGAAGGTGAGGAGGTTTCTGACTGGAGTCCTCCTACCTAACAGAGGGAGGATGTCACTAGCCATCCCCTGCATTTGTTTACATGAAACAGAGTGATAAACATTTATGAAGTAGTGGAGAAAATGCTCTCCAGTGTGAAAATTAAAAGTGTTAAGACAGTAGGCAAAATTGCTATTCATTAGGTTTATCAAATATTTGTGTTTTCTTATGCAAAGAGGATATCTAGCACATTAATACAGCTTATTAAAATGTTACGATTCTATGAAAAATTTATATCATGACTTGAAGAGCTTTTGCACTTTATTAAACTTCCACTTACTATTATAGTCACAAATAATAAAGCTAACAAATTTTTGAAAGGGACGTATAAAAATTATATCAATAGTATAATTGCATATTTCAACTGCATTTAAAATTTGAAAAAAATTATAACATGTATAGATTTACTAAAAATTTGATCATATATGAATGCTAAATATACTGAGGTTTTCTGATTATTCAATTAGCATACTCTAGAATACCATGCTACACAAAAGTTGTTAAACGTGATACCAATCTACAAGTTATATTTTGAGAACTATATATTCTAGAGAAGGACAAAAACCAGTGATGTCAATGAGAAATCAATGTTCATTTATTTCAACTACACCTTTATATTAAAATCTAAATGTTTTAGTTACTTGAATGCATTTATTATAGTAACATTAAGGCATCAAATCTCATGGGTTGAAACTGACTAGAAATGGACTTTTATGAATGTGGCAGTCACGAACATGATTTCTATAATCCAGGTTCAAAAGATGAAAGTTCTAACACTGAAGTAGTAATACTTAGTTTTAATATGGAAATGACAGCTGTGTGAAACTCTGGAGTTTACATAGAAGACAAACAATAAGTGTAAAAGGCCATAAGTATAGTTTATGTTGATCAAACTTTATTACTTTAGTATCACATGGTTGTTATTATGCTAATTTTATAAAATATTATTGTGTGTGCCTACCGTTTAGCCAAAATTTTACTGATCTATCTCTGAGATAAAATTCTCTGTTAATGAGAGTTTGAGTATATTATATTGTTCACTTCATCTGTGCTCATCAATTCTCCATGAAAAATAAACAGATTATACATCAGGAAGTAAACAAACCTCTTTTGGGTCATCCCCAAGCAGCTTAAATTTTCTTGGGATCTTGCTCCTGGCAAACTTACATCCATTGTAGTACATGCTCCATGAACAACCAAAAGAAAAGGAGGCACCACAGGTCTCTGGGTCCAGCCCCTGACAGGCACACGTTCTCCTGAGAAATCAAAGAACCAAGTTCATGACTATGGAGAGCACTGTCCAGGCTATAAATCTCATATTCTGGGTGTCTACATTCCAAAATGAACGCAAATTAGTTTTGAAAGAAGTCTAACTCTATATTAAGCTGTGCCACAATCACATTAGAAAAGAACTATTTCGATTGGCTTTAAAAGACAACTTGAACAAATATTTTATTGTAGTATAATACACACAGAGAAAGTACACATAATTTTATAGCTTCTCATCACTCACAAATGAAACATACACAAGTGAGTGCCACTCAAACTAAGAAACAAAACATATACTTGCACCCCTAAATCCCGTCTTATATTTCCTTCCAGGCATTGTCCTCCTAACAGTAACTTCTGTCAGAAGAGATTAGCTCTGCCTACTTTTATCCTATATAAAATATACTATATTCCTACTGAATATAGTGTATGTACGTGTGTGTATATATATATGCCTATTTTTATACTATATATACTATAAACCTACTGAATTTGGTGTGTATGTGTGTATATAAATGTGTGTGTGTATATATACAGTTTTGCCCATTTTTATACAACGTATAGTATAGTACACACACATATGTATAGTTTTGACTATTTTTATACTACATATAGTATGCTATATATTTCTATACTGTAGTATAAAAATAGGCAAAACTGTATGTGTATATGTATATATATGTACACATATACATACACACACATACATAACATACACATGTATATGCAGTTATCTAGTATAAGCTTATTTGTGTCTTCTTTTCTTCAACATTGTTTGGAATATCTATCCACATTGTTGCATGTAGTTATACTTTATATTGATGTATTTATTCACTGAGTACAGTTTCTATTATATGGATATGCCACAAATTAATCGTTCCACCATTGATGGGCATTTGAGTGCTTTCTAGTTTTTAGCTAAAATACAGTATTGTGACTTCACATCCCAAGTCAGTTATATCCTAAGGACAATAGACAAACAAGCAAAGAAACCAAACATTAAAAACAGGATAAAACAACCCACTAGGAAAACTATATTCAGTAGGTATTTTTTCACAGCTGTACTGAGGTATAATTGACAAATAAAACTGTAAGATATTTAAAGTATACAACGTGATGATTTGATACAAGCATATATTATGAAAGGATTTTCCCATCAAGTTAATTAACACATCTATCACCTCACATATTTTTTTTTCTTGCAACGAACATTTAAGTTCAACTCTTTTAGCAAATTTCAGTTATATAGTAAGGTGTTATCAACTATAGTCATTAGATCCTCAGACCTTACTCATTTTATAACTGAAAGATTATATATATCCTTTTACCAACCTCTCCCTATTTCCCTCATCCCCCAGCCTCTCACAACTTTTCTACTCTGTTTCTGTGAGTTTGACTTTTGTTTTTTTGTTTTTGATTCCACATATAAGTAATATCAGGTATCTGTCTTTCTCTGTCTGGCTTATTTCACTTAGTATAATCCCCTCCAGATTCATCCATGTTGTCGAAAATGGCAGGATTTCCTTTTTTAAAAGCTGAATAATATTCCTCTGCGTGCGTTCACAAACCACATTTTTATCCATTTATCCATTGATGGACACTTAGGTTGTCTCCACACCTTGGTTACTGTGAATAATGTTGCAATTGGAATGCAGCTATCCCTTTGAGATAATGATTTCATTTCCTTTGGATACATGTTAAGAAGTGGATTGTTTGTTTATGTATGGCTCTCCTGACCTCACTGGACAGCAGTAGTCTTATTTGTAGTAATGATATTATTTTGAAATTACTTATGTATGTTGTGACATGAAGAGAACATTGTTAATGTCAAAAATAAGAATTTCAGTGTAAGATGAAATAAGTCTAAAGATAAGTAAATACCCTGTAAAATCCTATGAACAAGAAATAGTATGAACTCACGATATGAATTAAAAAGCTCAGATTTTCTCTTTCAAAAAAAAATTACTTCCTATATCAGTCCACTGAAAATGCCTAAAGTAACAATATCTTTGTAGCGATGGGCACATCTGGACACATACTGTGATCTCTAAATATCATTTCTCATTGAAATGAATGTAGGTTAAAATCCATGAGGGTTTTTTTTTTCAAATGAGTTAATAATGATACCAAAAAGAAAGAACAAACTAACTGATCATTTTTGGATGGTTACAAAGGCACCAAATCACTATTTTGAAATTTCACAACTAAAGATACTTACCATGCATTATTCTGTCATTTGTTTACAAATTATATTTAATGGTAACCAAACAGTTGATAATGAAAAGTTCTTTAAAGAATTCCGTCTAATAAATGCAGAAGGAATGTTATAATTAGAAGTTACAATTTTACAGATGTCAGCAAAAACGGCAGAATAAGGATCTCTGAAAATACCCTCCTCCACAAAAGCAAAAGGAAATCTGGTAAATATGGTCAGAATCAACTCTTCAGAAATATGGAAATTAACAAAAGACTTGCAGCAGTCCTGGAAGCATTTCTTCAAGAAAGGCAATGAAATTTTGGTAAGAAGCTAAGCTTTACAGTGTTTTAACTTGCCCTATTTCCACTGTCCCCAGAACTCCACGACACCCTTGAAAACCAACAGCCCACATTTATGGTGAAAATCGGCAGGCTGGCAACCACTGGAGAGGGCAGAATTAGGCTGGATATCCTCCAAAGCCCCATTCCTAGAGAAATGTCATTATTTTACCTATTTGGTAGTTCTCTAGAAGACACCACTGGCAAGGCTTTCTTCATTTGATCTGACTTGGAGTTCACCTATTGTATATAGCCTTTTCCCCACTGGAGATATTTGTTGAAAATAGTCAGAGGCAATTGTTGAACACTGCAGCTGCCTGAGGTCTTGGTAGACAAAACTAGCTAGACTGACCAAGAAAAAGAGAGAAGACCCAAATCACTAAAATATTAGAAATGAAACAGAGGATACTACCAATGACCTTATAAAAAGCATTATAAGGGAATACTATAAAAATGATCTATCAACAGGTTAGATAACTTAGATGAAATGGACAAATTCCCAGAAAGCACAAACTACTGAAACTGACTCAAGAAGAAATAGAAAATCTGAATAGACCTATAACAAAAAGACTGAATTAGTAATCAAAAAACTTCCCACGAGGATAAGCCCAGGAGTACATGATTTTGCTGGTGAATTCCACTGAACATTTAAAAAATTAGCCCCAATCCTTTACAAATTCTTCCAAATAATATAAGAGGGAACCCTTTTCAATGTATTCAATGTATTCTATGTATTCTATGAATCCAGTATTACCCTGAAACCAAAAACAAAGACATCACAAGAAAACTATAGACCAATATCCCTTATCAATATAGATGAAAACATCCTCAATAAGATACTAGCAAATGGAATCCAGCAACCTATACAAAAAATATACATTATGGCCAAGTAATATCTATCCCAGAAATGCAATGTTGGTCCAATGTATAAAAATCAATCAATATGAAATACATTAACAAAGTGAAATGCAGAAAAAGCATTTGAGAAAAGTACAACACCCTTTCATGATAAAAATACTCAACCTAAGAATAGAAAAAAAAATCTTCCTCAACCTGACAAAGAACATTTACAAAAACCCTACATTTAGCATCATACCTAATGGTGAAAAGCTGAAAGAAATCAGAGACAAGCAATAGCTGCTTGCTGTTGCTAATTCTGTTCAATACCTACTGTAGGTTGTAGCCAGGGAAATTACGCAAAAGCATCAAAAAAAAAAAAAAAGAAAAAAGTAGACATCTAGATTGGAAATGAAGAAATTAAACTATCTCTATTTGTAGATGACATGATTTTGTATGTATAAATCCTAAGGAATCCACCAAAAAAATTTGGCACTAATAAACTACTTAAATAAGCTTGTAGGATATAAGAGTAATATATAAAACCCAATTGTGTAAGTGTATCCTGGCAATGAACAATCCAAAAAAAAATCAAAACAATTCTACTTAAAACAGCATCAAAAAGAATAAAATATTTGGAAATTTGACAAAAGACGTGTAGGACTTGTACACTGAAAACTATAAAACATCATTGAAAGAAATTAAAAACCTAAATAAATGTAAAGACATCCTGTGCTAATAAATAGGAAGACTTAATATTGTTAAGATGTCAACACTTCCCAATTAATTTGCTGATTCAACAGAACCTCTGTCAAAATCTCAGATGGGGAAATTATTAAGTTCATCCTAAAATTCATAGGGACATGAAAAGGACCCAGAGTATCCTGTAGGATACTGTAAAGATCCTGTAAAAGAAAAACAGTTGGAAGATTTATACATCCCAACTTCAAAACTTACTATAGCAACTACAGCAATCAACAACATGTAGTATTGGCATAAGGATAGATATGTAAATTAATGGAATAGAAGAATCCTGAAATGACACATACATCTTTGTCAATTTTCAACAAGAATGAGAAGACCATTCAATATGGAAAAAACAGTCTCTTCAACAAATGGTGCTGAGACAACTGGATAGCCACATGCAAAAAAATGAAGTTGAACTCTTATCTCACATCATAACAGTGATCAAAGACCTAAATGGAAGAGCTAAAACTATAATACTCTGGGAAGAAAACATTGGGGTAAATCTTTAATACCCTGGATTAGGCAATGATTTCTTAAATATGACACTGAAAGTACAAGCAGTTAATTAAAAAAAAACTGACTTCATCAAAATTTAAAACTTTTGTGCTTCAAGGATATCATCAAATGAAGAGACAACCTACAGAATGAGAAAATATCTGCAAACCATGTATCTGATGAGTTCTAGTATCCAGAATATATAAAGAACTCTTATAACTCAAAAAACAATTAATTTAAAAAGGAGCAAAGATTTAAGAAAGGATTTCTTCAACAAAGATATATGAATAGCCAATAGCAAATGAAATAATGACTAACATCATTACTCATTAGGGAAATGCAAATCAAAACCATGAGATACACATTATACCCACTGGAAGGGGTATAATAAATAAAATAAATAAATAAAGGCAGCCAATAAGTAGTTTTGGTGAAAATGTGGAAACATCAGAATCTCCATATATTGTTGGTAGGCATGAAGAGTGGTGCAGCTGTTTTGGAAAACAGTTTGGCAGTTCCTCAAAAAGTTAAATGTAGTTACCATATGACCAAAATTGTCACTGCTAGGTAAACACCCAAGAGAACTGAAAATATATATCTATACAGAAACCTGTACAGAGATATTCATAGCAGCATTATTCATAATAACTAAAATGTCCATGAACTGATGAACAAAGAAAATGTGGTACACATATATGCAATGGAATATTATTCAGCCATAAAAAGGAATAAAGTACTGATTAATGTTATAACATGGACAAAACTTTAAAACATTATAAAAACCTAGGAATAAAATATGTAGGAATAAATTTACCTAAGGAGGCAAAAGACCTGTACTCTGAAAACTATAAGATGCTGATGAAAGAAATCGAAGATGATACAAACAGATGGAGAGATATACCATGTTCTTGGATTGGAAGAATCAATATTGCGAAAATGACTATACTACCCAAGGCAATAAACAGATTCAATGAAATCTCTATCAAATTACCAATGGCATTTTTCACAGAACTAGAATAAAAAATTTAAAAATTTGTATGGAAACACAAAAGACCCCAAATAGCCAAAGCAATCCTGAGAAAGAAAAATGAAGCTAGAGGAATCAGACTCCCTGACTTCGGACTATATTACAAAGCTACAGTCATCAAAACAGTTTGGTACTGGCACAAAAACAGAAATATAGATCAATGGAATAGAAATAAACCCATGCACCTATGGCCAATTAATCTATGACAAAGGAGGCAAGAATATACAATGGAGAAAAGACAGTCTCTTCAATAAGTCGTGCTGGGAAAACTGGAAAGCTACATGTAAAAGAAGGAAATTAGAACATTCTCTAACACCATACACAGAAATAAACTCAAAATGGATCAAAGACCTAAATGTAAGGCTGGACACTATAAAACTGTTAGAGGAAAACAGAGGCAGAACACTCTTTGACATAAATTGCAGCAACATCTTTTTTTGATTCACCTCCTAGAGTAATGAAAATAAAAACAAAAATAAACAAATGGGACCTAATTAAACTTAAAATCTTCTGCACAGTAAAGGAAGCCATAAATGAAACAAAAAGACAACCCACAGAATGGGAGAAAATACTGATATTTGCAAACAAAGCGATGACAAGGAATTAACCTTCAAAATATACAAACAACTCATGAAGCTCTATGTCAAAAAAACAATGCAATCAGAAAATGGGCAGAAGATCTAAATAGACATTTCTCCACAGAAGACATACAGATGGCCAAAAAGCACATGAAAAGATGCTCAACATCACTAATTATCAGAGAAATGCAAATCAAAACTACAATGAGGTATCACCTCACACAGGTCAGAATGGCCATCATCAAAAAATCTACAAACAATAAATGCTGGAGAGGGTGGGGAGAAAAGGGAACCCTCATACAGTTGGTGGGAATGTAAATTGGTATAGCCACTATGGAGAACAGTATGGAAGTTCCTTAAAAAACTAAAAATAGAACTACCATATGAGCCAGCAATCCCACTCCTTGGCATGTATCCAGAGGAAACCATAATTTGAAAAGATACATGCACCCCAGTGTTCACTGCAGCACAATTTACAATAGCCAAGACACGGAAGCAACCTAAATGTCCATCGACAGAGGAATGGATAAAGATGTGGTACATATATACAATGGAATATTACTCAGCCATAAAACAGAACAAAATAATGCCATTTGCAGCAACATGGGTGGACCTAGAGATTATCATGCTAAGTGAAGTAAGTCAGATAAATATCGTATGATACCACTCATATGTGGAATATTTAAAAAATGATTTACAAAACAGAAACAAACTCCCAGATTTTGAAAACAAACTTTTGGAGACCAAAGGAGAAACGTGGCTGGGGGGAGGGATAAATTAAGAGCTTGGGATGAACATATACACACTACTATATACAAAATGGATAACCAACAAGGATCTACTGTATAGCACAGGAAACTCTACTCAATATGGGAAAAGAATCTGAAAAAGAATGAATAACCTATAATAACCTATACGGGAAAAGAACCTGAGAAAGAATGAATATATGTATACATATAACTGAATCACTATGCTGTACACCTGAAACTAACACAACATTGGAAATCAACTATACTCCAATAAAATTTAAAAAAATTATGCTAAGTGAAAGAGGCCAGACAGATTAAATATTGTATGATTCTATTAATATGAAAAGCCCAGAAAAGACAAATCTTTAGAGACAGAATGTTGATTAGTAGTTGCCATTTAGGGGGGAAGGAGAATGGGAAGTGATTGCCTAATGGCTTTGAGGTTTCCTTTTAGAAGCAATGAAAATGTTGTACAACTTTGTGAATATACTAATGCACTGTACTGTATACTTTAAAAGGGTGAATTTTATGGTGTGTGAATTATATAGAAATTGAAAAAACTCACACATAACAAAATGACTTCAAGGTGATTTCCTATATGAAGTGGATTCTGAAAAGGCACCTTCATTTTTATAGGGGCCTTTCAAATATTGTTAGAATTTTTACATTGCAGCCTAATTTTAACATGGCTCAGAATTTGGCTAATGGTTAAATAACAAATCAGAGAAATTGTAATCAAAATATTTACCTATACAACAGATTTTTAAAAACACTCTCAACCTCTTAGGACTTCTAACTGTTAAAAAAAAAAAAAAAAAAGGACTTCCCTGGTGGCACAGTGGTTAAGAATCTGCCTGCCAATGCAGGGGACACAGGTTTGATCCCTGGTCCAGGAAGATCCTACATGCCGTGGAGCAACTAAGCCTGTGCGCCACAACTACTGAGCCGGAGTGTCACAACTACTGAAGCCCGCGTGCCTAGAGCCCGTGCTCCGCAACAAGAGAAGCCACTGCAATAAGAAGCCCATGTACTGCAATGAAGAGTGGCCCCTGCTCACCTCAACTAGAGAAAGCCTGCACGCAGCAACGAAGACCCAATGCAGCCAAAAATAATAAATAAGTAAATATTTTAAAAAACAAAATTTAAACTAAAAATTATATCAGCCATTTAAACTTATGCAAGAATAGAAAAACTAGCAAAATAAATTAAATGTACATAACAAATTTATACTTTAAAAAATAAGAAAATTATCAATTTGCAAACTAATGGAAACAGGTAATAATCATCGATCGATGTGCTAAACCATTAGGTAGAAGTTTTCTGGTAAACTTTACGATGGGTGGATCAAGCTAACAACTCCTCAACTGAACGCTCATAACATCACTATAAATGGAACAAAGCAGATATTATGTCCCTCTTGATGGGTATGAAGAACTAAGATTATTTCATCACCACTTATGAAGCATTTTGCTAATATATACATTCACGCATACATACATATTTAACTCTAACTACCAGTGTACGGAAGATATTGGTGACAGAGGAACAAGTTAAGCAAGTGTGCACAGCCAAATCCAGAATGTGAGAAATTTTACAAAGCAAATCATACAGTCTCTTTAACAAATAAATTCATCAAAAAGAGAGGGGAAACTATAATAAAGTAAAAGCCTTGTGAATCATATACTGTATCTTACAAACTGGGACACTTTTGAGCGTAAAAGGAAGTTCTATCAATAACTATACTAGACAATAGGCATGAACTGGGACCTACTCAAAACCCTCAATCAAATGTAAGATATGGACTTTCTTTTCGTCAATATTTTTTTACTTTATATATATGTATATCTAATATGTATATGTGTACATTGGAAACAGTATCCAATTAGGGAATTTGAACATGGTCTGAATGTTAAATGATATTAAAGAATCACTCAATTTTGAGATGAATGATAATGACACTGTGACTAGGTTTTGTTTATTAAAAAAAAGAAAGTCCTTGGGCATATACCCTGAGAAAACCATGATTCAAAAAGACACACGCACCCCAATGTTCATTGCAGCACTATTTACAATAGCCAGGTCATGGAAGCAACCCAAACGCCCATCGACAGAGAAATGGATGGAGAAGATGTGGTACATATATACAATGGACTAGCCATAAGAAGGAACAAAATTGTGCCATTTGCAGCAACATGGATGGACCTAGAGACTGTCATACAGAGTGAAGTAAGTCAGAAAGAGAAAAACAAATATCGTGTATTAATGCATATATGTGGAATCTAGGAAAATGGTACAGATGAACCTGTTTGCAAGGCAGAAATAGACACACTGACATAGAGGAAAAAAACATGGACACCAAGGAGGGGAAAGAAAGGGTGGGATGAATTGGGAGACTGGGATTGACTTGTATACACTAATATGTATAAAACAGATAACTAATGAGAACCTACTGTACAGCACAGGAACTCTACTCAGTGCTCTGTGGTGACCTAAACGGGAAGTAAATCCAAAAAAGAGGGGATATATGTATACATATAGCTGATTCACTTTGCTGTACAGTAGAAACTAATATTGTTTTACAACATTGTAAAACAACAAAGTCCTTATCTGTTAGTGATACACACTGAAGTGAACATAGCTTAGATGATATGGCCTCCGTTTTGCTTTAAAACACTGGTGGGGATGGGGTTAGGAAGTGGGGGGGGCACAGAATATATGAAATAGTATAGGCAAAATGTTGATAAATATACTGCACTCCTCCATTTATGTATATTGGAAAATTTTTATAATATAAAGTTTCTTTAAAAGTTTAATATCACCCAGCATGGCAGAGACATTTCTGGCTTTGACTTCCTTATAATGACAGATACACTCCCACAACTCTTACTTGCCAAAAAATTATTGGTTAGGCTTAGTCATAAAATAAAAATCTCAAAGGGAAATCTTTAAAGGAGAAACAGCTGGCTGGGCTCAAAGGAAATGTAAAAATCCGTTTTGATTCTCCCACTGGAAGATGCTCTCGGAGTTCTTTTCTGGACTCACAGTGGGTGGTTATGGTGCATGTGGGCACTGGGATTTATAAGAACCCAGTGATGAGGGTCCCACAGCTTTCAATATTAAAATGAGTCAGCAGCCCCAATTTGAGATTACCCTCCATTCTTCACAAAAAAATCATAATTTTAACTTTTTCCAGAAATAAAACTTATTTTATAGGGTAGAAGAAACTTCAAAAGCTATATCCGAGTGAAGTCTCTATTGCCATTGGTTAAGTGTCTATTTGAATCATGTACCTCAAGTATATTTTTTGTTTCTGGAAACTTGCTCTAAGTATAGGTAGCTCAAAGCTGGAACGTCATCTAAATAACTACTCATCTTTATCTTGAAATTATAGACGAAGTTAAGCAAAAGTATACAGATTGGCCTTTAAAATGTCAATATTTGAAGCACATCTTTTAATAGTTTTGTTCTTGTCCCTATTAATTTTTCTTAGACCCTGGCCCAATCATCATTCATGGTTTTCAAATGCAAAATAACATAATTTAGGAAAGTTCTTAACATAGAATCTGACATATAGAAAGAAATTCTATTTCAGACAATAGCATTTATAAGAATCAAAGAAAAGCCTTCAGGGGAAAAATAACAAAGATGTATAATATTAATAAAAATTAAATCAATTACAAAGAATGTGAAATATAGTTTGCAAGAAACTTCAAGAAATTTAAATAAAACAAATGTCATTTTCACAAGAAGTTCTTTGGTGGTTTAGAAGTTCCAGCTACCAAGTCTAAGAGGAAGTCTGCTCTACAAAAACAAGGCAGTGTCGCTGAATTCCTGAGAAAATTGCTATCACCAACATCAGCTCAAGATGCCTTAACTTTCATTTTCTTTCTGATTAAAGACACCTACATACATTTTTTTCAAGGAGAAACAAGGAATGTTAGGGTAAATGGAATATTACTTTATACCTAAAGCAGTCAATCACAAGTTTGAGTCATGTCTTATGAATCAGCCACTTCTACCTGTCCAACCTATCATTTGTAAAAGTGGGTTGATGGCCTTGAGGTACACACCATGACATTTTGGGATCATAACTATCATAGAAAGCTAAGCCACACTTTCATATGTGAAAAGTAACTTTCCTAAACAGATTGTTTATAGTTGATTTGCAACCCTCCCTACCCACCCCCAATGACCCAGAGGGAGAACCTATGTTAATATACAGTAAAACCATACCAGTTAGAGTAATAGTCAGCAAAAGGACAAATTTGGTTAGCAATGGATTGTTGCAGTGAGCAGCACAATATTTCCATAAGCTCAGTAAACTCTTTTGTAGTTTGGTGGATGCAGAAGAAAGGTGACTAAAGGAAGAAGTGCAGGGACTTCCCCGGTGGTCCAGTGGTAAAGAATCCGCCTTCCCATGTAGGGGATGCGGGTTCGATCTCTGCTCAGGGAACTAAGATCCCACGTGCCGCGGCGTGACTGAGCCCGCGCATTGCAACTAGAGAAGCCCGCGCGCCGTGACTACTGAGCTTGCGTGCCTCAGCGGGAGGCCCTGCGTGCCGCGAACTACAGAGCCCACGTGGCCTGGAGCCCAAGCACCACAACTAGAGAAGAGAAGACCTGCACGCCACAACTACAGGGAAGCCCGCGCCACAACGAAAGATCCCGCATGCCTCAACTAAGACCCGACGCAGCCAAAAAAATTTAAAAAAACTAAGAAAAAAGTGTAATATTAAAATTATTTTAGTACCGACTGTGAGTAAAATAGCTACATAGGATTTCAGTGCTGCACTGTGAATTTTCCTGTATTCTTTTAATGATATACGAGAATAGCATAGCAGAAGGAAAATAAAAAATTAAGCTTTCTCCAAGTGAAGATGCAAACTTCCTGCAGGTAGATAAGGTTAAAAAACAAAAAACACAAACAAAACCATACCAGCACTTGGATGCATTAAATATATTTAACTGCATACCTTGCTCTCCTATTCCAAATTTTCATATTTCTAGAAAATAATGCCCATCCATAGCCACTAATTTCTTGATTATTTAGTAGCAGTAAAAGTGGAAGTGATTTTGATTATTATTATGGAAATAATGGACTAGATTGCAATGAAGTCAAAATCAGTTTGTTTCTACAGAACTTCTATAAGTAAGCCTTGTATTTTTATGTTTGTTACATATAAAGTCCTTGACCTGGGAATCCTAAAGTTTCTCACCAAACTGTCTCAGATACTGCTACACAGAAGTGGTGTCAATACTTACTAGTGTGGTGGCTAGGCACACTAAACAGTTGTCACTTGCAGTAAGCGGACACATAAATATTTTCAGGTTTATAGTATGGTTGAGTTTGTGGGTACAGACACTCAGATTTCCAGCAAGCTGCTTCTAACTCATAGCTACACTGTCCGAAGGTACAAAATATTAGTAAATGAAATTGCTTCGAAGTATCCATGTTAGCATTAGCAAATGCAAGTTCCTACTGAATGGCTGTGAAGCAGGCATTTTGATCCCTGTTTTGTAAATGTGAAAACGTAGTTTCAACTCTCTGCCCTCAAACCAACAATTAAGCTTTCCTAGCAGTGGAAAGAGAAGAGAGGCCTGGGATGCACTTACTCTTCATTCAGGGCACACCGACGATTGGTGAGCGTGCCGTATTTCCTTAGGGTCTCGGTGAGCTCGGAGTACAGTTTGTCAGCCAGAGAGAGTGGGATTCCTTCCCACACCAGGATGAGAATCACAATCACCGCAGCCTCACAGGTGTGGCCAGCTCGCTCTCGCACCAAGCACAGTAGCTTCTCCTCGCTGCAGCTTCTGCGAACCACCTGTTCGGGTCACCATTCCACCCCAACACCCACCACCCCAACCAAAACAAAACAAGGGTCACTTGCAGCAGATGAGAGCATTGACTGACGTCTGTATATTTTCTCAAGTCTGGGTCACAATTAGGGTGACATATACCAGCACCTGCAACTTGCCTTTTGCTGCCCATCTATAACGTCGGGGCTTACCCTGGGGTCAGAACTGGGAGAGATGCAAAAGCACTCGGGGTGTAGCAGACTCGACCCAGTACAGTGGGGACAATGCTCCCTGCACTAAAGCCAGAGCTAGATGGAAGACAAGCAAGCCTTTAAAGTTCAAGGTCTTCAAAAATGACAAAGATTAACTGCAGGTACTTAAAGGATGAAGGACCTCTTCCTCACATGCCGGGAAGAATTACACTTCTAGCAGGCACTTGAACAGATCTCCTCCTCACTATTAAATTTTTTCAATTAAATACAGTTTGTACCTGATTTTATACTAATCTGCCTTTTTCTTAAGAGATGACACGTGATAAATATAAGCAATATTCCTTTCAACTGGCATAAATGATTCTCTGATCTGATAACCCAATTCCCAGGGTTAGATGAATGAATCAAAATGCCCAAGACTGAAGACCAAAGGCCTTGTCAAGTCACACTTACCCATTTGGCAATAGGACATCCCTGAGAACTTTTGCCTTCTTTACCAGTATAGATGACTCTTTCAATCCTAATAGCTTTACCCTTCTGTCCAAACCTTAAAGAAATCCACAGAAACACACACACACATAAAATTAGCAAATGAATCTAAGAGGCAACCAATATATTGAACATTTGAGCATAATTTTACTCTATGGCCACATCCTGAGAAATGAATAGTTTATTTTTAAAAAACAGAACTAAGCCAAGCAAACTGGATAGTAGACTTTAAGCCTTGTATTTCTTCAGTATCAAAATATACTGAAAATTGTAATGAACTATTTTGAAATTATATGATGGGTAAAAATAATGGGAAAGCTTATTTTTATACATAATTTCACAAAACACAAAATTTTTTAAAGTTTGTTAAATTCAGTCTTCTAAAATAACGTACTATTTGTCCTTTACTAAATTTAGTTATTTTAAAACTTGGGGACTCATTTTAGTTAGGACTGTTTCTCTAAGAATCTCTCATTTTTTTTAAAAGGCTGGCAAATAACCAGTATCCAGCAATTTTGAAAATATAGGATAATTCTAGAAATAGATTTTATTTTCCCTTATAACCAAAGCACTACTTACTCCTTGCTAATACAAGAGGGCACTTAGGGAAATTCACTATTTCTGCCAGGCTACTAGACAATTATTTAGTGAATTTCTATGTGCTCATTTAGAAATGAATAATTTGAATTTTGGGCAACAATGATATGGAATATGTCCTTGCTGCCCAGAATGTCTCCTAATGTATTTTAATGATAAAAATGCCTACCTCTTAAAGAAAAGGCACCCTAGCGTAATAACAGCTCAGAGCTGTGGATACCTATATGAAAGTCTCTCTCTGCATTGATTATCTTGCTCATAACAGTCTTCAAGTCTGCAAGATGACATGCAGGAGTAACTGTGTAGATTCAGGTAAGTACTTGCATACCTATGACTGACAGGTAAAAAAAAAAAAAATGCAGCTATAAATAGAATCTGTCTCTATTTCTATTCAGTACATCACTCTTGCCCTCTGCTCATACTAATGGACAACTTCCTTGGAGATAACTACTCATTTATAACTCTAGGTGAATTCGACTCAATGGGTCCTTTCTTATACCACCTTTCCCCCCTTTTCCTTTTTTATCATCGAGTGGGAAAACCAGAGTGGGCGCTCTCTTTGCAGCCTGTGCCAGCACCCTTGTGCCTAGCAGGCCGGCTGGCTGGTTCTTGTTCATGCCTGGGTTTTCTGGCATCCATCTCAAAGTGGGCAGCCTATGCCAGCTTGCAGGCTATTAGTCCTGTCAAATATTGTGACTCTCTGGTGAATAGCACAGTGTGTAGTGTTGGCAACCCTGGAATAGCTAAGCCTACTAATAATTACTCAATTTACAATTGTTTACTGCTTTGTATGTGAAAGCTGGAAAAATTCTGACATATACAAAAGGATAAACGTTAATCTGCCCTGTGCCTTTGCGTTAATTACCTTTCTTCCATGATTTCTCTAATAGCTGCCACATTAGGACCTGCTCCTAGATGGGTATAAAAAGGACCTTCATCTTTTTCAATAATTTGCTCTGTTGAGATAATAGAAGATTATTATTTTAGACCTCAATTATACTAAATATAAAGGCTACATCCACAAAGCTTATCCCCCACCTGTACATTAAGGGTCCTAAATGTGACTTTAAACATTTTTTTTCTTTAAAATGAGTAAACTGATGGACTAATCTATTAGAAAATGTGCCAAATAATTAAGTATATGTCCATTCTGCCTGTTGGATAAAAATATATTAAATTGCATTTCAGATATGGGATAAGGAATTATTTTAAATCAAGTAAGTGGAACTAAATAGACAGTGAGGGAATTAGAATATATTATATGTAATATCAACTACAGTCCAATCTTTTAAACTGAAGAAAAAAAAATTACAGCTTACTAGAAGCCTGCCTGTTATTTGGATGTTAAAAGATTAAAAATAAAATTTCCTGTCCTATCTCACCCCCAGGATTTTGTTCAGTTTATTGTCAAGATACCTTTTTCTCCTCTCGTTTCCCCACAATATTCGATTACTCTGTTTTGAAAATAAGAACATTCAATCCAGACCCATGTTGTATGTACTACTTTACTTTAGAACAACTTATGATGAGAGAAAATATTGAAGAGAGGGTCAGATAAAAGGAAGAGGCTCTTGTACACTATCAAAGATGAGAAGTGGGGAAAAAAAGGTTTGTATGATAGGAGAAGGGTGTGAAGATGAGTATAACTTACCCAGTGTTGTCTATGACATGTGTGGCACATTAGGCCAGTGAGGCAATAATATTACCCCCACACAAAGGGGCAGTACGGATCTTCCCTCCATCCTTCTATAAAATGTGGAGTGTACCATTTTAAGAGGAATAACATAAAGTGGGTGGACCATTAGCCACATTAGTTGAACGCTGGTTTTTACAAATGTCTTCTACTGTATCCAAGCTGAGTAGCTATAATTAAGATCTTTATATACATATATATAAAACTGCATCAATCAGCAAAAAGTTTCCCTATTCCAACAGACCTATCATGCATCTTGAATTTTAACAAAAAGATGCTTGTTTAAAAAAAAGAAAGGGAAATAGCATATTTTCTATCAAAAAGATGAAACTTTTAAAGAGAAAATATCAAATATAAATCACACAATGTTTCAAATGCATACACGGAGAAAGGGCAACTTTATGAATATTCAGGACTTTGGCATTAAAATTTCCCCTAAGTCACCAAGACAGAAGATGATAATGTCCCCTTATCTATTATAAAAGTTAACCTTGTAAAACTACTAATACATTCAATCTTGAATTAAAAAATATTAAAAGCTCCTACATTAGTTTGCATAGGGCAGTTATTTTCTCATTTTAACAAGGTGCTTTTACTGCCTGGCTATCTCTCCAGGAGATATACAAAGAGTTAACTAGATTGATTAGGCTAAAACAGATACCTTTATATTTTAAACGGTTTGAAGGGAGGGACAAATGAGCATGCACAATTTTTTAATTTTTTTGAAAAACTGAATGTAAGTGAAGTTCTCTCTTGCACAGCACAAGCATCTGTAATTTAAAGACAAGAAATGTAAGCTTCAGGTTTTTATGAGCCTTCACAAATTGCTGCCAGACTCAAAGTTTTTAAAAAGAAAGAAAAATCCCATATCTGAAGATAAATTTGCTAATTCTGGATAAACACCATGTGTCTCAGTACATTTCTGGCACTTACCTACACATCTGCATGATGGGAAATCATACTGAGTCTTGACAGGTGTATCCAATAAATTTTTTATAGGAGTATCTAGTAATTTGGAAGGTGACTCTAAAAAATTATTGAGAACAGAACCAGCTGTTCTTTTGGTTGGTGTCTTTTCTGAGGAAGGCATTGCTTGCTGCTCTAAAGCTGGGGTGTGGCTATCAAGTTCTGCAGCAGTGGTTTGTCTAGTTAAAACTGTGACTGGCCCTGACATTTCAACTTTTACTTGCTTCTGTGATTTTAGAGTAAGAGCCTTATGGTCAAATAATGATTTGACCTGAAATTGCTTCAGATGCTGCTCCATGGTCTCAAGGATGCTCCGCTGCTGCATGTTATCACAGCTCGGAGGTGGAATCTCCTGCTTGGGTATCTTTTTCCACATTTTGTTTTCTGGCTGTGCTGACATGAGGCGCATACAGGCGTGGGGCTTGGATCCCGGTTCGACTTTAATTGGCCTTTGCATCTGACTATGGCAAGACTCGGCTTGGAGCTGTTGTGTTTGCTGCTGTTCTTGCTTCTGCAAAAGGTGCCACCTTAGAGCAGCATGCTTTTGGATGTCCTTCTGGGGCAGGGTCTGAATGTGACTTCCTGCCTGATTGGGCAAAGGGAACGCATTTGCTTGGTTTTGCATCAGGTACCTTTGCTGAGCGAGCTGTGCAGCTTGTTGACTAGACACATCTTGGTTTCTATTTTTATATCCCTGTAGAACTGAAGCTTGTTGAGGCTTCTGTTCTAGTTCTTGAAAGCACCTGTGAAGAACATCTTGCTTTGGGGTCACATTATTTGGAAAATATTGCATGTGATGTGAGTTTGGGATCTTGTTTCCTGCAAAGAGTTCAGAATTTACAGTCTGTTCTTTATTTTCTGGAACTACGTGTATATTGTTTGAACAAGAAATCTGCACTTTGCTTGCATTTGACTTCAAGACCTGACCATAGGGGGAATTTATACTATTCATATTCTGTACTTGCTCCAGTCCCACTTGGGGATTATGAGTCTGGAACTCACTTGATTTTGAATGTTGATCTTCACCACGAAAGCATTTTTCTCCTTTAATCTGGCTAAAGAATGATCCTTCTCTTTGCTGATCACTGTTGCCTTGCGGATGAGAAAAGGTCTGGGGCATCTGTTCCTTATTCGTCATCTGTAGTTTTTGCTGCTGTTGCTGGTTTTGAGAGAGATGTGAAGTCTGGGATGGTTGTGTTTGTGCTGCCTGCTTATGAGGCTTATGTTGTGAAAGGTGTGAGTTTGAGAATGGGTCAGTCTCGGAAGCCTGTTGATTCAAGTGCCGTTTCAATGTTGGGGGCATGAGTTTCTCAGTTTGGGGATCTGGTCTTTGTTGGAAATGACACCTCAGGGCACAGACTGAGTGTCTGTGAGCTTCGGGTGAAGGGTCCGTTTTGGAGAAGTGCACCTGGAGTGAGGGTTTTTGGAACTGGAGATGCTGGTCCACTGTACCTTGAGACTGCCCTTGATTCATCTCAGCTTGGTACCTTGGTGGTCTCTGCTCCGGTTGCATTATTTTCTGGGTGTAAGCTTGCCCTGGGAGCCCCCCAGGCACGTTGGAATTTCCAGTGTATTGTTTGGAGGTCATTTGATGGGAGGGGTTGGACTGATACTGAAGAATTGACCGCAGGGTTGCCTCATTACATTTCAGATGGGATTCTGCTTGATGACAGTGAGGGGCCTTCAATTCAATCCATCCTGGTTTCAGATAGGGCTGTGTTGGGAGCACAGGGTCTCGTGTCTGTTCCTTGTCTTGACTCTTGAAGATCTCTTGCTCTTTGTGTCCCATCAACTGCTGGCAGTGGTCCTGTGCATCTCCACTGCTACCAAGAATTGGTGGGTTATGTTTGAGATGTTCTGATAGTTGTCTTGTTTTCTCAGAACACAATGGAAACGTCATTGTTCCTGGAGTCCGTATGTCATTCTTGTTAACACAATAATTCTGAGGCCTTTCTGGAAGCATCGGAGAGGGGTTGGATACTTGTGTAGAGGGAGTTGGACTCCGGGATGGTGGTGCCTCGTGGTGACCCTCTATTTTCACTTCCCTTAAAAGAGTTGTGTTACTTTGGTTGGGGTAGTGATGGTGTTCTTCCAAAACTCCATCATTCAGAGTGCTTTTTCCTTCAGAAGGAAGCTGAGGAACCTGCGGAAGAGGCGGAGGGGGAGAAAGAAGCAATTGTGATGGTGGTGGTGTGGTAGTGGCAGAAAAGGAATCCTTAGTGAACACTGAGCTTTGCTTGAAGTAAGCACCATTCATTTCATTTTGCTTTAAATACCGTTCAGAGCTGCCACCAGGAGCCTGCAAATTGCTGCTGGAACCTGAACAGAATTCTTCACCAGATACTAGCTTTGTGGTTCCTTGGATGTTACTGTTTTCTGCCGGAGACGGGCATATCTCAAAAACTGACTTTCGTTGCTCTGGTTTCGGAAAGGGACAGGCCCCTAGCACTGCAGCTGGTATACTGGCACTATCAGCACCACAGGCCTCAGTCACCACTGCAGCTGGCTCTGGAGGCAGCTCAGAGTTCGAGGTCTGTGGGAAATTGATCTGCCCTGAGGTATGCGATGGGTGAGTGATCTCACAGGACAACTCATTAGTAGCCTGACTGTTAATGGCATGTATGTGAGATGTGGTTTTCTGCACCGCAATGGAAACACAATCTGGATAATATTGAGACAGCGTCTTTTCCAGGAGTTCACCATGTGTGTTTTCCATGGAAGAGGCAGAAACTGTAGCACCATTAGGCATTAGCACTGCCTTATTTTTAAGAAGTAATACAATGTTCTTGTCGTGGTAGTTAGCATTTTTCCC
Source organism: Grampus griseus (assembly GCF_964374135.1). NCBI lineage: Eukaryota > Metazoa > Chordata > Mammalia > Artiodactyla > Delphinidae > Grampus > Grampus griseus. Next base: position 110,179,657 of record NC_138997.1, on the reverse strand, counting down.
CTCCTGTTGGTTCAGAATCTGAAGCTCTGGATTTTCAGATCCACTGCAGTTATGTGATGAAAAAACAGTGAAATCTTTAACTTCATTTCCTTGGGCTGCAGAGCTAACAGATTCTCTCCTGTCACTCATATCGGAGACATTGGGTTGACTGCTGCCTTTGCCTGGATTTCTTTCTTGGCTTTCCCCGAAGTTCTTGCTTTCTCCATTGGCCTTTTGGTCTTGTTTCAGTTTCTTGTTCTGATGGAGCCCAGAGAGAGAAGGTTCACTAACTGTGCGCTTTATCCCTCCATTTTGCAAACATCTGGAATACCCTCTACTTTCTTGTATGAAGTCTGGACTCACGCGGCTATTCTGACTTCCTTTCATGTGGGGTATTCCATAATGACTCTTGCAAGGCTGCCACTTGGTGTCTCCATTTACTTCTGGATAAGGTCTCTTGGTTAATGGGCTTCCATTCTGGAGCTTTATAGCCAGAGGTTCTGTCTGGCAAATGGGAGAAGAAGATGGTATCAGGAATGGACTCAGTCTGTTGCCCTCAACATGGTTCGTTCTATCCTGTTCCATCAGGCTTGCTTCGGGGCCATCCACAAGGCTGCCCTCTGAATGAATTCTAAAGCGTATGGAAACAAAAATTAAAGTACATTAATATATATCTAACACTAACAGTGCACCTTAGAGAAGAACTGGGGCATTAATGATACTGGAATTCCTAGACATAGCAAACCACGATACTCATTTTCATGTCTCGGAGTGACAGCCAAGAGCTACTCAGGAAATGATTACTCTTGTCTTACCAGCAACTCTGAAATATTTATGGTCACAGTAAACAAAGATCAAAATCAACAGCTAATGTGGGAAGTTCATACTGTATTAGTAAATAGCATCAACTTCCTTCCCAAATAATTTTTTTTGTCAAAATGCTAAAAACAATAGAGAAAGACGACCTCCTTTCTTTCTTCTCTAGCACCTTACATATCCGATCATTTGCTAAGTTCTATCAATTCCATTTCCTATGTATTCGTTGAATCATCTTCACTGCCACTAGGTAGCCAGATCTACATTATCTTGCTTCATTATCTACTGTAATAGCTTTTTATAGATTTCTCCTGAGCCCAGCCTGTCCTCTTCCCAGTCCTTCAAGGATCCTTCAAACTGTTATCAAAGGGAATGTTCTAAAAGGCAAATCTGATGTCATACCCTTCTTAACACACTTTATTGACTCCATATTGCCTGCATTAGTAGTTCTCAAACTCTTTACCCAGACACACCTGGAAGATAAGGCACAGTCTCTGCAGTGTTGACATTCCAGGGGAGGGGGTAGGGGTGAAAGTGTAGTTTATAAAATGCCTTTTCTAAGTGATTCTATATTTTCCTCTACAAGATCTGGCTGCCTACTTCTTTTGAGAATTCCTGCCTAATATAAATGGTTTTTCATATGCAGGTTTCTATTTTTCTGTCCTCCTACTTGCTCCCACAGATTATACTCCAACTATAACAACAGCTTATAAATACCCAAACATTGCAAGCTGTTTCAGACCTCCATGCTGTTGTTTTATCTGCCTAGACTGCCTTCCTAGTCCTCTTATTGTGCCCTGTGACTCCTGTGTCTGGTTACAACTGTCTCAGATCACCTCCCCTAGAATTTTTTCCTTGATTTTCCAAAAGAATTACTCACTCCCAGTTTTATCCTGCTTTTTGATCTTGTATATGGTCTACTGCTGAACATATCACATTCAACTGCATTTTGTTTACTCTCTCTTACTGGACTGTGAATTCCTTAAAAATATCCTACTCTATTTATCTTTGTGCTTAGAGTGAGCATCCAATCAGTTTCACTAGATTGATATAAATTTGCTCATCTTGTGATCACTTCTTTATTCAGTCATTCATTCAAACTTTTCAAGATCAATCCTGATGGAGATTTCAAAGTCCAAAATGATAGGGAAAGCAAGAAGAAATGGGCACCAGAAAAGCAAAAATAATCCATTATATAAAGTGAATGCTGCCCCATTCATTATAGAGTCATGCTTTATTTTCCCACAGTTTTTCTCATTAAATTTATTTTAAGGCTATAAGTAGGAAAAAAAAATCAAGACTATTTTCCCTTTGGGCTATAAAAAAGCTCTATTAAAATAGCCATTGCTTACTAACCAAGACAAATGAAACAGAGGAAGAAACAAACACTGGGAAGCAACACTAAAGTTATCATTTGCAGAGAATAAGATTGTATACTGGCCAACCAAGAGAATCAACTGAAAATCTGTTACAGACGACAGTAAAGTAGCTAGAAAAAAAAAAATCAACAGCCTTGGTACCTAAAAGCAACAATCAGTCAGAAGCTATGGTGGAATAAAAAACTGTAATAGAAAAAATATTTTTATAATACTAAGAACAAACTTAAAAAGAAATGTGAAAGACCTATCTGAATAAAACGTTAAAACAATACTGAGGGATACCCAAACACAAAAACAAAACAAGTAGAAAGATATAATATGTACTTGTATAGCTGTCAAATTAATCTATTCATTTAATGTATTTTCATAAAAATACTAAAAGAATGGGTTGAGTTATTAAGAAGCTGACTCTAAAGTTCATGTGGAAAAATAAACAAATTGGATAACCAGGAATAATCTGAAAGAGAATCATAATGGGGCTCGGGCAGTGTAGGAGCCAAATGGAAAGATATTAGAAAGCAACAAAAGCTCTACTGTACTTAAAACAGCTCGTACTTGCACATAAATAGATAATAGAGTGTTTATAAGACCAATGGAATAGAATAGAATGTCCAGAAATAGATTCATACACACATAGAAATATAGTATGAGGTAATGATGGCATTTCAAATAAATATATTAGAACAATGGAATAGTTTTCTGAAAAAATGATACAGTTGGATCGGTCCCTTACATCTTGTACCAAAATGTATTCTAGATGGATTTAAATTCTGAATATGGAAAACAAAACCCTAAAAAAAATTAAAAACAGCCTGAGAAAACAAAAAAAAATAATCGAATGACTGGACAAGGTCTTTGTGACACAAAATCTAGAAGCCATAAAAGATGAGGAAGTTCAATAAACTTTGTGCATGTAAAAATAAACCCACAGCTAAGTTAAAAGTTACATAATACTTAATATACAGGACTCATACACATTGACAGGGACAAGACCAACTATCAAACAAGAAAAAATAAGCAAAGGACATGGACAGTTCACAGAAAATGAAATGCAAGTGGCTTTTAAATATTTTTAAAATGTCCATCAGAACTTATAAAAAGAAATGCAAATTAAGACTGCAACAAGATAGTTTTTTTTTCCAAATTGGCAACGAACAAAAACTTTAATAATACACTATGTTGGCAAGCATACGGGGAAACAGACATGTTGTCACGTAGTTCTCAGGAGTCAAAACTAATACGAGTACCATACAGGAGGATTTAGCAATATCTACAGAATTTCGTAGAAACTTCCTTTGATCCTTCAGTTTTAAACTCTCATCTAACAAATATGCACATATTTGTTAAACCATGTATGCACAGTGTTTTGCACTAGCAAAGTTTGGAAACAACCTATATTTTCAGATGAAGTATTTCCAAGTAATTAAATGAAGTAAAGAAAGCTGCAGAACAGTATGTATAAGAATGCCACAACCTGTACCTTTACAAAAATAAAAATAAAATCAGCTCTGGGAGAATATACAACAGACTGGCTATAACACTTTGCCTCCAGGAAAAGGAATGGAGAGGCTGGAGAATAGCACTGAGAGGGAGATTGTTTTTAACTGTGTCATTTTGGAACTTTTAGGCATGTATATTAATAAAACTTAAATCAAAAGGTCATAATTCCTAATGACAAAAAGAACAAAGTGATATTTTTATTTCTGCTAGACCTACTTCCTTTCAAATGTTAAGAGATGGGCTAGATGTGCACAGTCACTAGTCACAAATGGCCGTTGAGCCTTTGAAACGTGGTTAGTCCAAATTGAGATGTTCTGTAAGTATATATACACACTGGATTTCAAAGACCTTAGTGTGGACCAAAAAACGTAAAATAACTCAATTTTTAAAAATATTTATTACATGCTGAAACAGTGCTATATTGGATATAATAAGTAAAAAATATATCATTACATTTCATGTGTTTCTTTTTACTTGTTTTAATGTGAATACTGGAAATTTTTAAATGCGGTATGTGGCTTATGTTGTATTTCTATTAGGAAGCTCTGAGCTAAACTAATACTCTTAATTAGCAATAACCTTTCATAAAAAAAACCTTTCGTTTCCAGAATCATGAAAATTGATTTGTAGTCTTTGATGTACGGAGCTTCTCCAAAATCAGGGGCATTACCACTTTTGAAAAATTAAGAAGCATAGGAAAGCGGCCAAGATGGTGAAATAAAAGGACCCTAACATCACCTCCTCTTAAGAGCACACCAATCACAACAATCTGCAGAAAAACCATCCTTGAAAAAGACTGAAACCTACCAGAAAAGATCCTCTATAGCTAAAGACATAAAGACGGGGCCACAAAGAGACTGGTAGGAGAGGCGAACTCCCAATGTAATCAAATCCCATACCCCCCAAGGTGAATGACCCCAAACTGGAGAATAATTATATTACAGAGGTTCTCCCACAGGAGTGAGAGTTCTGAGCCCCCCACCCTGGGGGTCCAGCACGGGGAAGAAGAGCCCCCCAGAGCATCTGATTTTGAAGGCCAGCAGGGCTTGATTGCAGGAGCTCCCCAGGATTGGGGGAAATAGAGGCTTCACTCTTAAAGGGTGCACACAAAATCTCATGTGCACCGGGACCCAGGGCAAAAGCAGCAATTTGATAGGAGCCTGGGACAGACCTATCTGCTGGTCTTGGAGGGACTCCTGGGGACTGGTGGTGGATAGAGAGGGGGGAATTCATCTGCATGAGCTCTCCCAGAGACTGACATTTTGGCACCAAGACCTGGCCCCACGCAGTAGCCTGCAAGCTCCAGTGCTGGGACGCCTCAGGCCAAACAACTAACTGGGTGGGAACACAGCCCCACCCATCAGCAGACAGGCCAGCTAAAGACTTCCTCCTCCCACAGCCTAGAAAATGGGGGAAAATATTTGCAAAGGATGCAACAAGGGTTTAATTTCCAAAATGTACAAACAGCTCATATAGCTTAATAAAAAAAAAAAAAAATCCCAAGCAACCCAATAAAAAAATGGGCAGAAGACCTAAACAGACATTTCTCCAAAGAGGATATACAAATGGTCAATAGGTACATGAAAAAATGCTCAACATTGTTAATTATTAGAGAAATGCAAATCAAAACTACAATGAAGTTTCACCTCACACAGGTCAGAATGGCCATCATCAAGAAGTCTACAAATAATAAATGCTAGAGGGGGTGTGGAGAAAAGGGAACCCTCCTACACTGTTGGTGGGAATGTAAATTGGTATAGCCACTATGGAGAACAGTATGGAGGGTCCTTAAAAAACTAAAAATAGAATTACCATATGATTCAACAATCCCACTACTGGGCATATACCCAGAGAAAACTCTAGTTAGAAAAGATACGTGCACCCCTATGTTACTAGCAGCACTATTTACAATAGCCAAGACATGGAAGCAACCTAAATGTCCGTCGACAGATGAATGGATAAAGAAGATGTGGTACATATATACAATGGAATACTACTCAGGCATTAAAAAAGAATGAAATAATGTCAGCAACATGGATGGGACCTACAGATTATCATATACTAAGTGAAGTAAGTCAGACAGAGGAAGACAAATATCATGTGGTGTTACTTATATGTGGAATCTTAAAAAATGATACAAATAAACTTATTTACAAAATAGAAATAGGCTCACAAACTTATGGCTACCAAAGGGAATAGCAGGGGGGTGGGGGTGGAAGGGTGGGGTAGGGGAGATTGGAATGTACACACTGCTATATATAAAATAGGTAAACAAGGACCTAACGTATAGTAAGAGGAAATAGAATCACTATCCTAGAATAACCTATAGTGGAAAAGCATCTGAAAAAGAATATATATATATGTGCGTGTGTGTGTGTGTGTGTGTGTGTGTGTGTGTGTAACTTAATCACTTTGCTGTACACTTGACACTAACACAACACTGTAAAATAACTATATTTCAATTAAAAAAATTAAGTAAGAAGCATAGACATAAGCTTAGATAATTCTTCACAGACTAGGTCAATTAGCTTTCCAAACACTACAGCAAAAAATGCTTCCCTTTGGCAACTGTAAAATTGATTTACACATATACCAAACAAAATGTATTTACATGTACATTATGTTGTTATATATTATATAAAAATTTGTAGTCTCTGTATACAATATATAGTCCTACTTAATTTTTTAGATAAAAATATTTATATAAAAAGTATTTAACACATTACTCTCTATTACGATCCATACCACATAATTTGGACATTCTTCAAAGTGTCAAGGGCAGAATTACAATGGATGGAGTTTGCAAATCTTTTATGAGCATAATAATAGCTTCTAAGAAGAATGAAGGTGACAATTTTTTTTCAATATGGAGTTTTAAACACAATAGCCATTTTTAAACACTAATTCTATTATTAGAACTATTCTGTCCATGACAGCAATTCCTTTACTGAATACAACCATCAAATGTAAAAAGTTAAATGGTTAACTTTTTCAGGGAGGACAGGAAAATTGTATATTATTCTTCCATTTTTGGATGAGGATAACGTGTTATTTGAGGATTATCTGTTATTGGTCTATGAATCTAATTCAGAATATTTAAACCAATAAAGTGCCATTTTAGAGGGAGAAAAAAGAAATATTTTCTTTGACTTCTGACTTCTTTCTGTGGCCAAACCACACTTTTTGTGTATACACCCCAGAATATTACACAATCCAGTAACCTTCTTGCAACAGCACTCTTATAATCACCTAGTGCCTTTATACTGATATTGGAAGCATTATTTATTTTTAATGAAAAAAGAAAGAAATGAGACCTGTTCATTTTGATCATTGTAGAAATACTGAAAAAGCTTTCATGCTATAATTTTTACAGTGCATATAAATATACAAAGTTTTTTCAAGCTTATAAAAGTCAATAATTTATATATAAGACAAATCTTCCAAGATAATTTTTTGTAGATATCTACCTGCTAATCTGTGAAAATAGAGTTAACAGGTTATTTTTACAAATTGAGGGGAATAGGGAAACTTTTTCCATAGTTTAAGTTTTTTTTTGAATGAATAAATGTAAATTTTTGCTATAGAGATATTTTTGTGTGGCATTCCTTTTGCTCCTCAGAGACTAAGAACAGAAATAGTTTCTATTCATTCAGATCTGCTCTTTTACATGACTGATATCAGAAATATTTTGAATTCTCATAATTGATTTGAGATTCAAATGAAATATCCTTCATTTTTTCCTATACTCAAGAACATATAATTAATATGATGTATAGTACTGATCAGGATACTACTTCATTGTGAAACTGAATGTTCAATTTTTTTTTTTATTGGAGTATAATTACTTTAGAATGTTGTGTTGGTTTCTGCTGTACCACAAAGTGATTCAGCTATATGTATACATATATCCCCTCGCTCTTGGACCTCCCTCCCCCCAATCCCATCCATCTAGGTTATCACAGAGCACTGAGCTGAGCTCCCTGTGCTACACAGCAGATTCCCACTAGCTACCTATTTTACACATGGTAGGGTATGTCAATCCTAATCTCCCAATTCGTCCTACCCTCCCCTTACCCTCCAAGTCCACATGTCAGTTCTCTACGTCTGCGTCTCTATTCCTGCCTTGCAAACAGGTTCATCTGTAGCATTTTTCTAGATTCCACATATATGCACTGATGTACGATATTTGTTTTTCTCTTTCTGACTTACTTCACTCTGCATGACAGACTCTAGGTCCATCCACATCTCTACAAATGACCCAATTTCCTTCCTTTTTATGGCTGAGTAATATTGCATTGTATATATGTACCATACCTTCTTTATCCATTCATCTGTCGTTGGACATTTAGGTTGTTTTCAACCTGGCTACTGTAAATAGTGCTGCAATGAACATTGTGGTACATGTGTCATTTTGAATTATGGTTTTCTCAGGGTATATGCCCAGTAGTGGGATTGCTGGGTCATACGGTAATTCTATTTTTAGTGTTTTAAGGAACCTCCATACTGTTAACAGCATTCAAATGTTTTTAAAGTAATGCCAGCTCTTGGAGGTTTGTATATGGTAATTTATACCAAATAAAATTGTAATATAGTTAATGCCAAATAAATTTATGTCTATAAAAATCAGGAGAGAGAATTTTCATTTTAGAACAAGACTCAATTTTTACAGTAGGGACAGTGACTCACCTACAAGGACATTGGCCAGTCAAAACTAAGGCACTAATATTTTCTTAAAACTGTTATGAAGTTTATATGCAAGGGCATAGGCAGAAGAGCCTTTGGTCAACCTGGAAAGGATGATTGGTTAAGCTTACCCAGTGATGTTTTTCATGGTGTCAACACTTGATGTTATTGCATTTAGTTACAGTTTCAAAATGAACAGTGAGCTTTTAACATATTCCTTAAGAGATGTTCTTACAGATGATGGCTGATTTCAAGCTCTCAACCGCCAGCTCACAAAATTCCTGAAAACTTCACAATCTGCTCTTGCAAACTGTTAAGAGCTGGTTCTAGGTACACTACTGTTAGGGCTACCAAAATATTAACAAATCATATTTCTTTCTTTTCTTCCTTTTTGGAAATAGAATGAAAGTTCCCCAGGAACAAATACATGCCATATTATTTGGGTAGTCTTCCTTGTTTCCAGAATAGTAGTGGACAAAGCGCTCTTGCCCACAGAATTACTGAACAGCATTTTAAACTTTGGGGAGGCTAAGAAATTTAAAAATTACTTATTCAAAATGAGTGATAAATGTGAAGTTCATGGTTGTAACAATGTACAAAACATTTCAGAGCATAAGAAAGAATCTAGTTTTACTCTCTCATTTTACAGATGTAACAACTGAGCAATTTGCTCAAGTTAGGCCTCAAAATAATTGCTCCCACAGGGTCTAGACTGGCAGCTCCACAGAAGCTCTTCCTGCCACATAATATTAAGAAAAATGCATAA